>NW_027590456.1:0-325570 GCF_964213995.1 Mustelus asterias
ACAGGCCTCGGGGCCACACGACTGTCCGCGAGTCCAGGACCCGGAGCCGCGGGTTGATGAAGACCCGGAGCGGGACGGCCTCCATCTCGCGGGCCTGGCGGGCCTCCGGAGCCTGGGCCTCGAGTAGCCGCTCGCTCACCTCCAGCACCAGCACCTGCAGCGGGACCCCGAGCTGCGGGGCGCTCAGACCCACCGCCTCGGCCCGGCGCATGGCCCGCACCAGGGCCGCCACCAGCCGCTGCACCTCGGGGCCTCGCACCTCGGCCGGGGGCACGGCCGCCGCCTCCGCCCTCAGCGCCGGATCCCCTGCCAGGCAAGGCCGAGGGAACGGCGGCATTGCCGGGCCCCGGAGCCACCGCCGCAGCGCCGCCCAGTAACTCCGCCGCTTCTCGCTGTACCGCCGCCCGGGGCCGCACAGCCCGAGCGCCGAGGCCGCAGCTCCGCCGGCCGCCAGCTTCCAACTGCCATTCCGCGGGAGGCGGAGGAGCCGGAGGCCGAAAGAGAGCATCGCGGGTCCGGAGGAGGGGGTCGGTGAACCCCCCCCCCCCCCCGGGTTTGGGCTCTGGTTCCGGGACCCGGAGCTGCCCCCCCCCCCCCCCAGGCGCTTGGTGCCCAGGGGTTTTATTGACCCTTTTAACCGTCTTTAAGTTTCCTTTGAGATTCTGTTCACTTTGATGCAATGTCCCTTTTCCTTCATCCTTCAATTAATCAATTTATTTGATGTGGTTATCCAAAAAAAGCATAATGACCGCCCAGCCATCTCCCGGTCCCTTCAGCAGCATCATTATCAACATACCGCACTGTCCCATTCACCACAAACCGTGCAATATCTCCAGGACCTTGTCCCTGTTCTTGATTTTAAATCTCAACGGTGTGATCACCCAGGTACCAAAGAAAAATCAAGCAACGTGCCTTAATGATTATCGGCTGGTGGCTCTGACATCCATCATTATGAAGTGCTCCAAAAGGTTTATTTGGTAGCAAAAGCCACACAAGCTTTCGGAGCTCTAACCTGGTGTTGTTAAACTTCTTACTGTGTTTACCCCAGTCCAACGCTGGCATCTCCACTCCAAAAGGTTAGTCATGGCATGAATCAATTCCAGCCTCCCAGACTGCCTGGATTCACAGTTCGCCTCCTGCTGCAACAGGTCCACAGCAGACACCATCTCCCTGGCCCTGCACTCAACCCTGGAACATCTAGATGACAAGGGCACCTATGCCAGACTCCTATTCATAGACTACAGCTCAGCCTTTAATACCTTTATTCCTACAAATCTCATATCCAAACTTTGTGGCCCGGGCTCGGCTCCTTCCTCTGCAACTAGATCCTAGACTTCCTAACCCACAAACTGCAGTCAGTAAGGATAGGCAACAACACCTCCTCCACGATCATCCTCAACACCAGTGCTCTGCAAGGCTGTGTCCTCAGCCCCTTACTATACTCCTTACACACCTTTGAGTCTATGGCCAAATTCCCCTTCAACACGATTTTATGATTTGCTGATGACACCACCATAGTGATCTCAAACAATGACGAGACACAGTACAGAAAAGAGATAGAGAATCTGGTGAACTGGTGCAATGACAATAATCTCTCAATGTCAACAAAACGAAGGAGATAGTCATCGACTTGAGGAAGCGTAGTGGAAGGCATACCCTTGCCTACATCAATGGGGACAATGTAGGTCGAGATCTTCAAATTTTTAGGTGTCCAGATTGCCAACAACCTGTCCATGTGGACACTATAGTTAAATGATGTGGAGATGCCAGCATTGGACTGGGGTAGGCACAGTGGGAAGTCTCACAACACCAGGTTGAAGTCCAACAGGTTTATTTGGTAGCAAGTAGAACATAGAAAGCCACAGCACAAACAGGCCCTTCGGCCCACAAGTTGCGCTGATCATATCCCTACCTCTAGGCCTATCTATAGCCCTCAATCCCATTAAATCCCATGTACTCATCCAGAAGTCTCTTAAAAGACCCCAACGAGTTTGCCTCCACCACCACCGACGTCAGCCGATTCCACTCACCCACCACCCTCTGAGTGAAAAACTTACCCCTGACATCTCCTCTGTACCTACCCCCCAGCACCTTAAACCTGTGTCCTCTCGTAGCAACCATTCCAGCCCTTGGAAATAGCCTCTGAGAGTCTACCCTATCCAGACCTCTCAACATCTTGTAAACCTCTATCAGGTCACCTCTCATCCTTCGTCTCTCCAGGGAGAAGAGACCAAGCTCCCTCAACCTATCCTCATAAGGCATGCCCCCCAATCCAGGCAACATCCTTGTAAATCTCCTCTGCACCCTTTCAATGGCTTCAACATCTTTCCTGTAATGAGGTGACCAGAACTGCGCGCAGTACTCCAAGTGGGGTCTAACCAGGGTCCTATAAAGCTGCAGCATTATCTCCCGACTCCTAAGCTCAATCCCTCGATTAATGAAGGCCAGTACGCCTTCTTGACCGCATCCTCCACCTGCGAGGCCGATTTAAGAGTCCTATGGACCCGGACCCCAAGGTCCTTCTGATCCTCTACACTGCTAAGAATGGTACCCTTCATATTATACTGCTGCTTCATCCCATTGGATCTGCCAAAATGGATCACTACACACTTATCCGGGTTGAAGTCCATCTGCCACTTCTCCGCCCAGTCTTGCATTCTATCTATGTCTCGCTGCAACTTCTGACATCCCTCCAAACTATCCACAACACCACCTACCTTGGTGTCGTCAGCAAACTTACCAACCCATCCCTCCACTTCCTCATCCAGGTCATTTATGAAAATGACAAACAGCAAGGGTCCCAGAACAGATCCCTGGGGCACTCCACTGGTCACTGACCTCCATGCAGAGAAAGACCCCTCCACAGCCACTCTCTGCCTTCTGCAGGCAAGCCAGTTCTGGATCCACAAGGCAACAGCCCCTTGGATCCCATGCCCTCTCACTTTCTCAAGAAGTCTTGCATGGGGGACCTTATCGAACGCCTTGCTGAAGTCCATATAGACCACAGTAAACCTGTTGGACTTTGGCCTGGTGTTGTGAGACTTCTTACTATAGTTAAAAAAGCCCACGAACGCCTCTACTTTCTCAGGAGACTAAGGAAATATGGCATGTCCACTACAACTCTCACCAACTTCTACAGATGTACCATAGAAAGCATTCTTTCCGATTGTGTCACAGCTTGGTATGACCCCTGCTCTGTCCAAGACTGCAAGAAATTACAAAAGGTTGTGAATGAAGTCCAGTCCATCACGCAAATCAGCTTCCCATCCATTGACGGTGTCTACACTTCCCGCTGCCTCAGAAAAGCAGCCAGCATCATCAAAGACTCCACGCACCCCGGACATTCTCTCTTCCACCTTCTTCTGTCGGGAAAAAGATACAAAAGTCTGAGGACACGTACCAACTGACTCAAAAACAGCTTCTCCCCTGTTGTCATCAGACTTTTGAATGGACCTACCTCGCATTAAGTTGACCTTTCTCTACACCCTGCTATACTACATTCTACACTCTCTCCTTTCCTTCCCTATGAATGGTATGCTTTGTTTGTATAGTGTGCAAGAAACAATGCTTTTCACTGTATACTAATACATGTGACAAATCAAATCAGAATACAGTCTTTGTCTCTGACTCCAGTATGCGCCCCTGTTTCCACATTGATGTACATACAAGCATTAGTTTTCATTCTATACCAATACCTGTGACAATAAATCAAATCAAAGCACTGAGTTATACAGCACAAAAGGATCTTCGGCCCATCATGTCTTTGACGGCCATTAAATAGAATTTATTCTGATCCCATTTAACAGCACTTGGTCTGTAGCCTTGTATGTTGTGGCGTTCCAAGTGCTCATCTAAGAACTTAGTAAATATTGTGAGGATTCCTGCCTCCTTTTCAGGCAGTGAGTTCCAAATTCCTTCCACCCTCTGGGTTAAAACATCTTCTCAAATCCCCTCCAAGTCTCCTGCCTTTACCTTCAATCTATGTCCCCTGGTTATTGACCCCTCTGCTCAAGGGAAAAGGTTCGTTCCTATCTATAATTTTATACACTTCCATCAGGTCCTCCCTCAGCCTTTTCTGTTCTAAGGAAAACAACCCCAGGCTAACCAGCCTCTCTTCATAGCTGAAACGCTCCAGCCCAGGCACCATCCTGGTGAATCTCTTCTGCACCCTTTTTAGTGCAATCACATCCTTTCTATACAGTGGAGACCAGAACTGTACACACTGGCTGTGGCCTAACGAGCATTTTATACAGCTCCATCATAACCTCCCTGCTCTTACATTCTGTGCCTCAGTGAATAAAACAAGTATCCTTTCTTAACCACCTTATCCACCTATCTTCCTGCCATGCACCCCAAGATCCTTCTGGTCCTCCACACTTCCAGTGTTCTACCGTTCATTGTGTATCCCTTGCCTTGTTAATTCTCCCAAAATGCATCACACTTTTCAGGGTTAAATTCCATTTGTGAATGTTCTGCAACCGACTAGCCCATCTATATCATCCTTTAATCTAAGGCTTTTGTCCTCACTATTTACCACACCACCAATTTTCATGTCATTTGCAAACTTACAGATCATACCTCCTACTTTCACATATAGATCATTAATGTACACTACAAACATCAAGGGACCCAGCACTGATCCCTGCGGTATACCATTGGAAAAAGGCTTCCAGTCACAAAGGAAACCTTTGACCATCACTCTTCCCGCTACTAAGCCAATTATGGATCCAGTTTGCCAAATTGTCCTGGATAAGAACATAAGAAATAGGAGCAGGAGTAGGCCATCTAGCCCCTCGAGCCTGCCCCGCCATTCAATAAGATCATGGCTGATCTGAAGCGGATCAGTTCCACTTACCCGCCTGATCCCTATAACCCCTAATTCCCTTACAGGAATCCATCTATCCGTGATTTAAACATATTCAACGAGGTAGCCTCCACCACTTCAGTGGGCAGAGAATTCCAGAGATTCACCACCCTCTGAGAGAAGAAGTTCCTCCTCAACTCTGTCTTAAACTGACCCCCCTTTATTTTGAGGCTGTGCCCTCTAGTTCTAGCTTCCTTTCTAACTGGAAAGAATCTCTCCACCTCTACCCTATCCAGCCCCTTCATTATCTTATAGGTCTCTATAAGATCCCCCCTCAGCCTTCTAAATTCCAACGAGTACAAACCCAATCTGCTCAGTCTCTCCTCATAATCAACACCCCTTATCTCTGGTATCAACCTGGTGAACCTTCTCTGCACTCCCTCCAAGGCCAATATATCCTTCTGCAAATAAGGGGACCAATACTGCACACAGTATTCCAGCTGCGGCCTCACCAATGCCCTGTACAGATGCAGCAAGACATCTCTGCTTTTATATTCTATCCCCCTTGCGATATACGCCAACATCCCACTTGCCTTCTTGACCACTTGTTGCACCTGCAGACTGGGTTTTTGCGTTTCATGCACAAGGACCCCCAGGTCCCTTTGCACAGCAGCATGTTGTAATTTTTTTCCATTTAGATAATAATCCAATTTGCTATTATTTCCTCCAAAGTGAATAACCTCGCATTTGTCAACGTTATACTCCATCTGCCAGATCCTCGCCCACTCACTCAGCCTGTCCAAATCTCTCTGCAGACCTCCTACGCCCTCCACACGATTCACTTTTCCACTTATCTTTGTGTTGTCTGCAAACTTTGTTACCCTACACTCAGTCCCCTCCTCCAGATCGTCTATATAAATGGTAAATAGTTGAGGCCCCAGTACCGATCCCTGCGGCATGCCACTAGTTACCATCTGCCAACCAGAAAAGCACCCATTTATTCCGACTCTCTGCTTCCTGTCGGATAGCCAATCCCCAATCCACGCTAACACCCTACCCCCAACTCCGTGTGATCCAATCTTCTTCAGCAATCTTTTGTGAGGCACCTTATCAAACGCCTTTTGGAAATCCAAAAACACCGCATCCACCGGTTCCACAGCCTTTTCCACTTAGGCTGTGGCAAATTGAAGCTCACTGCCAAAGTTCCCTTGAAGCAGCCTTTTAGCTTCCTGCTATCCTTTGTCTGGATTCTTGTGCTGACGACTAGACATCAAGCTTTTATTAACAGGGGGTTGGAGTTTAAGAGCCGTGGGGTTATGCTGCAACTGTACAGGACCTTGGTGAGACCACATTTGGAATATTGTGTGCAGTTCTGGTCACCTCACTATAAGAAGGATGTGGAAGCGCTGGAAAGAGTGCAGAGGAGATTTACCAGGATGCCGCCTGGTTTGGAGGGTAGGTCTTATGAGGAAAGGTTGAGGGAGCTAGGCCTGTTCTCTCTGAAGCGGAGGAGGCTGAGGGGAGACTTAGTAGAGGTTTATAAAATGATGAAGGGGATAGATAGAATGAACGTTCAAAGACTATTTCCTCAGGTGGATGGAGCTATTACAAGGGGGCATAACTATAGGGTTCGTGGTGGGAGATATAGGAAGGATATCAGAGGTAGGTTCTTTATTCAGAGAGTGGTTGGGGTGTGGAATGGACTGCCTGCAGTGATAGTGGAGTCAGACACTTTAGGAACATTTAAGCGGTTATTGGATAGGCACATGGAGCACACCAGGATGATAGGGAGTGGGATAGCTTGATCTTGGTTTCAGATAAAGCTCGGCACAACATCGTGGGCCGAAGGGCCTGTTCTGTGCTGAAGAACAAAAAAAAATCAAGTCCATGGGTGTCCTGCTGGTTTACTGTTCTGGGTAGTATAACTGGCCTTTGCTGTTCTCAGTTTTTTCCTCAGTGCAATTATTTATTAATGATTTGGATGAGAATGTAGGAGGCATGGTTAGTAAGACATTGTTAGTAAGTTTGCAGATGACACCAAGATTGGTGGCATAGTGGACAGTGAAGAAAGTTATCTGGAATTGCAATGGGATCTTGATCAATTGGGGCAGTGGGCTGACGAATGGCAGATGGAGTTTAATTTAGATAAATGCGAGGTGATGCATTTTGGTAGATCGAACCAGGGCAGGACTTAGTTAATGGTAGGAGAGAGTTGGGGAGAGCTATAGAACAAAGAGATCTAGGTGGAGTCACAGGTGGACAGAGTGGTGAAGAAGGCATTTGGCATGCTTAGTTTCATTGGTCAGAATATCGAATACAGGAGTTGGGACGCTTTGTTGAAGGTGTACAAGACATTGGTAAGGCCACACTTGGAATACTGTGTACAGTTCTGATCACCCTATTATAGAAAGGATATTACTAAACGAGAAAGAGTGCAGAAAAGATTTAGTAGGATGCTACTGGGACTTGGTGGTTTGAATTATAAGGAGCGGCTGGATTGACTGAGCGTAGGAGGCTTAGGGGTGATCTTATAGAGGTCTGTAAAATAATGAGGGGCATAGATCAGCTAGATAGTCAATATCTTTTCCCAAACTAGAGGGCATAGGTTTAAGGTGAGAGGGGAGAGATACAAAAGGGTCCAGAGGGGCAATTTTTTCACACAGAGGGTGGTGTGTCTGGAACAAGCTGCCAGAGATAGTAGTAGAGGCGGGTACAATTTTGTCTTTTAAAAAGTGTTTAGGCAGTTACATGGGTAAGCTGGGTATAGAGCGATATGGGCCAAACATGGGCAATTGGGACTAGCCTAGGAGTTAAAAAGAAGGGGCAAGTTTAGCTTAGGAGTTAAAAAGAAGGGGCAAGTTGGGGCGAAGGGCCTGTTTCCATGCTGTAAACCTTTATGACTCTATGACAATGTTCAAAGGCTCTGATGAACATTCTATAATCAAAGGGATTTCCTTTGAATATAGGTATTTCTTGTGGCAGGGAGTCGATTCACTAAGGTTTCAGCAATGTAGTTTTACCTCCAGCACAGTGTAGAGTTTAATGGTTGCTGTATCCAATCCAGCATTTGTACTGTCTTCATAAACATTGTCATGTTGGCTGATGGCTCTCGAAGCAGAGTCACTGGGTTGTACTTGGAAGAATGCCAAGCGGATGCAGCTGTAGCACCTTTGTCAGGAAAGCTGTTGTTCCATCAGAGGGCAGTTCAAAGGAAACAAATGATTTAAACTCCTCAAAACAGGGGTCTTGTTTAACTTGTTTCAGTATGGTGTCTAGATCCACAGTCATTCCATCTCCTCCATTCTTAATTGAGTTTCACTTGTCTTCAAATACTTCATAACTTTTATTTCTGGCGTTTGAGATTGCAATCTCAGTTTGTATTTCAAACTCTTCCTCCTTCAGCTGCTCTCTGTCCCTCTTTGCTGCAAGCATTATTCTTCCTGCTCTATAATTTCTGCTTCAGTTCTGCCACACTTGCTAAAAGCTCTGCTCTTTAGCCTCTGCCATCGCACAGATGATGCTGTGGACAATGTAGCTGATGAGATCCCACTACTAGTACCTGACTTCTGAGATTTTATACTGACGACCAATGTATCAGCCATGATGTTATTGAATGGCCGAGCAGGCTCGAGGGGCCAGATGGCCTCCTCCTGCTCCTGGTTCTTATGTTACCTGAGAGACACTGTCTTCTGGGTTTACTTCTTTATTACATCTGTGCGATTGTCCAGTTCAGTGCTGAGCTTCACATATCTAGTTGTCCACTTGCAGTGCAAATTCTGGGAAGAAAATATCCTTTGACTGATACCAGTTAGCAAAGTCTGCATCTCTCCATTAGACAGCACACAACAGTAAATTTCATGCAGATCTATGAACTCTCATTTACCTGCCCACCAATCCTCAATTTCTTGTTTTTGTCCAGATTTGATCATCTTCCATTGAAGCTCAAATCTCATTAGTTTTGCTATGAGCGCAGCTAATGGTAAATGTCAGGTTATTCCAAATTCCAGAAGGACAAGGTATTGGAAGTGTTGGCAGCCTTTATCTCTATAACCCTTCTCAAACAGCGGAACCACATTAACTGTTCTCCAGTTGTCTGGCAGCCTTAAAAGTGGATAAATCTCCGAGTCCGGATGAATTGTGTCCCAGGTTGCTGTGGGAGGCAAGGGAGGAGATTGCAGGGGCTCTGACCCAAATTTTCAATTCCTCTCTGGCCATGGGGGAAGTGCCAGACGACTGGAGAACAGCTAATGTGGTTTTGCTATTTAAGAAGGGTTATAGAACATAGAACAGTACAGCACAGAACAGGCCCTTCGGCCCACGATGTTGTGCCGAGCTTTATCTGAAACTAAGATCAAGCTATCCCACTCCCTATCATCTTGGTGTGCTCCATGTGCTTATCCAATAACCGCTTAAATGTTCCTAAAGTGTCTAACTCCACTATCACTGCAGGCAGTCCATTCCACACCCCAACCACTCTCTGCGTAAAGAACCTACCTCTGATATCCTTCCTATATCTCCCACCATGAACCCTATAGTTATGCCCCCTTGTAATAGCTCCATCCACCCGAGGAAATAGTCTTTGAACGTTCACTCTATCTATCCCCTCATAAGCAGATTGTACTGCTTCTCATACACTTTTAACCTTATGAGGCGAGGTATTCCTCTTTGAGTGGTTAAGTGTTAGTTCTCAGAGAGGGGATCAACCTCCCCTTTATAACAGATGTGAGGAAAAACCTTTTTATCCAGAGGGTGGTGATGGTCTGGAATGTGCTGCCTGGGAGGGTGTTGGAGGTGAGTTGCCTACATCCTTTAAGTCAGTGGTTCCCAAACTTTTTTCACTGGGCCGCACTTTCGGAATAAAAATTTGCTCACGTCACACCGAATTTTTTATTGATAAGAAATACATTCAAAAACAAAAAAAAACAACTCCTAGCAGTGCTTGATTCATAACATAGAACACAACTACTTTATAATATGATCATGGACATCCAGAAAGTATAAACCAATGCTTGTTTAAACCATGTTTAAATGTTTCTTTGATTGTCCTTGAATCTTCCCGCCACACTTGCCATCCTCTCTCGCCGCACCAGTGTGGCGCCCCGCACCCTTTGGGAACCACTGCTTTAAGTAGTATCTAGATGAGCACTTGGCACATCATAACATTCAGGGCTATGGGCCAAGTGCTGGCAGACGAAATTGGGAGGGAGTTTGGGTGTTTCTAATGTGTCAGTGCAGACTCGATGGGCTGAAGGGCCTCTTCTGCATTGAACAATCTATGATTCTATGAAAACCTGAAACATTTGCCCTTGACTGTATTTTGCAATTTGATATAATGTGATCAAAGATTTGAAAACCAGAGAATGATGTCCCCAATGTTTTATGATAATCTTAAATAAAATAAATCTTTATTAAACAGTAAGATAAAGAACAATAGAGCCAACTTGAAGTACACTTAATCAGATCAATGGCTATCCCTCACGCTGTTCCAAATACCTTTTTCCTACCTTCAGAACTAATTCCCCCCCTCCCAACCCACACCCATTCCACGCCCCCCCGCCCCCCACAACATCTTATAAGTTTTGTTTAGAAACTATAAACAAATCCAGTCACAGTTATATCTTTTGGGGTTGCTTCTGATGCAGGACAGAACAACTGTTGTTCAAGCTGCCTTTCCTCTCTGACATGGTTTTCTGGGAGTTAAAACAGCCATTCCTGCTGTGGGCTGAGGGCTCAAAATGAAAGATAAAAAGCAAAATGTCAATTAACAGTAATTAGCAATAATTAACAGTAAGAGGAGAAAGCTTAAATCTGGGCCAAAAGATGGCAGATGGAATTTAATAAGTAAGAAGTCTAACAACACCAGGTTAAAGTCCAACAGGTTTATTTGGTAGCAAAAACCACTAGCTTTCAGAACAGGCTGTCCCTTCGTCAGGTGGGTGGGAGTTCTGATTACAAACAGGGCACAAAGACACAAACTCAATTTACATGAATAATGATTGGAATGTGAGTCTTTACAGCTAATCAAGTCTTAAAAGTACAGACAATGTGAGTGGAGGGAGCACTCCACTCCGCTCCCTCCACTCACATTCTCTGTACCTTTAAGACTTACAGATTAAAGGGGAGGAGATGCTTGCTGTCTTGAGGCAAATCAGAGCGGATAAATCCCCAGGACCGGACAGGGTATTCCCACGGACCTTGAGGGAAGCTAGTGTTGAACTTGCAGGGGTCCTGGCAGACATATTTAAAATGTCAATATTCACGGGGGAGGTGCTGGATGATTGGAGGGTGGCTCATGTTGTTCCGTTGTTTAAAAAAGGTTCCAAAAGAAATCCGGGAAATTATAGGCCAGTAAGTTTGACGTTGGTGGTGGGCAAGTTATTGGAAGAACAAAGAACAATACAGCACAAGAACAGGCCCTTCGGCCCTCCAAGCCCGTGCCGCTCCCTGGTCCAAACTAGACCATTCTTTTGTATCCCTCCATTCCCACTCCGTTCATGTGGCTATCTAGATAAGTCTTAAACGTTCCCAGCGTGTCTGCCTCCACCACCTTGCCTGGCAGCGCATTCCAGGCCCCCACCACCCTCTTTGTAAAATATGTCCTTCTGATATCTGTGTTAAACTTCTCCCCCTTCACCTTGAACCTATGACCCCTCGTGAACGTTACCACCGACCTGGGAAAAAGCTTCCCACTGTTCACCCTATCTATGCCTTTCATAATTTTATACACCTCTATTATGTCTCCCCTCATCCTCCGTCTTCCCAGGGAGAACAACCCCAGTTTATCCAATCTCTCCTCATAACTAAACCCCTCCATACCAGGCAACATCCTGGTAAACCTCCTCTGTACTCTCTCCAAAGCCTCCATGTCCTTCTGGTAGTGTGGCGACCAGAACTGGACGGTGGAAGGTGTGATAAGGATAGGATCTACAAATATTTGGATAGACAGGGACTTATTAGGGAGAGTCAACATGGCTTTGTGCGTGGTAGGTCATGTTTGACCAATCTATTAGAGTTTTTCGAGGAGGTTACCAGGAAAGTGGATGAAGGGAAGGCGGTGGATGTTGTCTACCTGGATTTCAGCAAGGCCTTTGACCAGGTCCCTCATGGAAGGTCAGTTAGGAAGGTTCAGTCGCTAGGTATACATGGGGTGGTAGTAAATTGGATTAGACACTGGCTCAATGGAAGAAGCCAGAGAGTGGTTGTGGAGGATTGCTTCTCTGAGTGGAGGCCTGTGACTAGTGGTGTGCCGCAGGGATCGGTGTTGGGTCCATTGTTGTTTGTCATCTATATCAATGATCTGGATGATAATGTGGTAAATTGGATCAGCAAGTTTGCTGATGATACAAAGATTGGAGGTGTAGTGGACAGTGAGGACGGTTTTCAAAGCTTGCAGACGGATTTGGACCAACGAGAAAAATGGGCTGAAAAATGGCAAATGGAATTTAACGCAGACAAGTGTGAGACATTGCATATTGGAAGGACCAAAGTAGAACGTACAGGTTAAATGGTAGGACTCTGAAGAGTGCAGTTGAACAGAGGGATCTGGGAATACAGGTACAGAATTCCCTAAAAGTGACGTCACAGGTGGATAGGGTTGTAAAGAGTGCCTTTGGTACATTGGCCTTTATAAATCGGAGTATCGAGTATAAAAGTTGGAGTGTTATGGTAAGGTTATATAAGGCATTGGTGAGGCCGAATTTGGAGTATTGTGTACAGTTTTGGTCACCTAGTTACAGGAAGGATGTAAATAAGGTTGAAAGAGTGCAGAGAAGGTTCACAAGGATGTTGCCGGGACTTGAGAAGCTGAGTTACAGAGAGAGATTGAATAGGTTGGGACTTTATTCCCTGGAGCGTAGAAGATTGAGGGGAGATTTGATAGAGGTGTATAAGATTTTGATGGGTATAGATAGAGTGAATGCAAGCAGGCTTTTTCCGCTGAGGCTAGGGGAGAAAAAAACCAGAGGGCATGGGTTAAGGGTGAAAGGAGAAAAGTTTAAAGGGAATATTAGGGGGAGCTTCTTCACGCAGAGAGTGGTGGGAGTGTGGAATGAGCTGCCGGATAAAGTGGTAAATGCGGGGTCACTTTTAACATTTAAGAAAAACTTGGACGGGTTCATGGATGAGAGGGGTGTGGAGGGATATGGTCCAAGTGCAGGTCAGTGGGACTAGGCAAAGAATGGTTCGGCACAGACAAGAAGGGCCAAAAGACCTGTTTCTGAGCTGTAATTTTCTATGGTTCTATTATTAAATAGAAAGAGTGCAGAAAAGATTTACTAGGATGCTACCGGGACTTGATGGTTTGAGTTATATGGAATGCCTGGTTCGACTGGGACTTTTTTCTCTGGAGCATAGGAGGCTTAGGGGTGATCTTATAGAGGTCTATAAAATAATGAGGAGCATAGATCAGCTAGATAGTCAATATCTTTTCCCAAAGGTAGGGGAGTCTAATACTAGAGGGCATAGGTTTAAGCTGAGAGGGGAAAGATCAAAAGAACAAAGAACAAAGAACAATACAGCACAGGAACAGGCCCTTCGGCCCTCCAAGCCTGCGCCGTTCATGTGCCCAACTGGACCATTCGTTTATATCCCTCTAGTCCCAGTCTGTTCATTTGGCTATCTAGATAAGTCCTAAACGATCCCAGCGTGTCCGCCTCAATCACCTTGCTTGGCAGTGCATTCCAGGCCCCCACCACCCTCTGTGTAAAATACGTCCCCCTGACGTCTGCGTCGAACCTTGCTCCCCTCACCTTGAACCTGTGATCCCTTGTGTTCGTCACCTCCGACATGGGAAAAAGCTTCCCACTGTTCACCCTATCTATGCCCTTCATAATTTTATACACCTCTATTAGGTCGCCCCTCATCCTCCGTCTTTCCAGGGAGAACATCCCCAGTTTACCGAATCTCTGCTCATAGTTAAGACCCTCCATACCAGGCAACATCCTGGTAAGCCTTCTCTGTACTCTCTCCAAAGCCTCCACGTCCTTCTGGTAGTGTGGCGACCAGAACTGGATGCAGTATTCCAAATGTGGCCTAACCATCGTTCTATACAGCTGCAACATCATATGCCAACTTTTATATTCTATGCCCTGTCCAATAAAGGCAAGCATGCCATATGCCTTCTTCACCACCCTCTCCACCTGTGCTGCCACCTTTAAGGATCTGTGGACTTGTACACCCAGGTCCCTCTGTGTGTCTATACTCCTGATGGTTCTGCCATTTATTGTATAGCTCCCCCTATCGATCTACCGAAATGCATCACTTCGCATTTATCTGGATTAAATTCCATCTGCCATTTCTCCGCCCAATGTTCCAGCCTATCTATATCCTGCTGTATTCTCTGACAATGTTCATCACTATCCGCAACTCCAGCAATCTTTGTGTCATCCGCAAACTTAATGATCACACCAGCTACATCTTCCTCCAAATCATTTATATATATCACAAATAGCAGAAGTCCCAGTACAGAGCCCTGCGGAACTGCACTCGTCATGATGTGGAGATGCCGGCATTGGACTGGGGTGAACACGGTAAGAAGTCTCACAACACCAGGTTAAAGTCCAACAGGTTTATTTTGTAGCAAATACCATTAGCTTTCGGAGCACTGCTCCTTCGTCGAACTGGAAAGGAGCAGTGCTCCAAAAGCTTATGGTATTTGCTACCAAATAAACCTGTTGGACTTTAACCTGGTGTTGTGAGACTTCTTACCGACTCCACTAGTCACAGACCTCCAACCGGAAAAAGACCCCTCCACTGCTACCCTCTGTCTTCTATGGCTAAACCAGTTCTCCACCCATCTAGCTAGCTCACCTTTTATCCCGTGAGATTTAACCTTTTGCACCAGCCTGCCATGAGGGACCTTGTCAAACGCTTTACTAAAATCCATATAGACGACATCTACGGGCCTTCCCGTGGGTCCAAAGGGGCAATTTTTTCACACAGAGGGTGGTGAGTGTCTGGAACAAGCTGCCAGAGGTAGTAGTAGAGGCGGGTACAATTTTGTCTTTTAAAAAGCATTTGGACAGTTCATGGGTAAGATGGGTATAGAGGGATGTGGGCCAAATGCGGGCAATTGGAACTAGTTTCGGGGTTTAAAAAAAAGGGCGGAATGGACAAGTTGGGCTGAAGGGTCTGTTTTCATGCTGTAAACCTCTATGACTCTCCACTATTCCCATCAAACACTCCCAGGACAGGTACAGACCGAGGGTCGAGTTAGTGTAAAGCTCCCTCTGCACTGTCCCCATCAAACACTCCCAGGACACGTATAGCCTGGGGTTAGATACAGAGTAAAGCTCCCTCTACATTGTCCCCATCAAACACTCCCAGGACAGGTACAGCACGGGGTTAGATACAGAGTAAAGCTCCCTCTACACTGTCCCCCATCAAACACTCCCAGGACACGTATAGCCTGGGGTTAGATACAGAGTAAAGCTTCCTCAACACTGACCCCATGAACAGCAGCATCTTATAGAACATAGAACATAGAAAGCCACAGCACAAACAGGCCCTTCGGCCCACAGGTTGCGCCGATCACATCCCCACCTCTAGGCCTATCTATAGCCCTCAATCCCATTAAATCCCATGTACTCATCCAGAAGTCTCTTAAAAGACCCCAACGAGTTTGCCTCCACCACCACCGACGTCAGCCGATTCCACTCACCCACCACCCTCTGAGTGAAAAACTTACCCCTGACATCTCCTCTGTACCTACCCCCCAGCACCTTAAACCTGTGTCCTCTCGTAGCAACCATTTCAGCCCTTGGAAATAGCCTCTGAGAGTCTACCCTATCCAGACCTCTCAACATCTTGTAAACCTCTATCAGGTCACCTCTCATCCTTCGTCTCTCCAGGGAGAAGAGACCAAGCTCCCTCAACCTATCCTCATAAGGCATGCCCCCCAATCCAGGCAACATCCTTGTAAATCTCCTCTGCACCCTTTCAATGGCTTCAACATCTTTCCTGTAATGAGGTGACCAGAACTGCGCGCAGTACTCCAAGTGGGGTCTAACCAGGGTCCTATAAAGCTGCAGCATTATCTCCCGACTCCTAAACTCAATCCCTCGATTAATGAAGGCCAGTACGCCGTACGCCTTCTTGACCGCATCCTCCACCTGCGAGGCCGATTTAAGAGTCCTATGGACCCGGACCCCAAGGTCCTTCTGATCCTCTACACTGCTAAGAATGGTACCCTTCATATTATATTGCTGCTTCATCCCATTGGATCTGCCAAAATGGATCACCACACACTTATCCGGGTTGAAGTCCATCTGCCACTTCTCCGCCCAGTCTTGCATTCTATCTATGTCTCGCTGCAACTTCTGACATCCCTCCAAACTATCCACAACACCACCTACCTTGGTGTCGTCAGCAAACTTACCAACCCATCCCTCCACTTCCTCATCCAGGTCATTTATGAAAATGACAAACAGCAAGGGTCCCAGAACAGATCCCTGGGGCACTCCACTGGTCACTGACCGCCATGCAGAGAAAGACCCCTCCACAGCCACTCTCTGCCTTCTGCAGGCAAGCCAGTTCTGGATCCACAAGGCAACAGCCCCTTGGATCCCATGCCCTCTTATGATTGTTATAAGCACCTTCCAAACCCACACCCGCTTCCATCTGGAAGGACAAGGGCAGCAGATATATGGGAACATCACCACCTGCAAGTTCCCCTCCAAGACATTCAGCATTCTGACTTGGAAATGTACCGCCATTCCTTCGCAGTCATTGGGTCAAAATCCTGGAATTCCCTCTCTAACAGCATATTCTCTAACAGAATATGGACTGCAGCAGTTCAAGAAGCAGCTTACCACTACCTTTTCAAGGGGAACTAGGGATGGGCAATAAATGCTGGCCTAGCCAGCGATGCTCATGTCCCTTGAATGAATTGATGCGCGATATAACTCACGAGGCTAGAGGTACTCGGGGAAATAAAGGCTTTTATTGACTACAACAATAGAGCTACCATATATAATACACGATCCCAGACTAAAGGGTCCCAGACAGAGCACAACATCGTGGGCCGAAGGGCCTGTTCTGTGCTGTACTGTTCTATCTAGAGCAGTGACCTTTATACCTCTCCCAGGAGGCGGAGCCCGACTGGGATGTACCATAAGAACTATATTACAGGTAGAACAGCCCAACCCTAACCCCAACAGTAGCATGTAGAACAGCCCAACCCTAACCCCAACAGTAACATATATACAGACTCATAGTACTGGCCAGACCCTGGCTCAGCACTACCCGGTGGGAACCAACAATGGTTCACCACATTCACCCCTCCTTTGGAAACAAAGGCCGGCGGGGTACAAAACACAGAACAATTGTTCATCAGTCTATAAGTTCAGACGGTCTGGGGGACCGCACCATCGTTGTGACCTCAACACCGGCGATGACACCGGTGTAGGCACTTGCGGTGGCGTTCTCCCCAAGGCGGTGTCCAACGGCTCCTCCAATGTCTCACGGGCCAGTCGACCCCGAGGTGGTGACAATCCGCTGAACTCGGGCACGCCTTGAAGTGGCGACCATCTCCTGGACTCAGGGAAGCTGTACACGGGAGTAAAAGGGTTAAGTGATGGTCCCGATGCTGCCCGTGCCGTGTCAGGAGGGGAAACAATAGTTGGGAGGGTCTCTAACAGGAGGTATGGGAGCGACAGGGGTTTCCAAGCCCCCTGCTGGCACCAGGTCTCGAATCGAGACCGTGTCCTCTCGCCCGTCAGGGTATGCCACATAGGCATACTGAGGGTTGGCGTGGAGGAGATGGACCTGTTCAACCAAAGGGTCGGACTTGCGGGTCCTAACATGTCGCCGCAGGAGGACAGGTCCTGAGTACGTCAACCAAGACGGTAATGAGGTCCCAGAGGAAGACTTCCGAGGGAATGAAAACAGCCTCTCATGGGGAGTGGCGTTGGTTGCCGTACACAGGAATGAGCGTATGGAGTGGAGCGCATCAGGGAGCACCTCTTGCCAACGGGAGACTGGAAGGCCTTTAGACTTCAACGCCAGTAAGACAGCCTTCCAGACTGTAGCATTCTCACGTTCCACCTGTCCATTACCCCTAGGGTTGTAGCTCGTGGTTCTACTAGAGGCAATTCCGTATGAGAGCAGGTATTGCCTCAAGTCATCGCTCATGAACGACGAGCCCCTATCGCTATGGATGTAACAGGGGTACTCGAACAGGGTGAAAAGATCACGAAATGCCTTGATAACCGCGGCAGCGGTCATATCGGAACAAGGAATGACAAAGGGGAATCGTGAGTACTCATCAACCACATTGAGGAAGTACACGTTTCGATCTGTCGAGGGAAGGGGGCCCTTAAAATCTACACTCAGTCTTTCGAATGGACGAGTGGCCTTAACGAGTTGTGCCCTGTCAGGTCGGTAGAAGTGCGGTTTGCATTCCGCGCATACCCGGCAGCTTCTGGTTATAGACCTGACATCCTCCACCGAGTAGGGTAGATTCCGGGCTTTTATGAAGTGGAAGAGCCGAGTGACCCCCGGATGGCAGAGGTCATTGTGGAGAGCCTGCAATCGATTCTCCTGCATACTAGCGCATGTTCCACGCGACAGGGCATCCGAGGGCTCGTTGAGTTTCCCTGGACGATACATGATGTCGTAATTATAGGTGGAGAGTTCGATTCTCCACCTCAAGATCTTATCGTTCTTGATCTTGCCCCGTAACATGTTATTGAACATGAACGCCACGGACTGCTGGTCCGTGAGCAGGGTGAACCGTTTTCCCGCCAAGTAATGGCGCCAATGCCGGACGGCCTCCACAATGGCCTGGGCCTCCTTTTCCACCGCCGAATGTCGAATTTCGGGGCCTTGGAGGGTGCGAGAGAAAAAGGCGACGGGCCTGCCCGCCTGGTTAAGTGTGGTGGCCAGGGCGAAATCAGATGCATCGCTCTCCACCTGAAAGGGGATGGACTCATCGACAGCGTGCATCGTGGCTTTCGCGATGTCGGCTTTTAGTTTTTCAAAGGCCAAACGAGCCTCTGGTGCTAGGGGAAAAGAGGTGGACTTGATGAGCGGACGGGCTTTGTCCGCGTAATTGGGAACCCACTGTGCGTAGTAAGAGAAGAAGCCTAAGCATCTTCTCAGTGCTTTTGCGCTAGTGGGCAGGGGAAGTTCGAGGAGGGGACGCACACGGTCTGGATCAGGGCCAATGACCCCGTTTTCCACCACGTATCCGAGGAGAGCTAGGCGGCGCGTGCGAAATACACACTTCTCCCTGTTGTAGGTCAGATTCAGGCGAGATGCAGTGCGTAGGAATCTAAGAAGGTTGGCATCGTGGTCCTGCTGGTCATGGCCGCAGATGGTGACGTTATCCAGGTACGGGAAGATAGCCCGCAGTCCGTTATAGTCCACCATTCGGTCCATAGCACGCTGGAAGACCGAGACCCCATTCGTGACACCAAAAGGAACCCTTAGAAAATGGTACAAGCGACCATCCGCCTCAAAAGCCGTGTATTGTCGGTCCTCTGGGCGAATGGGGAGCTGGTGGTAAGCAGACTTTAGGTCGATGGTGGAGAACACCCGGTACTGCGCAATCTGGTTGACCATGTCAGATATGCGTGGGAGGGGATACGCATCCAGCTGCGTGTATCTATTAATGGTCTGACTATAGTCTATGACCATCCGGGGTTTGTTCCCACTCTTGACCACCACGACCTGCGCTCTCCAAGGACTAGCGCTAGGTTGTATGATCCCTTCCTTGAGGAGCCGCTGAACCTCAGATCGAATGAAGATCCGATCCTCAGCGCTGTAATGCCTGCTCTTAGTCGCGATGGGCTTGCAGCCTGGGACGAGATTCTGGAATAAAGAGGGTGTGGTAATCCTGAAAGCATTTCAACCAGTGGTCGAAGGTGTTCGAGGCGCCCGCCGCACGTGGGTCCAACGTAAGCCGTTCGGGTTTAAGCATTTGCTCCATGTTCTCTGTGTCGTTTTTTTTTTCAACGAAGAGAGTTCAATTGTAGTCAATAAAATTGATGCGTGATATAACTCACGAGGTTAGAGGTACTCGGGGAAATAAAGGCTTTTATTGACTACAACAATAGAGCTACCATATATAGTACACGATCCCAGACTAAAGGGTCCCAGACAGAGCAGTGACCTTTACACCTCTCCCAGGAGGCGGAGCCCGACTGGGATGTACCATAAGAACTATATTACAGGTAGAAAAGCCCAACCCTAACCCCAACAGTAACATATATACAGACTCATAGTACTGGCCAGACCCTGGCTCAGCACTACCTGGTGGGAACCAACAATGGTTCACCACATGAATAAAAAAAATCTTCCACATCAAAACACTTTCATATGTTAATGGGCTAATCATGAACCCAATTCTGAACATTTTTGCAATATACAAAGGCAAAATCAAATAGGGGAAGACGTTGCAGCTATCATTGTCGCAGGAGTGGTTTTTGTAGTTTTAAGAAACTTGCATTTAGCAGTAGCAGCTTTTTAAAGTTAAAAGTTTATTTTATTATGTCACAAGTAGGCTTACATTAACACTGCAATGAAGTTACTGTGAAAATCCCCGAGTCGCCAAACTCCAGCGCCTGTTCGGGTACACTGAGGGATGGCCATCACTTCACATTTAGCTGTGTGAGTATGTGTCAGAAATTACATGTTTTTGATTTGATTTATTATTGTCACATGTATTGACATACAGCTTGCGTGCTATACAAAGCATACCGTTCATAGAGAAGGAAACGAGAGAGTGCAGAATGTAGTTTTATAGTCATAGTTAGGGTGTCGAGAAAGATCAACTTAATGCAAAATAAGTCCATTCAAAAGTCTGACAGCAGCAGGGAAGAAGCTGTTCTTGAGTTGTTTGGTACGTGACCTCAAACTTTTGTGTCTTTTTCCCGAAGGAAGGTGGTGGAAGAGTGAATGTCCGGGGTGCGTGGGGTCCTTAATTATGCTGGCTGCTTTGCCGAGGCAGCCAGAAGTGTAGACAGAGTCAATGGATGGGAGGCTGGTTTGTGTGATGGATTGGGCTACATTCACAACCTTTTGTAGTTCCTTGCGGTCTTGGGCAAAGCAGGAGCCATACCAAGCTGTGATACAACCAGAAAGTATGCTTTCTATGGTGCATCTGTAAAAGCTGGTGAGAGTCGTAGCTGACATGCCAAATTTCCTTCATCTTCTGAGAAAGTAGAGGCGTTGGTGGGCTTTTTTAACTATAGTGTTGGCATGGGGGGGACCAGGACAGGTTGTTGGTGATCTGGACACCTAAAAACTTGAAGCTCTTGACCCTTTCTACTTCGTCCCCGTTGATGTAGACAGGGGCATGTTCTCTTTTATGCTTCCTGAAGTCGATGACAATCTCCTTCGTTTTGTTGACATTGAGGGAAAGATTATTGTTGCCGCACCAGTTCACCAGATTCTCTATCTCATTCCTATACTCTGTCTCGTCATTGTTTGAGATCCGACCCACTACGGTGGTGTCGTCAGCAAACTTGAAAATCGAGTTGGAGGGGAATTTGGCCGCACAGTCATAGGTGCATAAGGAGTATAGTAGGGGGCTGAGAGCACAGCCTTGTGGGGCACTGGTGTTGAGGATGATTGTGGAGGTGTTGTTGCGTATCTTTACTGATTGTGGTCTGAGAGTTAGGAAGTTCAGGATCCAGTCGCAGAGGGAGGTGCCGAGGCCCAGGAGATGAGCTTCGTGGGAATAATGGTGTTGAAGGCTGAGCTATAGTCAATAAATAGGAGTCTGACATAGGTGTCCTTGTTATCTAGGTGTTCCAGGGTTGAGTGCAGAGCCAGGGAAATGGCGTCTGCTTTGGACCTGTTGCGGCGGTAGGCAAACTGTAGTGGATCCAGGTAGTCTGGGAGGCTGGAATTGATTCGTGCCATGACTAACCTTTCAAAACATTTCATAATATGGATATCAGAGCCACCGACCCTTAATGCTTAGTCATTAAGTCACGCTGCTTGCTTTTCTTAGGTACCGGGATGATGGTTGTCTTCTTGAAGCAGATATGGACCTCAGATTGTTGTAAAGAGAGGTTGAAGATGTCTGTGAATACTTCCGTCAGCTACCAGATCCACGCAGGATCTGAGTGCACGTCCGAGAACCCCATCCAGGCCAGTTGCTTTCCATGGGTTGATCTTCAAGAAAGCTGCCCAGACATCTGCAATGGTGACCCCAGATACAGGTTAACCCAGGGCTTCCAGGGTGGAGGGCATGCTCTCGCTGACCTCTTGCTCAAACGGACATTGAATGCATTGAGCGCATCAGGGAGAGGTGCGTTGGAGCCGGCGATTTTACATACCTTCATCTTGTAGCCTGTTAAGTCTTGCAGACCTCGCCATTATCGGCAGGGATTGGTGTGGCTAGCCTGGGACTCTAGCTTGGTCTGGTATTGCCTTTTGGCATCTTTGATAGATCCCCTTAGATCGTATCTGGCTTTCTTGTATAGGTCAGCGTCACCTGACGTTTGTGAGGGGAGCAGAATAGAGTTGTTTGTAAGTTCATCAATATTACAACAAATTGCTAAAAAAGAGTTGTGAGCCTTTCTCCACCTGGACAGGTTTAGGTCAAACCTTAGAGTTAGGAGTATAAGGAGTTAGGAGGAAAGATATATGTTCACCTAAGTGTAAAGTCAGGGCATATATCAAGGGTCATAAAGGTAGGGTTTTTGTACTAGTCCAATCAATAACCTTTGTTACTTTGACAGCGTTGAGCGGTAATGTTTTAACAGATTACTTTTTGTTCCCAGGCAGCCCAAGTTTCTAACATGCAAAAATCCATCTACACTTTTTGGGCCAATGACCTGTTGCAAGACTCAGTAAACATTGACTTTTTCTGTCCAAACAACAATGGGCACTCGCCCCATCTGATTAGAGACTGCTGCCTTAACCCAATGTACTGCCACAAACAACTACAAAATCAAACAGCTGCTTCAGCCACGGATGTTCAACTAAATTAAGGTTTGCTAAACACTACAGGCAAAGCGTTTGGACTTAGAATGTGTTTCACATCTTGGTAATCACTGTCAGGGACTCAAACTAATGTATAACAGGAAACAGTGGGAAAATACTAAAAACAAACATCAACATCCTGATAAATACTTTTCACCAGAGACTGAACTGGACTACACATATACACCGTGGTTTCAACAGCAGATCAAAGGCTACGAATCCTATGCTGAGCAATTCATTGCCTGACACCCCAAAGCCTGTCCACTGTGCACAAGACACAAGTCGGGAGAGTGATGGAATACTCTCCACTTGCCTGGATGAGTGTAGCTCCAACACACTCAAGAAACTCAACACCATCCAGGACAAAGCAGTCTGCTTCATTGCTACCCATTCCACAAACATTCAATCCCTCCACTACCAACAAACAGTGGCAGCAATGTGTACTATCTACAAGATGCACTGCAGTAACTCTCCAAGACTCCTTAGGCAGCACCTCCCAAACCCACAACCATTACCATCTAGAAGGGGGCTTTTGCTAGTTCCGTTGGGGTGGTTTTAAACCAGTATGGCAGGGGAATGGGAACCAAAGGGTAGGCTTGGATGGGTTTGATTCAGATTAGGAAATGGGAGATAGAACATTAATTAGTGATGTAGTCAGCGACTCTGAAAGACAAACGAAATGAGGGTTAAAAAGCATCCAGCAAAGCAAATTTATGTTTATACTTTAATGCAAGAGGTATTACAAATAAGGCAGATGAGCTAAGGGCACAGATAGACAGATGGCAGCACAACGTTGTTGCTATAATGGAAATCTGGCTAAAGGAGGAGCAAAATTGGCAGCTCAATATCCTTGGATGTAGACTTTCCAGGGAGGATAGAGTGGGTGACAAAAAAGGAGGGTTAAAGAATCAGTTAGCGAGTTGTGAGAAGGGATGATATACTAAACGGGCTGGAGAATTGTGGCTATGAGAGGAGATTGGAGAGGTTGGGGTTATTTTCCTTGGAACAAAGAAGGCTGAGGGATGACATGATTGAGTATAGAATATTGTGAAGAGGAGGGAGAGAGTAGACAGGAGGAACTTGTTTCCCTTGGCAGAGTGTTCAAAAACCAGGGGTCATAGATTCAGGCCAAGTGGCAGTAGGATTAGAGGGGACATGAGGAAAAATGTCTTTTATGCAGAGCATTGTGGGTGTCTGGAATTTGCTGCCTGAGCTTGGTGGAGGCAGAGACCCTAAACTCATTTAGAAACTACCTGGATCTGCACCTTAAGTGCTGTAAGTTCAAGGGCGACGGGCCAAGTGCAGGGAGATGGAATTAGAAAGGACACCTCGGTGTCTTTGGGGCAGCAGGGACAAGAAGGGCTGAATGACCCCCTTCTGTGCTGTAACGTTTAGAACCATAGAAACTAGAAGCAGGGGTAGGCCATTCGGCCCTTCAAGTCTTCTCCGCCATTCATTGTGATTATTGCTGATCATCGAATTCAATAACCCGATACCCCCTTCCCCCCATATCCCTTAATTCCTTTAGCCCCAAGAGCTGTATCTAATTTCTTCTTGAAATCAGTCAATATTTTGGCCTCAACTACTTTCTGTGGTAGTGAATTCCACACATTCATCACCCTCGGTGAAGAAATTTCTCCTCACCTCAGTTCTAAAAGATTTACCCCTTATCCCCTAGTTCTGGACTCCCCCACCATCAGGAACATTCTTTCCAATTCTAACCTGTCTAACCCTGTTAGAATTTTCTGAGATCCCCTCTCACTCTTCTAAACTCCAGTGAATATAATCCTAACCAACTTAATCTCTCCTCATATGACAGACCTGCCATCTCAGGAATCGGCCTGGTAAACCTTCACTGTACTCCCTCTACAGCAAGGACATCCTTCCTCAGATAAGGACACCAAAACCGCGCATAATACTCCAGGTGTGGCCTCACCAACACCCTATACAATTGCAGCAAAACATCTCCATTCCTATACTCAAATCCTCTCGCTATGAAGGCCAACATACCATTTGCCTTCTTTACTGCCTGCTGTACCTGCGCGCTTACTTTCAGCGACTGATGCATAAAGACACCAAGGTTTTGCTGAGTATCCACCTCTCTCAATTTACACCCATTCAAATAATAATCTGCCTTCCTATTATTGCTACCAAAGTGGATACCTCACATTTATCCACATTACACTGCATCTGCCATGCAGATACCCACACACTCAGCCTGTCCCAATCACGCTGAAGCATCTCTGCAGCCTGCCCACAGCTCACCCTCTGGGCGGCACGGTAGCACAGTGGTTGGGGCGGCACGGTAGCACAGTGGTTAGCACTGCTGCTTCACAGCTCCAGGGACCTGGGTTCGATTCCCGGCTTGGGTCACTGTCTGTGTGGAGTTTGCACATTCTCCTCGTGTCTGCTTGGGTTTCCTCCGGGTGCTCCGGTTTCCTCCCACAGTCCAAAGATGTGTGGGTTAGGTTGATTGGCCATGCTAAAATTGCCCCTTAGTGTCCTGAGATGTGTAGGTTAGAGGGATTAGCAGGTACATATATGGGGGTAGGGCCTGGGTGGGATTGTAGTCGGTGCAGACTCGATGGGCCGAATGGCCTCCTTCTGCACTGTAGGGTTTCTATTCTATTCTCCCACCCAACTTTGTATCATCTGCAAATTTGGAGATAATATATTCAGTTCCGTCTTCCAAATCATTAATATATAATGTGAACAGTTGGAGTCCTAGCACAGATCCCTGCAGAACCCTACTAGTCACTGCCTGCCAATCAGAAAAAGACCCATTTATGTCAACTGTTTGCTTCCTATCTGCCAACCAGCTTTCTATCCATCTCAAGACATTACTTGCAATCCCATGTGCTTTAACTTTACACAGTAGTCTGTTATGTGAGACGATGTCGAAAGCCTTCTGAAAGTCTAAATAAACCACATCCACTGGTTCTATGGTTCTAAGGACAACGGCAGCAGATACCTGGGAACACCACCACCTGAAGGTTCCCCTCTGAGTCACTTACCATCCTGATTTGAAAATATATCTCCGTTCCTTCACTGTCGCTGTGTCAAAATCCTGGAACTCCCTCCCTAACAGTACTGTGGCTGTACCTACACCGCAGCAGTTCAAGAAGCAGCTCACCATCACCCTGAGGGATAATTAGGGATGGGAAATAAATTAGGGATGGGCAATAAATCCAGGCCCAGCCAGTGAGGCCCACATCTCAAAGTAAAGAGAAGTTTATTTATTAGTCACAAGTAGGCTTACATTAACACTGCAGTGAAGTTGCTGTGAAAATCACCGAGTTGCCACACTCCGGAGCCTGTTCGGGTACACTGAGGGAGAATTTAGCATGGCCAATCCACCTAACCAACACGTCTTTCGGACTGTGGGAGGAGGAAACCCACGCAGACACGGGGAGAACGTGCAAACGCCACACAGACAGTGACCCAAGCTGGGAATCGAACCGGGTCCCTGGCACTGAGAGGCAGCGGTGTTAACCACTGTGCCGCCTTAAGGAGAATTATAAAAAGACAAAGATAAAAGCAAATCACTGTGGATGCTGGAATCTGAAATAAAAACAGAAAATGCTGGAAAATCTTAGCGGGACTGACAGTATCTGTGGCGGGAGAATATAGACAACGCTTAGAGCCTGGATAACTCTGTCAGAGCTGCTGAGATTGTCCAGCATTTTCTCCATTTGTTTTAAACAGACTTTCAATCACCGAGTCAGCCTGCTGGTGTTCCTGTCATACTGTTAACCCGAATACTCTGACAGTCTTCACACTGGGGACGGTATATGATGCTACACCGGGAGATTTTGGGGCCGCTCCCACTCTCAGCCACCGAGCGCCGCCCTTACCTTCCAGGTGCCAAGGCCAAGAAGCGGAATCGGGCGGCTGTTGTTAAGCAACCGGGTGGTGGAGGAAGCAGACATGTCGAGGCCTGACCGAGACCCCGCCCCTAGAGACAGAAATCATGCCCCTAGAGACCGAGACCCTGCCCCTAGAGACTGACATCCCGCCCCTAGAGACCGAGACCCCGCCCCTAGAGACCGAGACCCTGCCCCTAGAGACTGACATCCCGCCCCTAGAGACTGAGACACTGCCCTTAGAGACTGACATCCCGCCCCTAGAGACCGAGACCCCGCCCCTAGAGACCGAGACCCTGCCCCTAGAGACCGAGACCCTGCCCCTAGAGACTGACATCCCGCCCCTAGAGACTGAGACACTGCCCTTAGAGACTGAGACCCCACCCCCAGAGACAGAGACCCCGCCCTTAGAGACCGAGACCCCGCCCCTAGAGACCGAGACCCCGCCCCTAGAAACAGGGCTCCTAGCAACAGGACCCGCTTTCGTAGACTGAGACCCCGACCCTGTCGACCGGGCTCCACCCCTAGCAATGTGCTCCACTCATGGAGTGGAGATGCCGGCGTTGGACTGGGGTAAACACAGTAAGAAGTTTAACAACACCAGGTTAAAGTCCAACAGGTTTATTTGGTAGCAAATACCATAAGCTTTCGGAGCTCTAAGCCCCTTCTTCAGGTGAGTGGGAATTCTGTTCACAAACAGAGCTTATAAAGACACAGACTCAATTTACATGAATAATGGTTGGAATGCGAATACTTAACCGGGCCTCAACCGGGATATTGGGTTCATGTCACACTATTTGTAACTCCCACAGTTGCGTGGACCTGCAGAGTTTCACTGGCTGTCTTGTCTGGAGACAATACACATCTTTTTAGCCTGTCTTGATGCTCTCTCCACTCACATTGTTTTGTTTCTTAAAGACTTGATTAGTTGTAAGTATTTGCATTCCAAATAATCCTAGGATTCTGTGGGAGGCAAGGGATGAGATTGCAGAGCCTTTGGCGTTGATCTTTGGGTCCTCGCTGTCCACGGGGATGGTGCCAGAGGACTGGAGAGTGGCGAATGTTGTTCCTCTGTTTAAGAAAGGGAATAGAAATGACCCTGGTAATTATAGACCGGTTAGTCTTACTTCGGTGGTTGGTAAATTGATGGAAAGGGTCCTTAGGGATGGGATTTACGACCATTTAGAAAGATGCGGATTAATCCGAGATAGTCAGCACGGATTCGTGAAGGGCAAGTCGTGCCTCACAAATTTGATAAAATTTTTTGAGGAGGTAACTAAGTGTGTTGATGAAGGTAGGGCAGTTGATGTCATATGCATGGATTTTAGTAAGGCGTTTGATAAGGTCCCCCATGGTCGGCTTATGATGAAAGTGAGGAGGTGTGGGATAGAGGGAAAGCTGGCCGATTGGATAGGTAACTGGCTGTCTGACCGAAGACAGAGGGTGGTGGTCGATGGAAAATTTTCGGATTGGAGGCAGGTTGCTAGCGGTGTGCCGCAGGGATCAGTGCTTGGTCCTCTGCTCTTTGTGATTTTTATTAATGACTTAGAGGAGGGGGCTGAAGGGTGGATCAGTAAATTTGCTGATGACACCAAGATTGGTGGAGTAGTGGATGAGGTGGAGGGCTGTTGTAGGCTGCAAAGAGACATAGATAGGATGCAAAGCTGGGCTGAAAAATGGCAAATGGAGTTTAACCCTGATAAATGTGAGGTGATTCATTTTGGTAGGACAAATTTAAATGTGGATTACAGGGTCAAAGGTAGTGTTCTGAAGACTGTGGAGGAACAGAGAGATCTTGGGGTCCATATCCACAGATCTCTAAAGGTTGCCAGTCAAGTGGATAGAGCTGTGAAGAAGGCCTATAGTGTGTTAGCTTTTATTAACAGGGGGTTTGAGTTTAAGAGCCGTGGGGTTATGCTGCAACTGTACAGGACCTTGGTGAGACCACATTTGGAATATTGTGTGCAGTTCTGGTCACCTCACTATAAGAAGGATGTGGAAGCGCTGGAAAGAGTGCAGAGGAGATTTACCAGGATGCTGCCTGGTTTGGAGGGTAGGTCTTATGAGGAAAGGTTGAGGGAGCTAGGGCTGTTCTCTCTGGAGCGGAGGAGGCTGAGGGGAGACTTAATAGAGGTGTATAAAATGATGAAGGGGATAGATAGAGTGAACGTTCAAAGACTATTTCCTCGGGTGGATGGAGCTATTACAAGGGGCATAACTATAGGGTTCGTGGTGGGAGATACAGGACGGATATCAGAGGTAGGTTCTTTACGCAGAGAATGGTTGGGGTGTGGAATGGACTGCCTGCAGTGATAGTGGAGTCAGACACTTTAGAAACATTTAAGCGGTTATTGGATAGGCACATGGAGCACACCAGGATGATAGGGAGTGGGATAGCTTGATCTTGGTTTCAGATAAAGCTCGGCACAACATCGTGGGCCGAAGGGCCTGTTCTGTGCTGTACTGTTCTATGTTCTATGTTCTTACTCCGCTCATGGATACAGCCCTATGCCCTAGAGGCCAAGCCCTGCCCCAAGAAAGAAGGCCCCGCCCATAGGGACCAGTCCCCGCCCCCTAGAGACTGACTGTCTCTGGATCCCCTGCACAGGTTGCCTCCTCAGGTTATTCCACCCTGGGATGTGGGCCTGGATTTATTGTCCATCCCTAATTACCACTCAGGGTGATGGTGAACTGCTTCCTGAACCTGCTGCGGTGTAGGTACATCCATAGTGCTGTTAGGAAGGGAGTTTCAGGATTTTGACCCACTGACAGTGAAGGAACGGAGATATATTTCCAAATCAGGATGGTGAGTGACTGGGAGGGGAACCTCCAGGTGCTGGCGTTCCCAGGTATCTGCTGCCCTTGTCCTTCTAGATGGATAATTTTCTACTTTTTTATTCTTCCTGCCAAAGTGGGCAACCTCACATTTTCCCACATTGTACTTCATCTAATGAATTTTGTTCACTCACTTAGTCTAACTATATCCCTTTGCAGACCCTGTATCCTCCTCAAAACTTGCTTTCCCACCTGTCTTTGTATCATCAGCACATTTGGCCACCACACAGCCTTCATCCAGATCATTAATTTAGATAGTTAATGATTGATGCTCCAGCACTCATCCCTATGGCACTCTCCCAGTTACAGTTTGCTTTCCTGAAAAGGCTGCTGTAGACACGATTTCCCTTTCACAAAGATGCAGTCTTGTATCAATATGCAATGAGAGTTAAACGCCTAGAGTCTCATTACATGATCCTGTATCACCTGAGAGATCATATCTCCAGGGAAAGGCTCACAGTGTTGCATTACAGTGGCACAGTGATTAGCACTGCTGCCTCACAGCGTGAGGGACCTGAGTTCGATTCCCAGCTTAGGTCACTGTGCGGAGTCTGCACGTTCTCCGCGTGTCTGCGTGGGTTTCCTCCGGTGTTCCTGTTTCCTCCCACAGTCTAAAAGATGGGCTAGTTAGATGATTGGCCATGCTAAATTCTCCCTCAGTGTACCTGAACAGGCGCCGGAGTGTGGCGACTAGGGGATTTTCACAGTAACTTCAATGTAAGCCTACCTGTGACAATAAATAAATAAACTTACTTAAATTAGCCAATTTATTCTCTGACATTCTTCCTTTTAAACAGTTGCCCCAAGGATTAGGTAATGAGCAGCTTTGGTCATTGATAAGAGAGGAGCCATTTTGATTTTGGCAAATTCTTCTCACCTTCAACATTTTAGACAAGATTGGCTGAATTTGGCAGGTCAAATTCTGACACCTTCTCTCATCAAACCCCTTCCCCTGAACCTGGCTTTGGATAAGATATTAAATTGAGGTCCTGTCTGCTCTCAAGTGGATGTAAAACACCATCTCTAATTGTCCTTGGGAAGGTGGTGATGAGGTGGCTTCTTGAACCATTGCAATCCATGAGGTGTAGGTACACCCACAGTGTTGTTAAGATGGGAGTTCCAGGGTTTGACCCAGCGACACTGAATGGATGGCAATGTAGTCCCAAGTCAGGATAGTGTGTGGCTTGGAGAGGAACTTGCAGGTGAATGAGTTCCCTTGCGTCTGTTCAAGGGCAATAAATGCTGGCCTTGCCAGTGATGTCTACATCCCATGAAAAAATAAATAACACTTAAAATTAGCTGGCTTTGTCCTTCCAGGCGTAAAGGTCACATGTTTGGAGGGTAAAGCAGGAAAATCTGCAGAGAGATTTGGATAGGCTGAGCGAGTGGGCGAGGATCTGGCAGATGGAATATAATGTTGGTAAATGTGAGGTTATCCACTTTGGAAGAAATAATAGTAAATTGGAATATTACTTAAATGGAGAAAAATTACATCATGCTACTGTGCAGAGGGACCTGGGGGTCCTTGTGCACGAATCGCAAAAACTCAGTCTGCAGGTGCAGCAGGTGATCAAGGCGGCGAATGGAATGTTGGCCTTTATCGCGAGGGGATAGAATATAAAAGCAGGGAGGTCTTGCTGCAACTATACAAGGCACTGGTGAGGCCACAACTGGAGTACTGTGTGCAGTTTTGGTCCCCTTATTTGCGAAAGGATATATTGGCCTTGGAGGGAGTGCAGAGAAGGTTCACCAGGTTGATACCGGAGATGAGGGGTGTAGCTTATGAGGAGAGATTGAACAGATTGGGTCTGTACTCGTTGGAGTTTAGAAGGCTGAGGGGTGATCTTATAAAGACATATAAGATAATGAAGGGGCTGGATAGGGTAGGGGTAGAGAGATTCTTTCCACTTAGAAGGAAAACCAGAACTAGAGGGCACAGCCTCAAAATAAGTGGGGGCCGGTTCAGAACAGAGTTGAGGGGGAACTTCTTCTCTCATAGGGTAGTGAATCTCTTGAATTCTCTGCCCATTGAAGTGGTGGAGGCTACCTCGTTGAATATGTTTAAATCACGGATAGATGGATTCCTGATCGGTAAGGGAATGAAGGGATATGGGGAGCAGGCGGGTAAGTGGAACTGATTCGCTTCAGATCAGCCATGATCTTGTTGAATGGCGGGGCAGGCTTGAGGGGCTAGTAGGCCTACTCCTGCTCCTATTTCTTATATTCTTATGTTCTTAAAGCAGAAGGAGTCTGGGCAAGTTGCTGCAGTGCAGCTTGTAGATGGTGGACTGTGATGGTGATGGAGAGAGTGAATGTTTAAGAATGTGGCCAGTATGTTGATTAAGCGGGCTACTTTGTCTTGGATGGTATAAAGTTTCTTGAGCATTGTTGGAGCTGCATTCAGCCGGGTAGGTAGGGAGTATTCCATTACACTCCTGACTTTGTGGTTTCTAATGGTGAACAGGCTTTGGTGAGTTACACATTGCAGGATTCCAGCCTCTGATCTACCCTTGTCAGGAGATTCAGAAGGGATTTGAGAAAAAAAACTTACACAGAGGGTGGTGGGAATCTGGAATGCACTGCCTGGGAAGATAGTGGAGGCTGGAAACCTTACAACCGTTGAAAGGTATTTGGATGAGCACTTCAATTTGCTCTGGAACGTGGTTCATCCGCCAGAACCAGGAACCAAAATTTAGGATCACTTAGTAAAGATCCATGAAGAGTACTACTCTCCAAAGCCATTGATCATTACAGATTGGTTCAGATTCCACCAAAGGATCAAGTGAAAGGTGAAAGCAATGCCCAGTTTATGGTAACCTTAAAAAGGCTGGCACAACATTGTAAGTTTAGCAAGTCATTAGAAGATACTCTTCGAGATCATCAAGTTTGCGGTCTTCAAATGAGGCTATCTAAAGAAGATTGCTTACTGAACACACTTTGGCTTTAAAGACAGCAGTAGAAATTGCAGTGACGATGGAACTGGCTCCTATGGAGGCTTTGCAATTGTTGCAGGAATGAAGATCCACAAAAAGTCAAAATAGCAACAAGCATGTCACAAATCTGCTAAAATGGATCATTCAGCAAGAGAATGCTGGAGCAAGGATAGTCAATGCAAGAATTGTGGCAAAACGGGTCACATTGCAGAAGCTTGTCGGGCTAGACCAACTTCCTCCGAGAAGAACATTCAGAAGAAGAATCTGAGTACCTTTAAAAAGAAGAACATAGAAACATAGAAGATAGGAGCAGGAGGAGGCCATTTGGCCCTTCGAGCCTGCTCCCCCATTCATCACAATCATGGCTGATCGTCCAACTCAATAGCCTAATCCTGCTTTCTCCCCATAACCTTTGATGCCATTCACCCCAAGTGCCTTATCCAGCCACCTCTTGAATACATTCAATTTTTGGGCATCAACTACTTCCTGTGGTAATGAATTCCACAGGTGTGGCGAACCATAGTTGGTTACCACTATGAGTACTGAACCATAGATGGTCAGCACTATGGGTGTTTGTAGATATGTTACTGTAGTTACTGTTGGTGTTAGGGTTGGGCCGTTCTACCTGTTGATATTGTTCTGTGGTACACTCCAGTTGGCTCCGCCTACCAGGGGAAGTATAAAGGTCACTGCACTGCCTGGTGACCCTTTAGTCTGGGATTGTGTTGTATATAGTGTGCTCCATTCTTGTCAGTAATAAAAGCCTTTATTTCCCGGGTACAATCTAGCCTCCCGAGTGATTTAATCGCGCATCAACAGGCTCATCACTTTCTGGGTGAAAAAATGTCTCCTATCTCCGTCCTAAATGGTCTACCCCGAATCTTCAGACTCTGACCCTTGGTCCTGTATTCCCCCAACATCGGGAACATCCTCCCTGCATCTATCCTGTCTAGTCCTGTTAGAATTTTAAAAGTCTCTATGAGATCCCCCCTCATTCATAGACCTTCAGCCCAACTTGTCCATGCGCCTTTTTTTTTAACAACTAAGCTAGTCCCAATTGCTCGCGCTTGGCCCACATCCCTCTATACCCATCTTACCTATATAACTGTCTAAACGCTTTCTAAAAGACAAAATTGTACCCGCCTCTACTACCTCTGGCAGCTTGTTCCGGACACTCACCACCCTCTGTATGAAAAAATTGCCCCTCTGGACCCTTTTGTACCTCTCCCCTCTCACCTTAAACCTGTGTCCTCTTGTTTTAGACACCCCTACCTTTCAAAACGATATTGACTATCCAGCTAATCTATGCCCCTCATTGTTTTATAGACCTCTAAAAGATCACCCCTAAGCCTCCTACGTTCCGAACAAAAGTCCCAGTTTATCCAGCCTCTCCTTATAACTCAAACCATCAAGTCCTGGTAGCATCCTAGTAAATGTTTTCTACATTTTCTAGTTTAATAATATCCTTTCTATAATAGGGTGACCAGAACTGTACACAGTATTCCAAGTGTGGCCATACCAATGTCTTGTACAACCTCAACAAGACGCCCCAACTCCTGTATTCAATGTTCTGACCGATGAAACCAAGCATGCCGAATGCCTTCTTCACCACTCTGTCCACCTGTGACTCCACTTTCAAGGAGCTATGAACATGTACCCCTCGATCTCTTTGTTCTATAACTCTCCCCAGCGCCCTGTCATTAACTGAGTAAGTCCTGCCCTGGTTCGATCACCTCGCATTTATCTAAATTAAACTCCATCTGCTATTCGTCAGCCCACTGGCCCAATTGATCAAGATCCCATTGCAATCCTAGATAACCTTCTCCACTGTCCACTATGCCACCAATCTTGGTGTCATCTGAAAACGTACTAACCATGCCTCCTAAATTCCCATCCAAATCATTAATATAAATGACAAATAACAGTGGACCCAGTACCGATCCCTGAGGCACACCATTGGTCACAGACCTCCAGTTTGAAAACAGCCTTCTACAACCACCCCCTGTCTTCTGTCATCAAGCCAATTTTGTATCCATTTGGCTACCTCACCCTGGATTCCGTGAGATTTAACCTTATGCAACAACCTACAATGAGGTACCTTGTCAAAGGCCTTGTAGACAACATCAACTGCACTGCCTCATCTACCTTCTTGGTTACCCCTTCAAAAACCTCAATCAAATTTGTGAGACGTGATTTTCCACTGACAAAGCCATGGTGACTGTCCCTAATGAGTCCTTGCATTTCTAAATGCCTGTAGATCCTGTCTCTCAGAATAACTTCTAACAACTTACTCACTACAGATATGAGGCTCACCGACCTGTAGTCCCCAGGCTTTTCCCTGCAGCCCTTTTTAAACAAAGGCAGAACATTTGTCACCCTCCAATCTTCAGGCACCTCACCTGTGGCTGTCGATGATTCAAATATCTCTGCTAGGGGACCTGCAATTTCCTCCCTAGCCTCCCACAATGTCCTGGGATACACCACATCAGGTCCCGGGGATTTATCTACCTGATGCGCTTTAAGACTTCCAGCACCTCCTTCTCTGTTATTTGTACACTCCTCAAGACATCACTATCTATTTCCCCAAGTTCCCTAACATCCATGCCTTTCTCAACAGTAAATACTGATGAGAAATATTCATTTAGGATTTCACCCATCTCTTGTGGATCCACACATAGATGACCTTGTTGATCCTTAAGAGGCCCTACTCTCCCCCTAGTTACTCTTTTGCCCTTTTTGTATTTGTAAAATCTCTTTGGATTCTTCTTTGCCTTATCTGCCAAAGCAGTCTCGTGTCCCCTCTTGATTTCTCTCTTAAATCCAGCGAACTCCAGCAAAAATAATCCTAACCTAGTTAATCTCTCCTCATACATCAGTCCCACCATCCCCAGAATCAGCCTGGTAAACCTTTGCTGTACTCCCTCAAGAGCAAGAACATCCTTCCTCAGAAAAGGAGACCAAAACTGCATACAGTATTCTAGGGCCCTGTATAATTACAACACATCCCTGCTCCAGTACTCGAAATCTCTCGCAATGTAGGTAAACATACCAAGGCCACAAGTTGCATTTTACAAAAAGAATTTACAACATGGAAGTAAAGAATTATGACTGTGGCGAAGAGAATGTCCAGAAATATGATGAAGAGCTCCAAATTAATATCTTATCTAGGGTGAATCACATAATTTCTGGGTGATTCTGAAGTTAAGTGGACAGTCTATTCGGACGGTGGTTGATACTCGTTCTGCTGTATCTTTAATTCCTGAGACTACATACCAACAAAAGCTGAAGCATCTTCCTTTAAAACCAGTTGATGTGATCTGAAGGACATACAGAGGACAATACACCAATACATCATGGTCAATGTAGAGTTGAGTGGACAGACAGCAGGGTTGCCTCTCCATATGGTCCATGGTAATTTTCCAGCTCTATTTGGGAGACCATGGTTGGAGAAGATAAAGCCCACTTATTTACCCTGCTAGTCCCCCTGATACTAATGGGCAATTTACTATGGCCAATCAACATAATCTGCACATCTGATCAGATTTTAAGTGGTCTCTCTGGTGTACAATGTTACCTGGATGATATTCTAGTAACAGAATCCAGAGAACAGGAGCATTTGAATAATTGGGAAGCAACATTAGAACGTCTTCAAGCACATGGTTTGCTCATAAAGAAAGTCTGACTTTTTCAAGTCATCAGTCCAGTATTTGCTTCACATTATTGATAGTAAAGGTCTACGTAAAGCACCTAAAAAGATGGATGCTATTTTAGAAGCACCACGTCGACAAATTTGGCACAATTGAGGTCCTTTCTAGGATTAGTAAATTATTATAGTAAATGTGTTCCTAACTTAGGTTCATTATTGAAGCCATTGCATAATTTACTATGTATGAACCAGTCATGGGACTGGACAACAGAATGTGAGAAAGCATAGAAGGATGTCAAAGATGATTTGCAGAAGTCTGAAGTATTGGTTCATATTAATCTGAAGCTACCATTTCTGCTTGCTGGCAGCATTTGACTGTATGGAGTAGGCGCAGTAGTTTCACACATTATGCCTTCGGCAGAAGAACGGTCAATAGCTTTTGCTTTTGTGTTCTCTGACTAGTGCTGAATCTAACTATACTGAGCTTGAAGAAGAAGCATTGAGTATAATGTTTGGTGTATGAAGATCTCATCATTATTTATATGTTTGTCATTCGACATCATTGACTGAACATTGACCCTTATAACTCCGATTCTTGGGCCATATAAATGCATACTGTTATTAACTGCTAGTCGATTACAAAGATGGTCACTGATCTTAACTGCACATTCTTACGATATAAAGTATCATCAATCAGAGTGCCATGCTAATGCTGATGCATTATCACACTTACCTTTACCTATTGAGCAGATGCCATCAACTAGTTTTGCTAATATTCTTTATTTTTTGCGAGTATATCATTTTCCTGTGACAGCTTCTCAAGTTCAGATACAGACCAGAAACTATCCCATGATGGGGAAGGTGATGGATATGCTATTGAAAGGAATGATAGCTGGGATGTATCGTTCACATCCTGATTTGAAACGATATGTGTCAAGAAAGCTTGAGTTCACCATCCAAGGTTGGTGTCTACTTCCTAGCTGTGACTGTAACATGACATTCTGCACTCTCTCCTTTTCCTTCTCTATGAACAGTACGCTTTGTCTGTATAGCGCAAAGAAACAATACTCGCGGTATGCTAATAAATGTGATAATAATAAATCAAACCAAATATTGTGGGGAATCTGAGTGATCATTCCTCCTAATCTGCACGATTGAGTTATTGAACAACGACATGAAAGACATCCTGGTACAGTCCCGATGAAGGAATTAGCACATAGTTATTTTTGGTGTCTGGATCTGGATGTTCAGATTGAAGAAAAAGTGGAACAGTGTCAATCCTGTGCATGAAGAAGAAATATACCATCGTTGTCTCCTTTACACCCTTGGGAGTGACCTAAAATGGCGTGGCAATGACTGCAAGTAGATTTTCCTGGTTTGTTTGAGGGTTATAGGTTCATAGTCATAATTGATGCACATTCAAAGTGGCCAGAACTTGAGATCTATAACTGAATAATCCACTTAAAAACTTGACTTGAAACCTGGCCACATACTTAGTCTCAAGCACTGCAGGCCTGTCTATCATTCCAGTTTTGATGAACCCCATGATGTGCCCGTTCATTAGCTGAGGATGAGAGAAGCATCACTTCATCCTTGCTGCAAGTCATCATCATTCTTCTGCAGACTCAGAATGGCTTTAACCTCCTGCCATTACAAATGTGCAACCTAATGGTTAGATAAAGCTAACACAACATCATTTAATTTGATTTATTATTGTCACATAGAGTAATAGAGGTTTACAGCATGGAAACAGGCCCTTTGGCCCAACTTGTCCATGCCGCCCTTTCTTTTTTAAAACCCCTAAGCTAATCCCAATTGCCCGCATTTGGCCCATATCCCTCTATACCCATCATACCCATGTAACTATCTAAATGCTTTTTAAAAGACAAAATTGTACCTGCCTCTACTACTACCTCTGGCAGCTTGTTCCAGACACTCACCACCCTGTGTGAAAAAATTGCCCCTCTGGACACTTTTGTATCTCTCCCCTTTCACCTTAAACCTATGCTCTCTAGTTTTAGACTCCACTACCTTTGGGAAAAGATATTGACTATCTACCTTGTCTATGCCCCTCATTATTTTATAGACCTTTATAAGGTCACCCCTCAGCCTCCTACGCTCCAGAGAAAAAAGTCCCAGTCTATCCAGCCTCTCCTTATAACTCAATCCATCAAGTCCCAGTAGCATCCTAGTAAATCTTTTCTAGTTTAATAATATCCTTTCTATAATAGGGTGACCAGAATTGCACACAGTATTCCAAGTGTGGCCTTACCAATGTCTTGTACAACATCAACAAGACGTCCCAACTCCTGTATTCAATGTTCTGACTGATGAAACCAAGCATGCCGAATGCCTTCTTCACCACTCTGGGCACCTGTGACTTCACTTTCAAGGAGCTATGAACATGTACCCCTAGATCTCTTTGTTCTGCAACTCTCCCTAACGCCCTACCATTAACTGAGTAAGTCCTGCCCTGGTTCAATCTACCAAAATGCATCACCTTGCATTTGTCGAAATTAAACTCCATCTGCCATTAATCAGCTCACTGGCCCAATTAGGAAAACTACAGCACAAACAGGCCCTTCGGCCCCACAAGTTGTGCCGAACATATATATCCCTACCTTCAAGGCCTACCTATAACCCTCCATCCTATTAATTCCCATGCACTCATCCAGGAGTATAGAAACATAGAAATTGATCAAGATTCTATTGATCAAGTTTCTATTGCATCGGAGATAACTTTCTTCACTGTCCACTATGCCACCAATCTTGGTGCCATCTGCAAACTTACTAACCATGCCTCCCATATTCTCATCCAAATCATTAATATAAATGACAAATAACAGTGGACCCAGCAGAAGACTGTGGAGGAACAGAGAGATCTTGGAGTCCATATCCACAGATCTCTAAAGGTTGCCACTCAAGTGAATAGAGCTGTGAAGAAGGCCTATAGTGTGTTAGCTTTTATTGACAGGGGGTTGGAGTTTAAGAGCCGTGGGGTTATGCTGCAACTGTACAGGACCTTGGTGAGACCACATTTGGAATATTGTGTGCAGTTCTGGTCACCTCACTATAAGAAGGAAGTGGAAGTGCTGGAAAGAGTGCAGAGGAGATTTACCAGGATGCTGCCTGGTTTGGAGGGTAGGTCTTATGAGGAAAGGTTGAGGGAGCTAGGGCTGTTCTCTCTGGAGCGGAGGAGGCTGAGGGGAGACTTAATAGAGGTTTATAAAATGATGAAGGGGATAGATAGAGTGAACGTTCAAAGACTATTTCCTCGGGTGGATGGAGCTATTACAAGGGGGCATAACTATAGGGTTCGTGGTGGGAGATATAGGAAGGATATCAGAGGTAGGTTCTTTACGCAGAGAGTGGTTGGGGTGTGGAATGGACTGCCTGCAGTGATAGTGGAGTCAGACACTTTAGGAACATTTAAGCGGTTATTGGATAGGCACATGGAGCACACCAGGATGATAGGGAGTGGGATAGCTTGATCTTGGTTTCAGATAAAGCTCAGCACAACATCGTGGGCCGAAGGGCCTGTTCTGTGCTGTACTGTTCTATGTTCTAAATTTCACCTTCTGCAATGGTGGGATTTGAACCTGGGTCTCTGGATTACTAGTCCAATGAAAATACTACTATGCTACCACCTCCCCTTGAGAAGATGGTGGTGAGCTGCCTTCTTGAGTCACTGTAATCCACGTGGTGTAGTTGTATGTTGTGTATGCGGTATCTATCTCTTTAAGACAGTATAGCAGAAGTGGGTCACCTAACTTGAGGGACCAATAGGAACTGAGAGTGAATGGTCACTCCAGGGGGTGGAATCGTCTCTTAGGCAGAATGAACTAGCAACCATGTAGTAAGCATGTAAGGACTGGAGCATTGTTCCAGGGCAGCTGAGAGCTGCAACTTCTGTACCTCATTTCTCTTATCAATAAATGCCCTTTGTTCCGAACAAAGCCTGAAATCTCTTGATGATGCTAGAGCATAACATCTTGGCGATGAGATGGAATCAATTGAATGACACAGCCTACTTGTGAGTCTCGGTTTAATTAAAGTTGGAAAAGAAGGATACCTACCTGAATATCTGTTTTCAGGCGAATAGTCTCCGAGAGAGTTGTTACGCTAGCGCCAGATCCTGAGGGGCAGACAAAGTAACGAACCCAGTGTGGCTGGCGAGTCAAGAGATTTGGAAAGATAAGAAAAACTGAAATGAAGAGAGGTTAGCATTCAGCGGCAAATAAAGGGAAACTCCAGCAAAAGAACAATCAAAGAACAGGAGTTTTTTGGAATAAAAGGAAGATATATCCATCGAGAAGAAAGCTGTGTTTCAGATTTAAAAAGCAGAAACTGGAAAGAAGGCAGATATTAGCTACAGTTAAAAAAACTTAGAAATAAAAAGAGGAAAATAAGCCTCAGGGAATTGCAAAGTTTGTCCCAGTAGCCCGAGAAAGTGAAATACTGAGATTGCAGATCTCGGAGCCTACAGGGACCATTCCAGGAGCGACAGACAGTGAATATTGGCATTATTGGGAACTAAGAAAGTCCTCTATCTGCTACAAAAAAGTTTAAAAGTTAAAAAGAAGACGTGGTCCTGAAAGTACAGGCCCGATTTTTGAGTGAAATTAACAAAAAGAAGAGCATATTTAGGGAAATAAAAACAGACTCTCCAACAGCCAAGAAAAATGAGAAAACTGTAGAATCAAAGTCAAAGTTTTCCACCAGCTGATTGGAGATAAGTTAACAGTTTTTAAAAAATCCAAGAAGGAGGAGCTGTAATTTCCTGCCAAAACTCGAAAAGCACAGACAAAGAGCGAAAAACAACAGCTGTGGTATATTTAAAAATTGATAGTCTTAAAGCGGTAATTAGAACATAAGAACATAAGAACTAGAAGCAGGAGTAGGCCCTCGAGCCTGCTCCGGCATGCAATGAGATCAGGGCTGATCTTTTCATGGACTCAGCTCCACTTACCCACCCGTTCACCATAACCCTTAATTCCTTTACTGTTCAAAAATGTATCTATCCTTCCCTTAAAAACATTCAATGAGGTAGCCGCAACTGCTTCACTGGGCAGGGAATTCCATAGATTCACAACCCTTTGTGTGAAGACGTTTCTCCTCAACTCAGTCCTAAATCTGCTCCCCCTTATTTTGAGGCCATGTCCCCTATTCATTTCAAGTAATCATTTCATGCTGTACAACATATAATGAAAGCTCGAGGATCTTAGGCTGATGAGGGAGAATGAGGAGGTGATAGACAAGAGCTATCATCAGGTGGTCACACCAGGGCCACGGGAGGAGGCCAAGTGAGTGACGGCCAGGAAGGGTAAGGCTAGGGTGGTTGAGAGCACCCCAGTAGATTTGCCCCTGCACAACAAGTACTCCTGCTTGAGTACTGCTGGGGGGGACAGCCCGCCTGGGGGAAGCAGCAGTGGCCGTGTCTCCACAGTGGAGTCCAGCCCTGTAACTCAGAGGGCTAAGGAAAAGAGGAGGAAGGCGGTATTAATCGGGGACTCGGTGGTGAAGGGGACAGACAGGCGTTTCTGCGGAGGTAGGCGGGATTCTCGCATGGTGGTCTGCCTCTCTGGGGCCGGGATCCAGGATGTCGCTCGTCGCGTCCCGGAAATCCTGAGGTGGGAGGGAGAGGAGCCTGAGGTAGCGGTACATATTGGTACCGCTGATGTGGGTAGGAAGGGAGAAGGGATCATGAAAAGGGAGTACAGGGAATTAGGGAGACAGCTGAGAAAGAGGAAAGCAAAGGTAGTAATCTCAGGATTACTGCCTGTGCCACGGGAAGGTGAGGGCAGGAATGGAGTGAGGTGGAAGATGAATGTGTGGCTGAGGGACTGGTGCAGGGGGCAGGGATTTAGGTTCCTGGACCACTGGGACCTCTTTAGGGGCAGGGGTGATCTGTATACAAAAAACGGGTGGAACTTGAATCACAAGGGGACCAATATCCTGGCCGGTAGGTTGGCTAAGGCTACTGGGGAGAATTTAAACTAGATAGGTTGGGGGGAGGGGAGCTAGAAGAGTTGACTAGGATCAAGGAACTAATTGATGGGGGGGGAGGATGCGGGGGTAAGGGGAATTACAAAATTAATGGTAGAGGAGAGGGTGCAAGTGAATGAAAGCGGTAATTTAGATAAGGGAGTAGAGGGAGAGGGTGTTCGCGACTCATCAAAGCGGGTCCAGATAAAAGCTGGAATAAGGACACTTTGCCTGAATGCACGAAGCATTCGGAACAAGGTAAATGAGTTGATGGTGCAAATCAGCACAAGTGGGTACGATCTAGTGGCCATTACAGAAACGTGGCTGAAAGGTGACCAGGACTGGGAGATGAATATCCAGGGGTATCAGGCGTTTAGGAAGAATAGACAGGAAGGAAAAGGTGGTGGGGTCGCGCTATTAATAAGAGATAATATCAGGGTAGTACTGAGGGATGACATAGGCTCTGAGGAACAAAACGTGGAATCATTATGGGTAGAGATGAGGAATAGTAGAGGGAGAAAGACACTAGTAGGTGTGGTATATAGGCCCCCAAATAATAATGTTGAGGTAGGGAGGGCTATAAACAAGCAGATAAGGGATGCGTGTAAAAACGGAACGGCAATAATCATGGGGGACTTCAACATGCACATTGACTGGCAGACTCAAGTCGGTAAGGGTGGAATGGAGGAAGAGTTCTTAGAATGCTGTCGGGATAGTTTCCTTGAACAGCATGTTACGGAACCGACGAGGGAACGAGCTATTTTGGATCTGGTATTGTGTAACGAGGTAGGTAGAATTAAGGAACTTATTGTGAAGGACCCTCTTGGGTCTAGTGACCACAATATGGTCGAATTTCTGATTCAGATGGAAGAGGAGAAAGTTTGGTCCCAAACCAGTGTCCTCTGTTTGAACAGAGGGAAATATGATAGGATGAGGGATGAATTGGCTAAGGTAGACTGGGAGAGCAGGCTGGCAGGTAGGATAGCTGAGGAACAGTGGAGGATTTTTAAGGAGATCCTTTTCAGTTCTCAGCAAAAATATATTCCAGCAAAAAACAAGGATTGTAAGAAAAGGGAGAACCAGCCGTGGATAACGAAGGAAATAAAGGAGAGTATTAAAATAAAAACAGCTGCGTACAGAGTGGCCAAAAATAGTGGAGAAACAAGTGATTGGGAAAAATTTAAGAAACAACAAAGAGAGACTAAGAAAGCGATAAAGAAAGGAAGGATAGACTATGAAGCTAGGCTAGCAACTAATATAAAAAATGATAGTAAAAGTTTTTATAAATATATAAAAAGGAATAAATGTAACAATCTCATTAGTGACAGACAGCATGGTTTTGTAAGAGGGAGGTCGTGCCTTACAAATTTGGTGGAGTTTTTTGAGGAAGTGACAAAAACGGTTGATGAAGGAAGGGCCGTGGATGTCGTCTATATGGATTTCAGTAAGGCATTTGACAAAGTCCCACATGGTAGGTTGGTTAAGAAGGTTAAGGCTCATGGGATACAAGGAGAAGTGGCTCGATGGGTGGAGAACTGGCTTGGCCATAGGAGACAGAGGGTAGTGGTCGAAGGGTCTTTTTCCGGCTGGAGGTCTGTGACCAGTGGTGTTCCGCAGGGCTCTGTACTAGGACCTCTGCTATTTGTGATATATATAAATGATTTGGAAGAAGGTGTAACTGGTGTAATCAGCAAGTTTGCGGATGACACAAAGATGGCTGGAATTGCGGATAGCGAAGAGCATTGTCAGGCAATACAGCAGGATATAGATAGGCTGAAAAATTGGGCGGAGAGGTGGCAGATGGAATTTAATCCGGATAAATGCGAAGTGATGCATTTTGGAAGAAATAATGTAGGGAGGAGTTATGCAATAAATGGCAGAGTCATCAGGAGTATAGAAACACAGAGGGACCTAGGTGTGCAAGTCCACAAATCCTTGAAGGTGGCAACACAGGTGGAGAAGGTGGTGAAGAAGGCATATGGTATGCTTGCCTTTATAGGACGGGGTATAGAGTATAAAAGCTGGAGTCTGATGATGCAGCTGTATAGAACGCTGGTTAGGCCGCATTTGGAGTACTGCGTCCAGTTCTGGTCGCCGCACTACCAGAAGGACGTGGAGGCATTGGAGAGAGTGCAGAGAAGGTTTACCAGGATGTTGCCTGGTATGGAGGGTCTTAGCTATGAGGAGAGATTGGGTAGACTGGGGTTGTTCTCCTTGGAAAGACGGAGAATGAGGGGAGATCTAATAGAGGTATACAAGATTATGAAGGGTATAGATAGGGTGAACAGTGGGAAGCTTTTTCCCAGGTCGGAGGTGACGATCACGAGGGGTCACGGGCTCAAGCTGAGAGGGGCGAAGTATAACTCAGACATCAGAGGGACGTTTTTTACACAGAGGGTGGTGGGGGCCTGGAATGCGCTGCCAAGTAGGGTGGTGGAGGCAGGCACGCTGACATCGTTTAAGACTTACCTGGATAGTCACATGAGCAGCCTGGGAATGGAGGGATACAAACGATTGGTCTAGTTGGACCAAGGAGCGGCACAGGCTTGGAGGGCCGAAGGCCTGTTTCCTGTGCTGTACTGTTCTTTGTTCTTTGTTCTTTGAAGGGGGGGAGGTTTAACACAGATATCAGAAGGACATATTTCACACAGAGGGTCGTGGGGGCCTGGAATGTGTTGCCGGGCAAGGTGGTGGAGGCGGACACACTGGGAACGTTTAAGACTTATCTAGATAGCTATATGACCGGAGTGGGAATGGAGGGATACAAAAGAGTGGTCTAGTTTGGACCAGGGAGCGGCGCGGGCAAATTGTTCCTTGTTTCTCGTTTCAAGGCTTCATTCTATGATCATCTTGCTGGTGCCAGTACAGAGCGAGACTGCGGATAGTTGGGAACCTGTCTCGGGGGCAGGGAATTCATATGGTGTTCATGGAAGTGGAAATGACTAGGGTTGGGAAGCATTTTCCGATCAGGGCCATTGTGATCTCCTGGACTCGTTTCGATCGCCTCAGGGGGTCGGAGAGGAATTTCCCAGATTTTTTTTTTCCCCATATTGGCCCTGGGGTTTTTCACTCTGGGTTTTCGCCTCTCCCTGGGGATCACATGGTCTGGAATAGGGGGGTGGGGGTGAGTTAATAGGTTGTAATGAACAAAGCATCGTAGCTGTGAGGGACAGCTCGGTGGATAGGATATTGGTATGTAGATAGGCTGGAAAATTGGGCGGGGATCCTGGATTCAGGATTCAATCCTGGACCGGGGAGCGGCGCGGGCTTGGAGGGCCGAAGAGCCTGTTCCTGTGCTGTATTGTTCTTTGTTCTTTGTTCTTTGTTCTTTGAATAGAGTGGCTAGAGTGAATGTTGGACCCTTGGAGGACGAGAGGGGGGAGTTAATAGTGGGAAATGAGGATATGGCTGAGTCTTTAAATAAGTTTTTTGTGTCGGTCTTCACGGTGGAGGACACAAATAGTTTGCCAAATATTAACGATAGAGGGTTGGCAACAGGAGAAATACTTAATACAATCAATGTTACCAGAGAGGCAGTGCTGGGTAGACTAATGGGACTGAAGGTGGACAAGTCCCCGGGTCCGGATGGAATGCATCCCAGGGTATTGAAAGAAATGTCAGAGGTAATAGTGGATGCGTTAGTGATTATTTATCAAAACTCGTTGCATTCTGGGGTAGTGCCGGTTGATTGGAAAACGGCTAATGTTACGCCGCTGTTTAAAAAAGGAAGGAGACAAAAGGCGGGTAACTATAGGCCGGTCAGCTTAACGTCTGTAGTAGGGAAAATGCTGGAATCCATTATTAAAGAGGAGATAGCAGGGCATCTGGATAGAAATGGTTCGATCAATCAGACGCAGCATGGATTCATGAGGGGAAAGTCGTGCTTGACGAACATGTTGGATTTTTATGAAGATGTGACTAGGGCGGTTGATGGAGGAGAACCGGTGGATGCGGTGTTTTTGGATTTCCAAAAGGCGTTTGATAAGGTGCCCCATAAAAGGCTGCTGAAGAAGATTAGGGCACACGGAGTTGGGGGTAGTGTGTTAAAATGGATTGGGGACTGGCTATCCGACAGGAAGCAAAGAGTCGGAATAAATGGGTGTTTTTCCGGTTGGAGGAAGGTAACTAGTGGCGTGCCGCAGGGATCGGTACTCGGGCCGCAACTGTTTACCATTTATATAGATGATCTGGAGGAGGGGACGGAGTGTAGGGTAATGAAGTTTGCAGACGACACAAAGATAAGTGGAAAAGTGAATCGTGTGGAGGACGGAGAAGATCTGCAGAGAGATTTGGACAGGCTGAGTGAGTGGGCGAGGATATGGCAAATGGAGTATAACGTTGATAAATGCGAGGTTATACACTTTGGAGGAAATAATAACAAATGGGATTACTATCTCAATGGAAACAAATTAAAACATGCTACCGTGCAAAGGGACCTGGGGGTCCTTGTGCATGAGACGCAAAAGCCCAGTCTGCAGGTACAACAGGTGATCAAGAAGGCAAATGGGATGTTGGCCTATATTGTGAGGGGGATAGAATATAAAAGCAGGGATGTCTTGATGCACCTGTACAGGGCATTGGTGAGGCCGCAGCTGGAATACTGTGTGCAGTATTGGTCCCCTTATATGAGGAAGGATATATTGGCATTGGAGGGAGTGCAGAGAAGGTTCACCAGGTTGATACCGGAGATGAGGGGTTTGGATTATGAGGAGAGGCTGAGGAGATTGGGTTTGTACTCGTTGGAGTTTAGAAGGATGAGGGGGGATCTTATGGAGACTTATAAGATAATGCGGGGGCTGGATAGGGTGGAGGCGGAGAGATTCTTTCCACTTAGTAAGGAAGTTAAAACTAGAGGACACAGCCTCAAAATAAAGGGGGGTCGGTTTAAGACAGAGTTGAGGAGGAACTTCTTCTCCCAGAGGGTGGTGAATCTCTGGAATTCTCTGCCCACTGAGGTGGTGGAGGCTACCTCGCTGAATATGTTTAAAGCGCGGATGGATGGATTCCTGATCGGTAAGGGAATTAAGGGTTATGGGGATCAGGCGGGTAAGTGGTACTGATCCACGTCAGATCAGCCATGATCTTATTGAATGGCGGGGCAGGCTCGAGGGGCTAGATGGCCTACTCCTGCTCCTATTTCTTATGTTCTTATGTTCTTACATAGAAATATAGAAACTAGAAGCAGGAGGAGGCCATTTGCCCCTTTGGGCCTGCTCCACCGTTTATCTTGATCATGGTTGATCATCGAATTCAATATCCTGATCCCCCCTTCCTCCCATATCCCTTGAACCCTTTAGCCCCAAGAGCTATATCTAATTTCTTCTTGAAATCAGCCAACATTTCGGCCTCAACTATATTGTGTGATAGTGAATTCCACACATTCACCACCATCTGGATGAAGAAATGTCTCCTCACCTCAGTTCTGAAAGATTTGCCCCTTATCCTCAAACTATGACTCCTGGTTCTAGACTCCCCCAATACTGGGAATATTCTTTCTGAATCTACCCTCTCTAACCCTGTTAGAATTTTCTAAGTTTCTATGAGATCCCCCCTCACCCTCCTAAACTCCAATGAATGCAATCCTAACCGACTTAGTCTCTCCTCATATGACAGACCTGCCATCCCAGGAATCACCCCGGTAAACCTTTGCTGTACTCCCTCTATAGCAAGGACATCCTTCCTCAGATAAGGACACCAAAACTGCACACAATACTCCAGGTGTGGCCTCACCAACGCCCTATACAATAGCAGCAAAACATTCCTCACGCTATACTCAAACCCTCTTGCTATGAAGGCCAACATACCATTTGCCTTCTTTACTGCCTGCTGTACCTGCGTGCTTACTTTCAGCAACTGTTTCACAAGCACTCCAAGGTCTTACTGAGTATCTACCTCTTTCAATTTACACCCATTCAAATAATAATCTGTCTTCCTGTTATTGCTACCAAAGCGGATAACCTCACACTTATCCACGTTATATTGCATCTGCCATACAGATGCCCACACACTCAGCCTGAGGATTGGGAACAGTTTAAAATTTAGCAAAGGAGGACCAAGGGATTGATTAAGAAGGAAAAAATAGAGTGCGAAAGTACATTAGCAGGAAACATAAAAACTGACTGTAAAAGTTTCTATGGTATGTAAAGAGATGTCCACTGTCCTTCCTTTCAGTAATGTTTCCAGCTCTCTGATCAATCTTCAGTCCAAATCACGATGAAGCATCTCTGCATCCTCCTCACAGCTCACCCTCCCACTCAACTTTGTTCATCTACAAATTTGGAGATAATACATTCAGTTCCCTCTTCCAAATCATTAACATATAATGTGAACAGTTAGCACAGATCCCTGCAGAACCCCGCTAGTCACTGACTGCCAATCAAAAAAAGACCTATTTATGTAAACTCTTTGCTTCCTATCTGCTAACCAGCTTTCTATCCATCTCAAGACATTACCTACAATCCCATGTGCTTTAACTTTACATACTAGTCTGTTATGTGAGACATAGTCAAAAGCCTTCTGAAAATCTAAATAAACCACATCCACTGGTTCTCCTCGGTCAACTCTACTAGTTACATTCTCAAAGATTCCAATAGATTTGTCAAGTATGATTTCCCTTTTGTAAATCCATGCTGACTTTGCCTGATTCTCCCACTGCCTTCCAAATGCTGAGTTATGAAATCCTTGATAATGGACTCTGGCAACTTCCCAGTACCGATGATAGGCTCACTAGTCTATAGTTCCCTGTTTTCTCGCTATCTCCCTTTTTGAATAGCGGGCTTACAATAGCTACCCTCCAATCTGTAGGAACCAGTCCAGAGTCCAAAGAATTTTGGAAAATAATTTCCAGAGCCACTTCCTTAAATACTCTGGAATGAAGATTATCAGGTCCTGGAGATTTATCCACCTTCAATCCCATCAATTTCCCCAAAACCATTTCTCTACTAATGATGATTTCCTTCAGTTCCTCACTAAAACATGTTTCTCTCAGAACTTCTGGCACATTATTCATGTCTTCCTTTGTGAAGACTGAAGCAAAGTACGAATTTAATTCCTCAGTCATTTCTTTATTCTCCATTATCAATTCTCCCATTTCTGACTGGAAGGGGCTACATTCATTTCTGTCAATCCTTTTCTCTTTATATAGCTATAGAAACTTTTATAGTCAGTTTTTATGTTCCCCGATAGCTTACTTTTGTACTCTATTTTTCCCTTCGTAATTCTCCTTCGCTGAATTTTAAACTGTTCCTAATCCTCAGGCCTATTGCTTTTTCTTGCCAATTTGTATGCTTCTTCCTTGAATCTGAAACTATCTCTAATTTCTCTTGTAAACCAGGATTTGGTCACAATTCCCTTACTACTCTTGTGCCAAACAGGAATAAACATCTTCTGGAGTTCACATATTAATTCTTAAAATGCCTGCCATTGCCTGTCCACTGTCCTTCCTTTCAGTAATGTTTCCAGCTCTCTGATCAGTATCTTCATTCTGTTCTGTGTACTGTGAAAACTTTGAAGTGGCCTGCTCAATATAATCTCCATGCCTCCTGGACACCCGGCAGGCTTCCAAATCACAACAGCACTCCACTCTGTGAAAGGATTCCCCTTTCTCTTTCCAAGAAGTTGCAGGTGTTGGAAGAACCCTTAAAAGTCCTCTGACTCACTAGGGAGATATTCCCTTCCCCACAGTTTCTCACTCAGACCTATTTTTTTAACACCGCATTTTGTTCAAGTGTCTGAGCCTTCCTAGAAAGATCAAATCCATTGCCAGCCTTTAAAGTCTTTTGAAATCCATTGAAGACCTTTGAAAATCTTTGTTCTAATTCAATTTCACAGTCCAGTGCCTTGAACTAGCCTTTTATTGGCAGTTTAATATTGTTTAAACAGCATAGAACATAGAACATAGAACAGTACAGCACAGAACAGGCCCTTCGGCCCACGATGTTGTGCCGAGCTTTGTCTGAAACCCAGATCAAGCTATTTCCTCCCTATCATCCCGAAGTACTCCATGTGCCTATCCAATAGCTTCTTAAATGTTCCTAAAGTTTCTGACTCCACTATCCCTGCAGGCAGTCCATTCCACACCCCAACCACTCTCTGAGTAAAAAACCTACCTCGGACATCCTTCCTATATCTCCCACCATGAACCCTATAGTTATGCCCCCTAGTTACCGCTCCATTCACCCGAGGAAATAGTCTTTGAACGTTCACTCTATCTATCCCCCTCATCATCTTATAAACCTCTATCAAGTCTCCTCTCAACCTCCTCTGCTCCAAAGAGAAAAGCCCAAGTTCCCTCAACCTTTCCTCATAAAACCTACCCTCCAAACCAGGCAGCATCCTGGTAAATCTCCTTTGTACTCTTTCCAGTGTCTCCACATCCTTCTTGTAGTGAGGTGACCAGAACTGCACACAATATTCCAAATGTGGTCTCACCAAGGTCCTGTACAGTTGCAGCATAACCCCACGGCTCTTAAACTCAAACCCCCTGTAATGAACGCCAACACACTATAGGCCTTCTTCACGGCTCTATCCACTTGAGTGGCAACCTTCAGAGATCTATGGATATGAACCCCAAGATCTCTCTGTTCCTCCACATTCTTCAGAACTCGACCTTTGACCCTGTAATCCACATTTAAATTTGTCCTACCTAAATGAATCACCTCGCATTTGTCAGGGTTAAACTCCATTTGCCATTTTTCAGCCCAGCTCTGCATCCTATCTATATCTCTTTGCAGCCTACAACAGCCCTCCACCTCATCCACGACTCCACCAATCTTGATGTCATCAGCAAATTTACTGATCCACCCTTCAGCCCCCTCCTCCAAGTCATTTATAAAAATTACAAATAGCAGAGGACCAAGCACTGAGCATGCTCAAGGTTTGTTTATTTATCTTTCCCTACATTGATGAATGTAATGGCGGTACCCCCATTCTTCCTAACCACAATAACCGTGGATAAACAGGGAAATTGAGGGATTGGTCAAAAAGAAAAGAGAGGCGTATGTTAGGTCCAGGCAGCTAAAAACGGAGGGAGCTCTGGAGGAATACAAAGAAAGTAGGAAAGAACTCCAACGAGGAATTAGAAGGGCAAAAAGGGGTCACGAAATGTCCTTGGCAGACAGGATTAAGGAGAATCCCAAGGCATTTTATTCATACGTTAGGAACAAAAGGGTTGTTAGGGAAAAAATCGGACCTCTCAGGGACAAAAGTGGGGAATTATGCTTAGAGCCCAAAGAAGATGGGGAGATCCTAAATGAATACTTATAGAACATAGAACATAGAACACTACAGCGCAGAACTGGCCCTTCGGCCCACGATGTTGCACCGACCAGTTAAAAAAAAAAACTTTGCGTCGGTATTCACAAAGGAGAGGGATGTGTTGACTGTGAGTGTCTCGGAGGGGAGTGTTGACCCGTTAGAGAAAATCTCCATTACAAGGGAGGAAGTGTTAGGTTTTTTACTGAATATAAACATAGAAACATAGAAACATAGAAAACTACAGCACAAAGTAGGCCCTTCGGCCCCACAAGTTGTGCCAAACATATCCCTACCTTTTAGGCCTACCTATAACCCTCCATCCTACTAAGACCCATGTACTCATCCAGGCGTCTCTTAAAAGACCCTATTGAGTTTGCCTCCACCACCACTGACGGCAGCCGATTCCACTCGCCCACCACCCTCTGTATGAAAAACTTCCCCCCAACATTTCCCCTGTACCTACCCCCAGCACCTTAAACCTGTGTCCTCTCGTAGCAGCCATTTCCACCCTGGGAAAAAGCCTCTGAGAGTCCACCCGATCTATGCCTCTCAACATCTTATATACCTCTATTAGGTCTCCTCTCATCCTACGTCTCTCCAAGGAGAAAAGACCGAGCTCCCTCAGCCTATCCTCATAAGGCATGCCACTCAATCCAGGCAACATCCTTGTAAATCCCCTCTGCACCCTTTCAATCTTTTCCACATCCTTCCTGTAATGAGGTGACCAGAACTGAGCACAGTACTCCAAGTGGGGTCTGACGAGGGTCTTATATAGCTGCATCATTATCCCCGGACTCCGAAACTCAATCCCTCGATTGATAAAGGCCAGCACACCATACACCTTCTTAACCACCTCCTCCACCTGCAGGGCCGATTTTAGAGTCCTATGGACCCGGACCCCAAGGTCCTTCTGATCCTCTACAGTACTAAGAGTCTTTCCCTTTCCTGTACTCCTTCATCCCATTTGACCTGCCAAAATGGATCACTACGCATTTATCTGGGTTGAAGTCCATCTGCCACTTCTCCGCCCAGTCTTGCATCCTATCTATGTCCCTCTGTAACTTCTGACATCCCTCCAGACTATCCACAACCCCACCAACCTTCGTGTCGTCGGCAAACTTACCAACCCATCCCTCCGCTTCCTCATCCAGGTCATTTATGAAAATGACAAACAGCAAGGGTCCCAGAACAGATCCCTGGGGCACACCACTGGTGACCGACCTCCAATTAGAAAAAGACCCATCTATACACACTTTCTGCCTCCTTTGGGCAAGTCTAACAGGTTTATTTGGTAGCAAATACCATAAGCTTTCGAGCGCTGTTCCTTCGTCAGATGGAGTGGAAATGTGCTCTCAAACAGTGCACAGAGACACAAAATCAAGTTACAGAATACTAATTAGAATGTGAATCCCTACAGCCAGCCAGGTCTTAAAGGTACAGACAATGTGGGTGGAGGGAGCATTAAACACAGGTTAAAGAGATGTGTATTGTCTCCAGACAGAACAGCTAGTGAGATTCTGCAAGTCCTGGACTTTGTCTGCACATTGTCTCTGCCTCCTTTGGGCAAGCCAGTTCTGGATCCACAGGGCAGCAGCCCCTTGGATCCCATGCCCTCTCACTTTTTCTAGAAGCCTTGCATGGGGGACCTTATCGAACGCCTTGCTAAAATCCATATAAACCACATCTATCGCTTTCCCTTCGTCAATGTGTTTAGTCACATTTGCGAAGAACTCCACCAGGTTCGTAAGGCACGATCTGCCCTTGACAAAGCCATGCTGAGTATTCTTGAGCATACTAAACCTCTCTAAATGCTCATAAATCCTGTCCCTCAGGATCTTCTCCATCAGTTTACCAACCACTGAGGTTAGACTCACCGGTCAGTAATTTCCGGGGCTATCCCTATTCCCCTACTTGAAAATAGGAACCACATCCGCAATGCTCCCTCAGTGTACCTGAACAGATGCCAGAATGTGGCGACTAGGGGATTTTTACAGTAACTTCATCGCAGTGTTAATGTAAGCCTTACTTGTGACTAATAAATAAAAATAAAAAACACTGATGAGGCAACTGAGCTGGTTATAAAGAGCCAGAGCCGCCCTTTCTTTCACCACTGGGCATGTTGGACCTTGTAGGGTACAAGGGGACTATTTATTTTGGATGTGCATAGTCCAGTTTGATCAATATAGTGTTGTGGAGTCAGTGATTAGTTGCTCAATTTGTTCAGTACAAGTTGTTTAGGAGTCAATGACCGTCTAAACTATCCTTGACTCTGGTGACAGCAGGATCTTGTGTAAAACTTTATCCAAACTAAATCAAAAACACCAGGGGTTGCAGTTAACAGGAAAAAGATGCTGCTTCATGTTAACTGCAACCTCGAATGTTTTTGGTTTAGTTTGGCCGTCGTCCATAGTTGTCTCAACCAGAGTCAACGTAGTGTTTGGAGTTTACTCAAATTTGAAGTGTCCTTCACTGATTTTGATTTGATTTATTATTGTCACATGTCTGAACATATAGTGAAAAGTATTGTTTCTTGCGCGCTACACAGACAAAACATACCATTCATAGAGAAGGAAAGGAGAAAGTGCAGAATGTAGTGTTACAGTCATAGTTAGGGTGTAGAGAAAGATCAGCTTAATGCAAGGTAGCTCCATTCAACCTCAGCCTAACTGGGGCACCGTCTTCCATGATTGTTTCTGGTATTACAAAGAACAAAGAACAAGAACAAAGAACAATACAGCACAGGAACAGGCCCTTCGGCCCTCCAAGCCCGCGCCGCTCCCCGGTCCAGGATTGAATCCTGAATCCAGGATCCCCGCCCAATTTTCCAGCCTATCTACATACCAATATCCTATCCACCGAGCTGTCCCCCACAGCTACGATGCTTTGTTCATTACAACCTATTAACTCACCCCCACCCCCCCCATTTCAGACCATGTGATCTCCAGGGAGAGGCGAAAACCCAGAGTGAAAAACCCCAGGGCCAATATGGGGAAAAAAAAATCTGGGAAATTCCTCTCCGACCCCCTGAGGCGATCGAAACGAGTCCAGGAGATCACAATGGCCCTGATCGGAAAATGCTTCCCAACCCTAGTCATTTCCACTTCCACGAGAAACAAGGAACAGTTAGCCCGCGCCGCTCCCTGGTCCAAACTAGACCACTCTTTTGTATCCCTCCATTCCCACTCCGTTCATATAGCTGTCTAGATAAGTCTTAAACGTTCCCAGTGTGTCCGCCTCCACCACCTTGCCCGGCAACACATTCCAGGCCCCCACGACCCTCTGTGTGAAATATGTCCTTCTGATATCTGTGTTAAACCTCCCCCCTTCACCTTGAACCTATGACCCCTCGTGAACGTCACCACCGACCCGGGGAAAAGCTTCCCACCGTTCACCCTATCTATGCCTTTCATAATTTTATACACCTCTATTAAGTCTCCCCTCATCCTCCGTCTTTCCAAGGAGAACAACCCCAGTTTCCCCAATCTCTCCTCATAACCAAGCCCCTCCATACCAGGCAACATCGTGGTAAACCTCCTCTGTACTCTCTCCAAAGCCTCCATGTCCTTCTGGTAGTGTGGCGACCAGAACTGGACGCAGTATTCCAAATGCGGCCGAACCAACGTTCTATACATCTGCAACATCAGACCCCAACTTTTATACTCTATGCCCCGTCCTATAAAGGCAAGCATGCCATATGCCGTATTCACTACCTTCTCCACCTGTGACGTCACCTTCAAGGATCTGTAGACTTGCACACCCAGGTCCCTCTGCGTATCTACACCCTTTATGGTTCTGCCATTTATCGTATAGCTCCACCCTACGTTAGTTCTACCAAAATGCATCACTTCACATTTATCTGGATTGAACTCCATCTGCCATTTCTTTGCCCAAATTTCCAGCCTATCTATATCCTTCTGTAGCCTCTGACAATGTTCCTCACTATCTGCAAGTCCAGCCAGTTTTGTGTCGTCCGCAAACTTACTGATCACCCCAGTTACTCCTTCTTCCAGATCATTTATATAAATCACAAACAGCAGAGGTCCCAATACAGAGCCCTGCGGTACACCACTAGTCACAGGCCTCCAGCCGGAAAAAGACCCTTCCACTACCACCCTCTGTCTTCTATGACCAAGCCAGTTCTCCACCCATCTAGCCACCTCCCCCTTTATCCCATGGGATCCAACCTTTTTCACTAGCCTACCATGAGGGACTTTGTCAAACGCTTTACTAAAGTCCATATAGACAACATCCACGGCCCTTCCTTCGTCAACCATTTTGGTCACTTCTTCAAAAAACACCACCAGGTTAGTGAGGCATGACCTCCCTCTCACAAAACCATGTTGACTATCGTTAATGAGTTTATTCCTTTCTAAATGCGCATACATCCTATCTTTAAGAATCTTCTCCAACAACTTCCCCACCATGGACGTCAAGCTCACCGGCCTATAATTACCCGGGTTATCCTTCCTACTCTTCTTAAATAACGGGACCACATTGGCTATCCTCCAATCCTCTGGGACCTCACCTGTGTCCAGTGACGAGACAAAGATTTGCGTCAGAGGCCCAACGATTTCACCTCTCGTCTCCCTGAGCAGCCTTGGATAGATTCCATCAGGCCCTGGGGATTTGTCAGTCTTTATATTCTCTAACAAACCTAACACTTCCTCCTTTGTAATGGAGATTTTCTCCAACGGTTCAACACTCCCCTCCGAGACACTCCCAGTCAACACATCCCTCTCCTTTGTGAATACCGACGCAAAGTATTCATTTAGGATCTCCCCTACCTCTTTGGGCTCCAAGCATAAGTCCCCACTTTTGTCCCTGAGAGGTCCGATTTTTTCCCTAACAACCCTTTTGTTCCTAACGTATGAATAAAATGCCTTGGGATTCTCCTTAATCCTGTCTGCCAAGAACATTTCGTGACCCCTTTTTGCTCTTCTAATTCCCCGTTTGAGTATTTTCCTACTTTCATTGTACTCCTCCAGAGCTCCCTCCGTTTTTAGCTGATTGGACCTAACATACGCCTCTCTTTTCCTTTTGACCAGTCCCTCAATTTCCCTGGTTATCCACGGTTCCCTAATCCTACCCTTCCTATCCTTCTTTTTTACAGGCACATGCTTGTCCTGTAGCCCTAACAACCGTTCCTTAAAAGACTGCCACATACCAGATGTGGATTTACCCTCAAACAGCCTCTCCCAATCAAGAGCTGCCAATTTCTGCCTTATCCCAATAAAGTTAGCCTTCCCCCAATCCAACACCTTACCCTTGGGACACCACTCATCCTTTTCCATCACTATCCTAAAGCTAACAGAATTGTGGTCACTATTTGCCACATGTTCCCCAACCAAAACTTTGAAGACCTGACCGGGCTCATTCCCCAGTACCAGGTCCAGTATAGCCCCCTCTCTAGTTGGGCTGTCCACATATTGTTCCAACGAACCCTCCTGTACACATTTTACAAATTCCTCCCCATCCAGAGTCCCTGCCCTCAGCGATTTCCAGTCTATACCAGGGAAATTGAAGTCTCCCACTACAACAACCCTATATTTCCTGCACCTATCCAGTATCTCCTGACATATCCATTCTTCCACTTCCCTTGGGCTGTTGGGGGGCCTGTAGTACACCCCCCGACACAGTATTGTCAGGTTCTCAAGGATGTCCAAGGCTTCAAAGAAAGAACAAAGAAAATTACAGCACAGGAATAGACCCTTCGGCTCTCCAAGCCTGCACCAACCATGCTGCCTGACTTAACTAAAACCCCCTACGCTTCCGGGGACCATACCCCTCTATTCCCATCTCATTCACTTGTCAAGACGCCCCATAAAAGTCACTACCGTATCCGCTTCCACTACCTCCCCCGGCAATGAGTTCCAGGCACCCACAACCCTCTGTGTAAAAAATCTGCCTTGTACATCTCCTTTAAACCTTGCCCCTCGCACCTTAAACTATGCACCCTAGTAATTGACTCTTCCATCCTGGGAAAAAGCTTCTGACTATCCACTCTGTCAATGCCTCTCATAATTTTGTAGATTTCTATCAGGTCGCCCCTCAACCTCCGTCGCTCCAGTGAGAACAAACCAAGTTTCTCCAACCTCTCCTCAGAGCTAATGCCCTCCATACTAAGGAACTTCCTGATAAATCTTTTCTGTATCCTCTCCAAAGCCTCCACATCCTATTGGTAGTGTGGCGACCAGAAATGAACACTATATTCCAAGTGCGGCCTAAATTAAGATTCTATAAAGCTGCAACATGACTTGCCAATTTTTAAACTCAATGCTCCGGCCGATGAAAGCAAGCATGCCGTATGCCTTCTTGACTACCTTCTCCACCTGCATTGCCACTTTCAGTGACCTGTGTACCTGTACACCCAGATCCCTTTGCCTATCAATACTCCTAAGGGTTCTGTCATTTACTGTATATTTCCTCTCTGTATCAGACCTTCCAAAATGCATTACCTCACATTTGTCTGGATTAAACTCCATCTGCCACCTCTCCGCCCAAGTCTTCAACCGATCTATATCCTGCTGTATCCTCTGATGGTCCTCATTGGTATCCGCAATTCCACCAACCTTTGTGTCGACCACAAACTTACGAATCAACCAAGTCCTGGGTGCTACCTTTCAGGGATCTATGCACATAGACACCCAGATCCCTCTGTTCATCCACACTACCAAGTATCTTTCCATTAGCCCAGTACTCTGTATTCCTGTTACTCCTTCCAAAGTGAATCACCTCACACTTTTCCGCATTAAACTCCATTTGCCACTTCTCAGCCCAGCTCTGCAGCTTATCTATGTCCCTCTGTAACCTGCCACTTCCGTCCACACTGTCTACAACTCCACCGACTTTAGTGTCATCCGCAATATGCATAAAAAGTCTTGGGATTTCCCTTAATCCTGCTGGCCAATGACTTTTCGTGACCCCTTTTAACCCTCCTTACTCCTTGCTTAAGTTTCTTTCTACTTTCCTTGTATTCCACACTTGCTTCATGTGTTCCCAGCCTCCTAGCCTTGACAAATGCTTCCTTTTTCTCTTTGACTAGGCTCACAATATTTCTCTTATCCAAGGTTCCCAAAACTTGCCAAACTCATCCTTCATCCTTACAGGAATGTGCTGGTCCTGAATCCCTATCAACTTACACTTGAAAGCCTCCCACATGTCAGATGTTGATTTGCCCTCAAACATCTGCTCCCAATCTACATTCTTCAGTTCTGCCTAATATTGTTATAATTAGCCTTCTCCCAATTTGCACCTTAACTTGAGGACTACACTTATCTTTATCCATCAGTACCTTAAAGCTTACTGAATTGGGAACAACTTCGGGAGCAGTTGTTCCTGAACTGCTCCCCTACTGAAACGGCAACCAGCTGGCCGGGCTCATTCCCGAATACCAAGTCCAGTATGGCCTCTTCCCTAGTTGGACTATCTACATATTGTTTCAAGAAGCCCTCCTGGATGCTCCTTACAAATTCTGCCCCATCCACCCCCGAGCACTAAATGAGTTCCAGTCAATATAGGGGAAGTTAAAATCTCCCACCACAACAAACCTGTTACTTTTACACAAAGAACAAAGAAAATTACAGCACAGGAACAGGCCCTTCGGCCCTCCAAGCCTGCACCGACCATGCTGTCCGACTTAACTAAATCCCCCTACCGTTCCGGGGACCTTGCCAAAATCTGCCTACGTAACTATTCCTCTATTTCCCGCTGGCTGTTGGGCGGCTTATAGTAAACTCCCAATATTGTGACTACACCCTTCCTATTCCTGAGCTCTCCCCATATTGCCTCACTGTAAGAGCCCTCCGTGGTGTCCTCCCACAGTACAGCTGTGATATTCTCCTTAACCAGCAGTGCAACTCCCCCACCCCTTTTACATCCCCCTCTATCCTGCCTGGAACATCTGTATCCTGGAATGTTAAGCTGCTAATCCTGTCCTTCCCTTAACCAAGTCTCTGTAATGGCAACAACATCATAGTCCCAAGTACTAATTCAAGCTCTAAGTTCATCTGCCTTACCTGTTACCCTTCTCGCATTGAAACAAATGCACTTCAGTCCACCAGACCCTCTTTGATTAGCAACCACATCCTGCCTGCTCTTCCTCTGAGTCTTACTGGCCCTACTCAATGGTTCCCCTTCAGTTAATTCACCTTTGCTTTGGTTCCCACTCTCCTGCCAAACTAGTTTAAATCCTCCCGTGTGACACTAGCAAACCTCCTGGCCAGAATATTTATGATGTGGAGATGCCGGCGTTGGACTGGGGTAAACACAGTAAGAAGTTTAACAACACCAGGTTAAAGTCCAACAGGTTTATTTGGTAGCAAAAGCCACACAAGCTTTCGAAGCTCTAAGCCCCTTCTTCAGGTGAGTGGGAATTCTGTTCACAAACAGAGCTTATAACGACACAGACTCAATTTACATGAATAATGGTTGGAATGCGAATACTTACAACTAATCAAGTCTTTAAGAAACAAAACAATGGGAGTGGAGAGAGCATCAAGACAGGCTAAAAAGATGTGTATTGTCTCCAGACAAGACAGCCAGTGAAACTCTGCAGGTCCACGCAACCGTGGGAGTTACAAGTAGTGTGACATGAACCCAATATCCCGGTTGAGGCCGTCCTCGTGTGTGCGGAACTTGGCTATCAGTTTCTGCTCAGCGACTCTGCGCTGTCGTGTGTCGCGAAGGCTGCCTTGGAGAACGCTTACCCGAATATCAGAGGCTGAATGCCCGTGACCGCTGAAGTGCTCCCCAACAGGAAGAGAACAGTCTTGCCTGGTGATTGTCGAGCGGTGTTCATTCATCCGTTGTCGCAGCGTCTGCATAGTTTCCCCAATGTACCATGCCTCGGGGCATCCTTTCTTGCAGCGTATCAGGTAGACAACGTTGGCCGAGTTGCAAGAGTATGTACTGTGTACCTGGTGGATGGTGTTCTCACGTGAGATGATGGCATCTGTGTCGATGATCCGGCACGTCTTGCAGAGGTTGCTGTGGCAGGGTTGTGTGGTGTCTTGGTCACTGTTCTCCTGAAGGCTGGGTAGTTTGCTGCGGACAATGGTCTGTTTGAGGTTGTGCGGTTGTTTGAAGGCAAGAAGTGGGGGTGTGGGGATGGCCTTGGCGAGATGTTCGTCTTCATCAATGACATGTTGAAGGCTCCGGAGGAGATGCCGTAGCTTCTCCGCTCCGGGGAAGTACTGGACAACGAAGGGTACTCTGTCCACTGTGTCCCGTGTTTGTCTTCTGAGGAGGTCGGTGCGGTTTTTCGCTGTGGCGCGTTGGAACTGTTGATCGATGAGTCGAGCGCCATATCCTGTTCTTATGAGGGCATCTTTCAGCGTCTGGAGGTGTCTGTTGCGATCCTCCTCATCCGAGCAGATCCTGTGTATATGGAGGGCTTGTCCGTAGGGGATGGCTTCTTTAACGTGTTTAGGGTGGAAGCTGGAGAAGTGGAGCATCGTGAGGTTATCCGTGGGCTTGCGGTACAGTGAGGTGCTGAGGTGACCGTCCTTAATGGAGATGCGCGTGTCCAAGAATGCAACCGATTCCGGAGAGTAGTCTATGGTGAGCCTGATGGTGGGATGGAACTTGTTGATGTCATCATAGAGTTGTTTCAGTGATTGTTCACCATGAGTCCAAAGGAAGAAAATGTCATCGATGTATCTAGTGTATAGCATCGGTTGAAGGTCCCGTGCGGTGAAGAAGTCTTGTTCGAACCTGTGCATGAAGATGTTGGCATATTGAGGTGCACATTTGGTCCCCATGGCTGTTCCGTGTGTCTGGATGAAGAACTGGTTGTTGAAGGTGAAGATATTGTGGTCCAGGATGAAGCGGATGAGATGTAAAATTGCATCTGGAAACTGGCAGTTGTTGGCGCTGAGCACTGAGGCCGTTGCAGCAATGCCATCGTCATGGGGGATGCTGGTGTAGAGTGCCGAGACATCCATTGTGACGAGGAGTGCTCCTGGTTCAACAGCTCCATGTGTGCCGAGTTTCTGTAGGAAGTCCGTAGTGTCGCGACAAAAGCTGGGGGTTCTTTGTACAATGGGTTTCAGGATGCCCTCGACATAGCCGGAGAGGTTCTCGCACAGGGTCCCATTGCCCGATACGATGGGACGGCCGGGTGTGTTTGCCTTGTGTATCTTCGGGAGGCAGTAGAGATCTCCAACGCGGGGAGTACGTGGGATGAGAGCACGGAGGGTGTTCTGAAGGTCCGGATCAAAGAATATTTGTGCCCTTCCAGTTTAGATGCAACCCATCCTTCTTATACAGGTCCCACCTGCCCCAGAAGAGATCTCAATGGTCCAGATATCTGAAACCCTCCCTCCTGCACCAGCTGTTTAACGACATGTTGAGCTGCACTATCTTCCTATTTCCTAGCCTCACTGGCACGTGGCACAGGGAGTAATGAGTATGAGGAATGGTTGAGGACTCTGGGTCAGTACTCGTTGGAGTTTAGAAGGATGAAGGGGGATCTTATTAAAACTTACAGGATACTGCGAGGCCTGGATAGAGTGGATGTGGAGAGGATGTTTCCACTAGTCGGAAAAACTAGAACCAGAGGGCACAACCTCAGGCTAAAGGGACGATCCTTCGGAACAGAGGTGAGGAGGGTTAGGGTTATGAAAGACATGGACAGAGTGGATAGTCAGAAGCTTTTTCCCAGGGTGGAAGAGTCAATTACTAGGGGGCACAGGTTTCAGGTGCGAGGGGCAAGGTTTAAAGGAGATGTACGAGGCAGTTTTTTTACACAGAGGGTAGTGGGTGCCTGGAACTCGTTGCCGGGGGAGGGAGTGGAAGCGGATACGGTAGTGACTTTTAAGGGGCGACTTGACAAATACATGAATGAGATGGGAACAGAGGGATATGGTCCCCGGAAGCGTAGGGGGTTTTAGCTAAGTCAGGCAGCATGGTCGGTGCAGGCTTGGAGGGCCGAAGGGCCTGTTCCTGTGCTGTAATTTTCTTTGTTCTTTGTCTTTAAGGCAGAGATAGATAGGTTCTTGATTAATAAGGGAATCAGGGATTATGGGGAAAAGGCAGGAGAATGGGGATGAGAAAAATATCAGCCACGATTGAATAGCGGAGCAGACTCGATGGGCTGCGTGGCCTAATTCTGCTCCTATGTCTTATGGTCTTATGGTCTAATCCCGAGATTACAACCCTAGAGGTTAATTTTCCACCTAACCCCCTAAACTGCTGCTGCAGGACCTCATCACTCTTTCTACCTCTGCTGTTAGTACTGTGGTGAACCATCGTTGGTTCCCACTGGATAGTGCTGAGCCAGGGGCTGGCCAGTACTACAAGGATGTACATATGTTACTGTTGGGTTGTGCTATTGTTGCTGTTGGGGTTAGGGTGGGGTTGTTACACCTTTGTACTGTAGTGTTGTGGCACATCCCAGTCGGGCTCCGCCTCCTGGGAGAGGTATAAGAGTCCCTGCTCTGGCCGGGACCCCTTCAGTCTGGGATAGTGTATGTGGGTTCAAGTAGCTTCGTTAACAGTAAATAAAAGCCTTTCATTTACTGAGCTTCAAGCCTCGTGTCTGAATAGCGCATCAATTTTATTTATTGTCGTTAAACTCTCGTCAAAAAAAAAGAGAGAGAATATGGAGCAAATTCTGAAGCCGGAACGCCTTACGCTAGATCCACGTGCGGTGGGCGCTTCTAACACCTTCGACCACAGTTTCGAAGACTACCTGGCAGCCTCCGCAGCGGTCACCACAGATGATGACAGACTCCGGGTCCTCCATGCGAGGGTGAGCGACACTGTCTACCTCGCGATCCGTGCGGCCACCGATTATCCGAAGGCCCTCGAGCTTCTGAAGAAGCGCTATACCAAACCACCTAATGAGATACACGCTCGTTACCTCCTAGCCACTCGACGACGGCAGTCTGGTGAAACAATGGAGGACTATGCGAACGAGCTCCTACAGCTAGCCAGGGGCTGTGACTGCAAAGCTGTGTCGGCTGAGCAGAGCATGTACGACCTCGCCCGAGATGCGTTTGTGGCCGAGGTCGGATCGTCGTACATTCGACTTAAACTGTTGGAGAAGGGTAACCTTAATCTTACCCAGGCCATCGAGTTAGCAGAGATGCTCGAGTCGGCCTCCAAAAGCTTAGTATTATATCCGGAGGACCATGTGGAGACAACGTGGCAGGAGCAGTCGCAAATCCCTCCTCGTCCCTCGGGTTCGAAATGCTGTGTAATGGCGTGCTCCCATTCGGGCCAGACGATGGCAGCAGCCCCGGGCGGCCCGCGGTGCTATTTCTGTGGAGGAGTGAAGCATACTCGGCAAAAGTGTCCCACTAAAGCTGTGTTGTGCACCGCATGCGGTAAAAAAGGGCATTATTCAAAAGTGTGCCGATCTAAACCCAGGAACGGCAGTGCGGCCTGCGATTCTTCGTCGGGTCTTCGTCGTCGAAGTCGTCGCGGGGTTCGTCCACGTGCGAGACCAGGACGACGCCATTACGGTCGACGGAGTCGGAGGAGTATGACCACCAGGGATCGCTGAGTTTGGCGCCCTCACCCACGTGCGACTCATGGGGGCAGCCATGTTGGTCGACACTGACCACGAACGACCAGCAGGGGTCCTCCTCATCGACTTCAGCTGCCTGCAGTGGCGCTCATGAACCAACGGTGGCGTCGATCATCCTGGACCAGGCCAAGCCTCATAGACTTGACAAATCTATGATGAATATCCAGGTAAATGACCACGTGATTTATTGTCTGTTTGACAGCGGGAGCACTGAGAGCTTTATCCACCCAGACACTGTGAAGCGGTATGGACTCCAGATTCAACCTGCCAAACAGACAATCTCTATGGCATCAAGGTCCCGGTCTGTTGCCGTGCTAGGGAGTTGCGTGGTAACCTTGAAGGTGCAAGGCACAGTTTACGAGCGTTTCAAGCTCCTTGTGTTGCCGTATCTTTGCGCGCCAATACTTCTCGGACTAAACGTCATGGTCCACTTGAGGAGTGTAATCCTACAGTACGGTGGGCCACTCCCTTCACTGGCAGTGGGAAAACAGCAGCAGCCTCCAAATTGCCCAACGCGCCCCGCCTGCAGCCTCTCGACGCTGAAGATCACCACACCCTCCTTGTTCCAGAATCTAGTGCCAGGCTGCAAGCCCATCGCGACTAAAAGTAGGCGTTACAGCACTGAGGATCGGATCTTCATTAGATCTGAGGTTCAGCGGCTCCTCAAAGAAAGGATCATACAACCCAGTGCTAGTCCGTGGAGAGCGCAGGTCGTGGTGGTCAAGAGCGGGAACAAACCCCGGATGGTCATAGACTATAGTCAGACCATTAACCGATATACTCAGCTGGATGCGTACCCCCTCCTGCGCATATCTGATATGGTCAATCAGATTGCGCAGTACCGGGTGTTCTCCACCATAGACCTCAAGTCTGCCTACCACCAACTCCCCATTCGCCCAGAGGACCGACAATACACGGCTTTTGAGGCGGATGGTCGCTTGTATCACTTTCTCAGGGTTCCCTTTGGTGTCACCAATGGGGTCTCGGTCTTCCAGCGTTCTATGGACCGAATGGTGGACCAGAACGGGCTGCGGGCTACCTTCCCGTACCTGGATAATGTCACCATCTGCGGCCATGACCAGCAGGACCATGACACGAACCTCCTGAACTTCCTACGCACTGCATCTTGCCTGAACTTGACCTACAACAGGGAGAAGTGTGTGTTTCGTACGCGCCGTTTAGCCATCCTAGGATACGTGGTGGAAAACGGGGTCATTGGCCCTGATCTAGACCGTATGCGCCCCCTTTCTGAACTTCCCTTACCTGCTAGTGCAAAAGCACTGAGAAGATGCTTAGGCTTCTTCTCCTATTATGCGCAGTGGGTTCCTAACTACGCGGACAAAGCCCGTCCGCTCATTAAGTCCACGACTTTTCCCTTAACGCCAGAGGCCCGATTGGCCTTCGATAAATTGAAAGCCGACATCGCGAAAGCTACGATGCACGCTGTAGACGAGTCCATCCCCTTTCAGGTGGAGAGTGATGCATCTGATTTCGCCCTGGCCGCCACACTTAACCAGGCGGGCAGGCCCGTCGCATTTTTTTCCTGCACCCTCCAAGGCCCCGAAATTCGGCATTCAGCGGTGGAAAAGGAGGCCCAGGCCATTGTGGAGGCCGTCAGGCACTGGCGCCATTACTTGGCGGGAAAACGGTTCACCCTGATCACGGACCAGCGGTCTGTGGCGTTCATGTTTAACAACACGCAGAGGGGCAAGATCAAGAACGACAAGATCTTGCGGTGGAGAATTGAACTTTCCACCTATAACTACGACATCATGTATCGTCCAGGGAAATTCAATGAGCCCTCGGATGCCCTCTCGCGTGGAACATGCGCTAGTATACAGGAGGACCGTTTGCACGCCCTCCATAATGACCTGTGCCATCCTGGGGTCACTCGGCTCTACCACTTTATAAAAGCCCACAACCTGCCTTACTCGGTGGAGGACGTCAGGTCAGTAACAAGGAGCTGTCGGGTTTGCGCGGAATGCAAACCGCACTTTTACCGACCTGACCGGGCACATTTAGTCAAGGCCACTCGTCCCTTCGAGAGACTGAGTGTCGATTTTAAGGGCCCCCTTCCCTCAACAGATCGGAATGTGTACTTCCTCAATATCATTGACGAGTACTCTCGGTTCCCTTTTGTTGTTCCCTGCTCTGATACATCCGCTGCCACGGTTATCAAGGCATTCCGTGATCTCTTTACCCTGTTTGGGTACCCCGGCTACATCCATAGCGACAGGGGCTCGTTGTTCATGAGCGATGACTTGAGGCAATTCCTGCTCTCCTACGGGATTGCCTCTAGTAGGACCACGAGCTACAACCCTAGGGGTAACGGACAGGTGGAACGTGAGAATGCTACAGTCTGGAAGGCTGTCTTACTGGCGTTGAAGTCAAAAGGTCTTCCAGTCTCCCGTTGGCAAGAGGTGCTCCCTGATGCGCTCCATTCTATTCGCTCCCTCCTGTGTACGGCAACCAATGCTACTCCCCACGAGAGGATGTTCTCATTCCCTCGGAAGTCTTCCTCGGGGACCTCATTACTGTCTTGGTTGACGTACTAAGGACCCGTCCTCCTGCGGCGACATGTAAGGGCCCGCAAGTCCGACCCGTTGGTCGAACAGGTCCATCTCCTCCACGTCAACCCTCAGTATGCCTATGTGGCATACCCTGACGGGCGAGAGGACACGGTCTCGATCCGAGACCTGGCGCCAGCAGGGGACGTAGCAACCCCTGTCGCTCCCATACCCCCTGTAACAAACCCTTTATCTCTTGTTTCTTCCCCGGACACGGCGCGGGCAGCATCGGGACCATTGCTTAACCATTTTACTCCCATGTACAGCTTGCCTGAGCCCAGAAGATGGTCGCCACCGCAGGGCGTGTCAGGATCCCCTGGACTACCGTCAGCTCAGCGTCAACCGGCCTGTGAGTCCGTGGAAGAACAGCTGGACGCCGCCTTGGGGAGAACGCCACCGCAAGTGCCTACTCCGGTGTCACCGCCGGTATTGAGGAGGTCACAACGACGGTGCGGTCCCCCTGACTGTCTGAACTTATAGACTGCTGACACTTTATTCTGTTTTTTGTACCCCGCCGGCCTTTGTTCTCAAAGGAGGGGTGAATGTGGTGAACCATCGTTGGTTCCCACTGGATAGTGCTGAGCCAGGGGCTGGCCAGTACTACAAGTATGTATATATGTTACTGTTGGGTTGTGCTATTGTTGCTGTTGGGGTTAGGGTGGGGTTGTTACACCTTTGTATTGTAGTGTTGTGGCACATCCCAGTCGGGCTCCGCCTCCTGGGAGAGGTATAAGAGTCCCTGCTCTGGCCGGGACCCCTTCAGTCTGGGATAGTGTATATAAGTTCTGGTAGCTTTGTTAACAGTAAATAAAAGCCTTTCATTTACTGAGCTTCAAGCCTCGTGTCTGAATAGCGCATCAAGTACCAATATGTACCACTGGCTATTCACCCTCTCCCTTCAGAATGCATTCTGCCCGTTCAGAGACATCCTGGATCCTAGCACCAGGGAGGCAACAGACCCATCCTGGAGTCTCTTTCACTTCCACAGAAGCGCCTATCTGTGCCCCTAACTGTAGAAGCCCCTGTAACTGTTGCTCTGTTGTGGGTCAGATCTCAAACAATGATGAGACAGAGTACAGGAATGAGATAAAGAATCTGGTGAACTGGTGCGGCAACAATAATCTCTCCCTCAATGTAAACAAAATGAAGGAGATTGTCATCGACTTCAGGAAGCGTAAAGGAGAACATGCCCCTGCCTACATCAATGGGGACGAAGTAGAAAGGGTTGAGACCTTCAAGTTTTTAGGTGTCCAGATCACCAACAACCTGTCCTGGTCCCGCCATGCCGACACTATAGTTAAGAAAGCCCCACCTACACCTCTACAGTCTCAGAAGACTAAGGAAATTTGGCATGTCAGCTACGACTCTCACCAACTTTTACAGATGCACCATAGAAAGCATTCTTTCTGGTTGTATCACAACTTGCTATGGCTCCTGCTCTGCCCAAGACTGCAAGGAACTACAAAAGGTTGTGAATGTAGCCCAATCCATCACGCAAACCAGCCTCCCATCCATTGACTCTGTCTACACTTCCCGCTGCCTCGGCAAAGCTGCCAGCATAATTAAGGACCCCACGCACTCTAGACATTCTCTTTTCCACCTTCTTCCTTCGGGAAAAAGATACAAAAGTCTGAGGTCACGTACCAACCGATTCAAGAACAGCTTCTTCCCTGCTGCTGTCAGACTTTTGAATGGATTTACCTTGCATTAAGTTGATCTTTCTCTACACCCTAGCTATGACTGTAACACTACATTCTGCACTCTCTCATTTCCTTCTCTATGAACGGTATGTTTTGTCTGTATAGCGCGCAAGAAACAATACTTTTCTCTGTATGTTAATACATGTGACAATAATAAATCAAATCAAATCAAAATCTAGTGCTCTTTGTCCTTCCCTGCTTAACAACAGAGTCAGCCGTGGTGACACTGCTCTGGCTGCTGCTGCTGTTATCTCCTGATAGGCCACTCCCCGCCCCCCGACAGTATCCAAAACGGTATACTTGTTAGAGAGGGGGACAACTGCATGGGATTCCTGCACTGACTGCCTGCCCCTTCTAGCGTCACCCATCTATCTGCCTGCACCTGGGGTGTGACCATGTCTCTAAAGCTCCTGTCTATGATGCTTTCCGCCACCTTGATGCTCCTAAGTGCATCTAACTGCTGTTCCAACCTATCCATGCGGTATGCAAGGAACTGTAATTGGGTGCACTTCCTGCAGATGTAGTCGTCCGAGACACTGGAAGCATCACGGACCTCCCACATCTCACAAGTGAAGCACTTAACCCCACTGACCGACATTTCTAGCTCCAATTAAATTATTTAAGAAAACTTATAAAGCTCTTACCCTCACTTTTACCTTCTCACAGTGGCTGTTTTTTGGTTAGAGGAGGAGGGAGGGAGGGAAACACTAATGTAGTGTTTGGGGCTTATCTCTCCTTGACACCAGATCTTCTGCTTCCCACTTCTTAATAGATGTTGCTGGCTAACTTCTCCCAGAATGCACCAGTGAAGTCCTTCAGCTGCCTGTACTTGGCACAGTTTGTTGTGGACTCATGGTTGACTCTCTGGCAAACTAGTTCTAGTCGGTAAAAGTTGATCAGATTGTCTTCTCCATACTACATCGTCCTGAGTTTGAATGGCATCGGAGACTGGTCCTGTCTGTGCTAATACGATAGCAGGTATCCATAGATAGGGAACTGGTTGGCAGACAGGACGCAGAGAGTGGGAATAAATGGGACCTTTTCAGAGTGGTACGCTGTGACTAGTGGGGTACTGCAGGTTCAGTGCTGGGACCCTAGCTATTCACAATATATATTAATGATTTGGGCAAAGGAGTTGAATGCAATATCTCCAAATTTACAGATGACACTGAGCTGGGTGGCAGTGTGTGCTGTGAGGAGGATGCAAAGAGGCTGCAGGATGCCTTGGACAGGCTGGCTGAGTGGGCAAATACTTGGCAAATACAACATAATGTGGATAAATGTGAGGTTATCCACTTTGGTGGCAAAAACAGGACGGAAGATTATTATCTGAATGGTGGCAGTTCAGGAAAAGGGGAAGGGCAACATGATCTGAGTGTCATGGTGGAACAGTCACTGAAGGTTGACATGCAGGTACAGCAGGTGGTGAGGAAAGCTAATGGCATGCTGGTCTTTACACCAGGAGGATTTGAATATAGGAGTAAGGATGTCTTGCTGCAGTTATACAGGGCCTTGGTGGGGCCACACCTTGAGTATTGTGTGCAGTTTTGGTCTCCTCGTCTGAGGAAGGACATTCTTGCTATTGAGGGAGTCCAGCGAAGGTTCACCAGACTGATTCCTGGAATGGCAGGACTGACATATGAAGAGAGACTGGATCGACTGGGCTTGTACTCACTGGAATTTAGAGAGATGAGAGGGGATCTCAAAGAACAAAGAACAAAGAACAGTACAGCACAGGAAACAGGCCCTTCGGCCCTCCAAGCCCGTGCCGCTCCTTGGTCCAGCTAGACCAATCGTTTGTATCCCTCCATTCCCAGGCTGCTCATGTGACTATCTCATAGAAACATATAAAATCCTGATGGGATTGGACAGGCTAGATGCGGGAAGAATGTTCCCGATGTTGGGGAAGTCCAAAACTAGGGGTCACAGTCTAAGAATAAGGGGTAAGCCATTCAGAACTGAGATGAATGAGACTGAGGGGGTGGCATTGTTGGTCAGGGAAAATGTTACAGCGGTACTCAGGCGGGATAGATTAGGGAGCTTGTCTACAGAGGCCCTGTGGGTGAAGCTGAGAAACAAGAAAGGTATGACCACATTAATGGGGTTGTATTATAGACCACCCAATAGTCAGCGAGAATTGGAGGAGCAAATCAGCAGAGAGATAGCTGACAACTGCAAGAAACACAAAGTTGAGATAGGAGGGGATTTAAATTTTCCACATATAGATTGGGACTCGCATACTGTGAAAGGTTTAGATGGGGTAGAGTTTGTAAAATGTGTTCAGGAAAATTTTCTACATCAGTATATAGAGGTGCCAACTAGAGAGGATGCGATATTGGATCTCCTATTGGGAAATGAGTTAGGGCAGGTGAAGGATGTGAGTGTGAGGGAACACTTTGGATCCAGTGATCATAATGCCATTAGTTTCAACCTGATCATGGATAAGGATAGATCTGGTCCTCAGGTTGAAGTTCTGAACTGGGAAAAGGCCAAATTTGATGAAATGAGAAGGGATCTGGAAAGTGTGGATTGGCACAGGCTGTTCTCTGGTTAGGATGTAAATGGAAAGTGGGAGGCCTTCAAAGGAGAAATTTTGAGAGTGCAGAGTTTGTATGTTCCTGTCAGGATTAAAGGCAAAGTAAATAGGAATAAGGAACCTTGGTTCTCGAGGGAGATTGTAACACTGATTAAGAGGAAGAGAGAGTTGTATGAAATGTACAGGCAGCAAGGAACACATCAGATGCTCGAGGAGTATAAAAAGTGCAAGAAACTACTTAAGAGAGAAATCAGGAGGGCTAAAAGAATGCACGAAGCATTCGAAACAAAGTAAATGAGTTGATGGCACAAATCCATACAAATGAATATGATCTAGTGTCCATCACAGAAACGTGGTTGCAGGGTGACTGGGACTGGGAACTGAATATACAGGGTTATCAGGCATTTAGGAAGGATAGACAGGTAGAAAAAGGAGGTGGGGTAGCTTTGTTAATAAAGGATAATATCAGGACGGTAGTGAGAGATGACATAGGCTCTAAGGAGCAAAACGTGGAATCGTTGTGGGTGGAGATAAGGAATAGTATGGGGAGAAAGACACTGGTAGGCATGGTCTATAGGCCCCCAAATAATAACTTAGAGGTGGGGAGGGCTATAAACAAGCAAATAATGGATGCGTGCAAAAGTGGAACGGCAATAATCATGGGGGATTTTAACCTACATATTGATTGGTCGACTCAAATTGGACGTGGAGGGCTTGAGGAAGAGTTCTTGGAATGCTGTCGGGATTGTTTCATTGAACAGTATGTTACAGAACCTACGAGAGAGCGAGCTATCTTGGATCTGGTGCTGTGCAATGAGACAGGTAGGATTAAGGATCTTCTTGTGAAGGATCCTCTTGGGATGAGTGATCATAATATGGTGGAATTTCTGATACAGATGGAGGGTGAGAAAGTAGGGTCCCAAACCAGTGTCCTCTGCTTGAACAGAGGGGAGTACGATAGGATGAGGGTGGAATTGGCTAATGTAGACTGGGCGAGCAGACTGGTAGGTAGGACAGCTGAGGAACAGTGGAGGATTTTTAAGGAGATTTTTTTAAGTACTCAGCAAAAATATATTCCGGTGATAAAGAAGGACTGTAAGAAAAAGGATAATCGGACGTGGATAACGAAGGAAATAAAGGAGAGTATTAAAATAAAATCAGATGCGTACAGAGTGGCCAAAAATAGTGGAGAATTAGTGGATTGGGAAAGCTTTAAAGAAAAACAAAGAACGAGTAAGAAAGCGATTAAGAAAGGAAAGATAGATTATGAAACTAAACGAGCTCAAAATATAAAAAATGATAGTAAAAGTTTTTACAAGTATATAAAAAGGAATAGAGTGGCAAGAGTGAATGTTGGACCCTTGGAAGATGAGAGGGGGGATTTAATAGTGGAAAACGAGGAAATGGCTGAGACTTTAAATAAGTTCTTTGTGTCGGTCTTCACGGTGGAAGACACAAATAGTTTGCCGAATATTAGAGATCGAGAGTTGGTGGGAGGGGAGGTCCTTAATACAATTACTGTTACTAAGGAGGTGGTGCTTGGTAGACTAATAGGACTGAAGGTAGACAAGTCCCCGGGCCCGGATGGAATGCATCCCAGGGTACTGAAAGAAATGGCTGAGGTAATAGCAGATGCGTTAGTAGTAATTTATCAAAATTCGCTGGACTCTGGGGTAGTGCCGGCTGACTGGAAAACAGCTACTGTTACGCCGCTGTTTAAAAAAGGAAGTAGACAAAAGGCGGGTAACTACAGGCCGGTTAGCTTAACGTCCGTAGTTGGGAAGATGCTAGAGTCCATTATTAAAGAGGAAATAACAGAGCACCTGATTAAGAATGGTTCGATCAAGCAGACGCAGCATGGATTCATGAAGGGAAAGTCGTGTTTGACGAATCTACTGGACTTTTATGAAGATGTCACTAGTGCGGTTGACAGAGGGGAACCGGTGGATGTGGTGTTTTTAGATTTCCAGAAGGCGTTCGATAAGGTGCCTCACAAAAGGTTGCTGCAGAAGATTGGGGTACACGGAGTTAGGGGTAAGGTGTTGGCATGGATTGGGGATTGGCTATCTAACAGGAAGCAGAGAGTTGGGATAAATGGGTGCTTTTCTGGTTGGCAGTTGGTGACCAGTGGTGTGCCGCAGGGATCGGTGCTGGGGCCTCAATTGTTTACCATTTACATAGATGATCTGGAGGAGGGGACTGAATGTAGGGTATTCAAGTTTGCTGATGACACGAAGGTGAGTGGGAAAGCGAACTGCGTGGAGGACGCGGAAAGTCTGCAGAGAGATTTGGATAGGCTGAGCGAGTGGGCGAGGATCTGGCAGATGGAGTATAACGTTAACAAATGTGAGGTTATCCACTTTGAAGAAATAATAGTAAATTGGAATCTTATTTAAATGGAGAAAAATTACATCGTGCGACTGTGCAGAGGGACTGCAGGTGCAGCAGGCGATCAAGAAGGCGAATGGAATGTTGGCCTTTATCGCGAGGGGGATAGAATATAAAAGCAGGGAGGTCTTGCTGCAACTATACAAGGCACTGGTGAGGCCGCAACTGGAGTACTGTGTGCAGTTTTGGTCCCCTTATTTGCGAAAGGATATATTGGCCTTGGAGGGAGTGCAGAGAAGGTTCACCGGGTTGATACCGGAGATGAGGGGTGTAGCTTATGAGGAGAGATTGGACAGATTGTGTCTGTACTCGTTGGAGTTTAGAAGGATGAGGGGTGATCTTTTAGAGACATATAAGATAATGAAGGGGCTGGATAGGGTAGAGGTGGAGAGATTCTTTCCACTTAGAAGGGAAACCAGAACTAGAGGGCACAGCCTCAAAATAAGGGGGGGCCGGTTCAGAACAGAGTTGAGGGGGAACTTCTTCTCTCAGAGGGTAGTGAATCTCTGGAATTCTCTGCCCACTGAAGTGGTGGAGGCTTCCTCGTTGAATATGTTTAAATCACGGGTAGATCGTTTTCTGATCGATAAGGGAATTAGGGGTTATGGGGAGCAGGCGGGTAAGTGGAACTGATTCGCTTCAGATCAGCCATGATCTTGTTGAATGGCGGGGCAGGCTCGAAGGGCCAGATGGCCTACTCCTGCTCCTATTTCTTATGTTCTTATGTTCTTAAGACATGAGGTTGCTTTGGCAGACAGAGGGAAGGAAAATCCAAAGAGCTTCTATAGGTATGTTAGGGGCAAAAGGATAGTGAGGGATAAAATTGGTCCTCTTGAAAACCAGCGTGGTAGACTGTGTATGGAACCTAAAGAGATGGGGGAGATACTAAATGGTTTGTTTGCATCCGTATTTACTGAGGAAACGGGCATGGAGTCTATGGAAATAGGGCAAACTGGTAGGGAGGTCATGGAACCTTTACAGATTAAAGGGGAGGAGGTTCTTGCTGTCTTGAGGCAAATCAGAGTGGATAAATCCCCAGGACCGGACAGGGTATTCCCACGGACCTTGAGGGAAGCTAGTGTTGAACTTGCAGGAGCCCTGGCAGACATATTTAAAATGTCAGTATTCATGGGGGAGGTGCCGGATGATTGAAGGATGGCTCATGTTGTTCCGTTGTTTAAAAAAGGTTCCAAAAGAAATCCGGGAAATTATCGGCCAGTAAGTTTGACGTCGGTGGTGGGCAAGTTATTGGAAGGTGTGATAAGGGATAGGATCTACAAATATTTGGATAGACAGGGACTTATTAGGGAGAGTCAACATGGCTTTGTGCGTGGTAGGTCATGTTTGATCAATCTATTAGAGTTTTTCGAGGAGGTTACCAGGAAAGTGGATGAAGGGAAGGCAGTGGATGTTGTCTACCTGGATTTCAGTAAGGCCTTTGACAAGGTTCTTCATGGGAGGTTAGTTAGGAAGGTTCAGTCGCTAGGTATACATGGGGAGGTAGTAAATTGGATTAGACATTGGCTCAATGGAAGAAGCCAGAGAGTGGTTGTGGAGGATTGCTTCTCTGAGTGGAGGCCTGTGACTAGTGGTGTGCCGCAGGGATCGGTGTTGGGTCCATTGTTGTTTGTCATCTAAATCAATGATCTGGATGATAATGTGGTAAATTGGATCAGCAAATTTGCTGATGATACAAAGATTGGAGGTGTAGTGGACAGTGAGGAAGGTTTTCAAAGCTTGCAGAGGGATTTGGACCAACTAGAAAAATGGGCTGAAAAATGGCAAATGGAATTTAACGCAGACAAGTGTGAGATATTGCACTTTGGAAGGACAAATCAAAGTAGAACGTACAGGGTAAATGGTAGGACGCTGAAGAGTGTAGTTGAACAGAGGGATCTGGGAATACAGGTACAGAATTCCCTAAAAGTGACGTCACAGGTGGATAGGGTCGTAAAGAGTGCCTTTGGTACATTGGCCTTTATAAATCGGAGTATCGAGTATAAAAGTTGAAGTGTTATGGTAAGGTTATATAAGGCATTGGTGAGGCCGAATTTGGAGTACTGTGTACAGTTTTGGTCACCTAGTTACAGGAAGGATGTAAATAAGGTTGAAAGAGTGCAGAGAAGGTTCACAAGGATGCTGCCGGGACTTGAGAAGCTGAGTTACAGAGAGAGATTGAATAGGTTGGGACTTTATTCCCTGGAGCGTAGAAGAATGAGGGGAGATTTGATAGAGGTGTATAAGATTTTGATGGGTATAGATAGAGTGAATGCAAGCAGGCTTTTTCCACTGAGGCTAGGGGGAAAAAAAAACCAGAGGGCATGGGTTAAGGGTGAAAGGAGAAAAGTTTAAAGGGAATATTAGGGGGGACTTCTTCACGCATAGAGTGGTGGGAGTGTGGAATGAGCTGCCGGATAAAGTGGTAAATGCGGGGTCACTTTTAACATTTAAGAAAAACTTGGATGGGTTCATGGATGAGAGGGGTGTGGAGGGATATGGTCCAAGTGCAGGTCAGTGGGACTAGGCAAAAAATGGTTCGGCACAGGCATCCTCGGGTGGATGGAGCTATTACAAGGGGGCATAACTATAGGGTTCGTGGTGGGAGATATAGGAAGGATATCAGAGGTAGGTTCTTTACGCAGAGAGTGGTTGGGGTGTGGAATGGACTGCCTGCAGTGATAGTGGAGTCAGACACTTTAGGAACATTTAAGCGGTTATTGGATAGGCACATGGAGCACACCAGGATGATAGGGAGTGGGATAGCTTGATCTTGGTTTCAGATAAAGCTCGGCACAACATTGTGGGCCGAAGGGCCTGTTCTGTGCTGTACTGTTCTATGTTCTAAGGGCCACAAGGCCTGTTTCTGTGCTGTAATTGTCTATGGTTCTATGAGGAAGAACTTCTTCACTCAGAGCGTTGTGGACCTATGGAATTCTCTACTACAGAAAGCTGTTGGGGCCAGTTCGTTAGATATATTCAAGAGGGAGCTGGACGTTGTCCTTGTGGCAACAAGGGATCAAGGGGTATGGAGAGAAAGCGGGATGTGCATGATCCGCCATGATCATATTGAATGGTGGTGCAGGGTCAAAGGGCCAAATGACCTAGTCCTGCACCTGTGCTTCTCGGGACAGAAACAGAAAGCATGATGTTTAATCTTGTTCGCTTCTCACTGGTGGTCTAGTTCCTTGCCAATACCTCCTGATCTTTCTGAAAAGCATGGTGTTTAATCTTGTTCTCGCGTCGTATAATCTGAATTTGCTGTTTCTTCTCATCAATTTCTCTTGTCTTTGGTGGCTTAAGCAAATCAAACGCTGTTTGTAACTGACATTTTATCAATGATAGTGTCAGAGAATTTTGGGTTGTCAAATGCATTCTATTCCTGTAAGTCATCAGGAAATGGCTTAGTCATTGAGACAGTAATCCTTGCTCATTGAATGCTACACTGTCTGAAAAAACCTTTCAGCCAACCCATGTGTGGTAGGATAATAAGGAGCGGATTGGATGAGTTGGCATTCCGTGCTCTTTTAGGTAATTTGTGAATTATTGCAAAATGAACTGTGGTCCATTCTCACTAACAAGTTGCTCAGGATAACCAAATCTTGCAAAACTCTCACCCAGTATTTCTATTGCTCTCTCCGAGGATGTAGTCTTTATAATGGTGACTTCAGACCATTTCGAGTGTACATCTACCACAATGCAAAACATTCGTCCTTCCAAAGTCAGCATGATGTATATGAACTCTTTGCCATGACCCTAATGGCCATTCCCATGGCTAAAATGGCATTAGTGGGAGCAGGTTTCATACTTTTGGACAAACCAAACACATACCTGCCTTTTCCTAAATTTCGCTATCGTGTCCTGGCCACAAAAATAGTTTCTGGTATCTCCTTCATCCTTACTATCCCGTAATGACCTTCATGGCATTGGTTTAGGACATGTTTCTTTAATAATGGTGGAATGATGACCTCATTCCCCAGAGGGACAATTAGCTTGTACGTATAGTTTGAGTCTTCAGCACAGTGATTAGCACTGCTGCTTCACAGTACCAGGGACCCAGGTTCGATTCCCGGCTTTGGTCACTGTCTATGCGGAGTCTGCATGTTCTCCCCATGTCTGCGTGGGTTTCCTCCGGGTGCTCCGGTTTCCTCCCACATTCTGAAAGACGTGCTGGTTAGATGCATTGACCTGAACAGGCGCCAGACTGTGGTGACTAGGGGAATTTCACAGTGACTTCATTGCAGTGTTAATGTAAGCCTTACTTGTGACTAATGAATAAACTTTAACTTTAAAAAACTCCAAGTTTGTTCCCGTGATCTTGCCATGAACTACCATGTCCATAACTTCTGACAGGTTAAGTCTCATGGGATCCAGGGCAAGGTAACCAATTGGATACAAAATTGGCTTGACCGCAGAAGACAGAGAGTGGTTGCAGAGGGTTATTTTTTCAAACTGGGGGCCTGTGACCAGGGCAATGTGTCTCAGGGGTCGGTCCTGGGTCCACTGTCATTTGTCATTTATATTAATGATTTGGATGAGAATTTAGGAGGCATGGTTGGTAAGTTTTATCAAGATTGATGGCATAGTGGACAGTGAAGAAGATTATCTAGGATTGCCAAGGGATCTTGGTCAATTGGGCCAATGGAAGATGAACGGCAGCTGGAGTTTAATTTGGATAAATGTGAGGTGATGCATTTTGGTCGATTGAACCAGAGCAGGACCTGCAGGACCTGCTCAGTTAATGGTAGGGCGTTGGGGAGAGTTATAGAACAAACTTCTAGGAGTACAGGTTCATAGTTCCTTGAAAGTGGAGTCACAGGTGGGCAGGGTGGTGAAGAAGGCATTCGGCATGCTTGGTTTCATTAGTCAGAACATTGAATACAGGAGTCTTTCATATTAGGCATACAAGATGATCAGAGGATTAGATAGGGTGGATAGTGAGAGCCTTTTTCCTCGGATGGTGTTGGCTAGCACGAGGGGGACACAGCTTTAAATTGAGGGGTGAGAGATATAGGACAGATGTTAGAGGTAGGTTCTTTACTCAGAGAGTAGTAAGGGCGTGGAATGCCCTGCCTGCAGCAGTGGTGGACTCGTCAACGTTGAGAGCGTTCAAGTGGTTATTGAATAAACATATGAATGATATTGGAATAGTGTAGATTTGAGGGGCTTTAGATTGGTACCACTGGTCGGCGCAACATCGAGGGCTGAAGGGCCTGTACTGCGCTGTAATGTTCTATGTTCTAGGAGTTCGGATGTCTTGTTGAAGTTGTACAAGGCATTAATAAGGCCACACTTGGAATACTGTGTGCAGTTCTGGTCACCCTATTATAGAAAGGATATAATTAAACGAGAAAGAGTGCAGTAAAGATTTACTAGGATGCTACCAGCACTTGATGGTTTGAGTTATAAGGAGAGGCTTGTTTCCCTGGAGCGTAGGAGACTTAGGGGTGATCTTATGGAGGTTTATAAAATAATGAGGGGCATAGATAAGGTAGATGGTCAACATCTTTTCCCAAAGTTAGGGGAGTCTAAAACTGGAGGGCATAGGTTTAAGGTGAGAGGGGAGAGATACAAAAGGATCCAGAAGGGCAATTGTTTCATGCAGAGGGTGGTGAGTGTGTGGAACGAACTGCCAGAGGTAGTAATAGAGGTGGGTACAATTTTGTCTTTTAAAAAGCATTTGGACAGTTACATGGGTAAGATGGGCATAGAGGGAGATGGACCAAATGCGGCCAATTGGGACTAGCTTTGTGGTTAAAACTGGGTGGCATTGGGCTGAAGGGCCTGCCTGTTTCCATGCTGTAAACCTCTATGACAGAACTTGTTCTGTGGTTACAGGAGTGTTATAGACTTCTTCGAAATAGAAAATATTACCACTTGAACTGTTCATTGATGAATCGTTAGAGAAAGGTAATCCAGAGAGCTCATCAGCATTCCAATGGAGATTTGATTGATATTTTATCATGCATGTATGTGCTGACAACAGCAAGCCCATCTCTGCTAGGGATGGAATACTGGTGTGTAGCCTTGAGTATTGTTGCCAGCACTCGATGATCCATTAGTAAAGAAAATTTCCTTCAATATAGATATTGGTAAAAATGTTTGATTCTGAAAATAATGCCAAGAGCTTCCTTCACTATCTGTGCACGTTCAAAGATCTTGATACAAACACTGTTGGCTTCTCTTTATCATTGGGCATTATGTGTGAAACCACTGCTCCCACCCTGTAAACTGATGTGCCACAAGCCAGTTGCATGGGTAACTTCAGACTAAAGTGTGTCAATACTTCTGACTTTAATAATGCCTCCTTAGCTTGTCTGAGGCCTTCTCACATGGATCCACCCATTTCCTTTTCCTGTTTTGACATATTAAGTTGTGTAAAGGCTTGAGAGTAGTGGCGAGATTAGGACAAACTTTCCATAATAGTTAATAAGCCCAAAAACGATCAGAGTTGGTTCACATTCTGAGGTGCAGGTGCCTCGGTTATGGCTTTTAATTTTCAAGTCCTTTTGCAACTCTGACATGCCCCAAGTATTCAATAGAAGATTTGAAGAATTCACATATACCTTCCGTACCTCGTATTCTGTAAGCTTCAAGCCTCTGAAGTGTAGAATCTAAATTTTGAAGATGCCCTTATTCATTCCTTCCCAACTAATATATCGTCAAAGTAGCACTGGACTCCTACTCTGCTCAGAATATGACCATGGCACATTAGAACAGCACAGGTGGGGATGTGATGCTAAATGGAAGTCTTTCATATTTGAATAGCTCTTTGCGTATCACGATTGTCAAATATTGTTGTGAATCTGGATCCACGTTTATCTGGAGATAAGCTTAAGGTCAACTTCACTGAAACGCTGGCACCCAGCAAACCCGGCGAGTAAGCCATTATTAAAGGCAGAGGGTACTGCACTGCACACAGTACCATATTGATAGTGTCTTTAAAATCGTGACGTATGTGTACCAAACCATCTTTCTTGGTTCATCTTTCATCTTTAAGGTACTGTTGGATAAAGATAAGTGTAGTCCTCAAGTTAAGGTGCTAAATTGGGGGAAGGCTAATTACAACAATATTAGGCAGGAACTGAAGAATGTAGATTGGGGGCAGATGTTTGAGGGCAAATCAACATCTGGCATGTGGGAGGCTTTCAAGTGTAAGTTGATAGGGATTCAGGACCGGCACATTCCTGTAAGGATGAAGGATAAGTATGGCAAGTTTTGGGAACCTTGGATAACGAGAGATATTGTGAGCCTAGTCAAAGAGAAAAAGAAAGCATTTGTCAAAGCTAGGAGACTGGGAACACTCGAAGCAAGTGTGGAATACAAGGAAAGTAGAAAGAAACTTAAGCAAGGAGTAAGGAGGGCTAAAAAGGGTCACGAAAAAGCATTGGCCAGCAGGATTAAGGAAAATCCCAAGGCTTTTTACACATGTGTAAAGAGCAAGAGGGTAGCCAGGGAGAGGGTTGGTCCACTCAAGGACAAGGGAGGGAATCTATGTGTGGAGCCAGAGGAAATGCGCGAGGTTAAATGAGAACTTTGCGTCAGTATTCACCAAAGAGAAGGACTTGGTGGATAGAAACATAGAAACATAGAAAAACTACAGCACAAACAGGCCCTTCGGCCCACAAGTTGTGCCGAACACATCCCTACCTTCTAGACCTACCTATAACCCTCCATCCTATTCAGCTCCATGTACTCATCCAGGAGTCTCTTAAAAGACACTATTGAGTTCGCCTCCACCACCACTGATGGCAGCCGATTCCACTCACCCACCATCCTCTGTGTGAAAAACTTACCCCTAACATCTCCCCTGTACCTACCCCCCAGCACCTTAAACCTGTGTCCTCTCGTAGCAGACATTTCCACCCTGGGAAAAAGCCTCTGAGAGTCCACCCGATCTATGCCTCTCAACATCTTATACACCTCTATTAGGTCTCCTCTCATCCTTCGTCTCTCCAAGGAGAAAAGACGAAGCTCCCTCAGCCTATCCTCATAAGGCATGCCACTCAATCCAGGCAACATCCTTGTAAATCGCGTCTGCACCCTTTCAATCTTTTCCACATCCTTCCTATAGTGAGGCGACCAGAATGATGAGTCTTGGAAAGGATGTGCAGATAGTTTGAGCCATGTTGAGATCAAAAAGGAGGAGGTATTGGAGTTCTTGAGAAACATTAAGATAGACAAGTCCCCAGGGTCTGATGGGATATACCCCAGAATACTGAGAGAGGCAAGGGAGGAAATTGCTGGGGCCTTGAGAGAAATCTTTGTATCCTCACTGGTTGCAGGGGAGGTCCCAGAGGATTGGAGAATAGCCAATGTTGTTCCTTTGTTTAAGAAGGGTAGCAAGAATAATCCAGGTAATTACAGGCTGGTGAGCCTCACATCAGTGGTAGGGAAATTATTGGAGAGGATTCTTCGAGACAGGATTTATTCCCACTTGGAAATAAGTGGACGTATTAGTGAGAGGCAACACGAACTTGATCGAATTTTTTGAGGAAGTGATAAAGATGATTGATGAGGGTAGGGCAGTGGATGTTGTCTGCATGGACTTCAGTAAGGCCTTTGACAAGTTTCCTCATGGCAGACTGGTCCAGAAGGTGAAGTCGCATGGGATCAGAGGTGAACTGGAAAGATGGGTACAAAACTGGCTCGGTCAAAGAAGACAGAGGGTAGCAGTGGAAGGGTACGTTTCTGAATGGAGGGCTGTGACAAGTGGTGTTCCTCAGGGATAAGTGCTGGGACCTTTGCTGTTTGTAATATATATAAATGATTTGAAGGAAATGTAACTGGTTTGATTAGTGTGTTTGCGGACGACACAAAAGTTGGTGGATTTGCAGATAGCGATGAGGACCATAGAGGATACAGCAGGATATAGATCAGTTGGCGACTTGGGCAGAGAGATGGCAGATGGAGTTTGATCCAGACAAATGTGAGGTAATGCATTTTGGAAGGTCTAATACAGATAGGAAATATACAGTAAATGGCAGAATCCTTAAGAGTATTGATAGGCAGAGGGATCTGGGTGTACAGGTACACAGGTCATTGAAAGTGGCAATGCAGGTGGAGAAGGTAATCAAGAAGGCATACGGCATGCTTGCCTTCATCGGCCGGGGCACTGAGTTTAAAATTGGCAAGTCATGTTGCAGCTTTATGGAACCTCAATTAGGCCGCACTTGGAATATAGTGTTCAATTCTGGTCGGCACACTACCAGAAGGATGTGGAGGCTTTGGAGAGGGTATGGAAAAGATTTAGAACAAAGAACAATACGGCAGAGGAACAGGCCCTTCGGCCCTCCAAGCCCGCGCCACTCCCTGGTCCAAACTAGACCATTCTTTTGTATCCCTCCATTCCCACTCCGTTCATGTGGCTATCTAGATAAGTCTTAAACATTCCCACTGTGTCCGCCACCACCACCTTGCCCGGCAGCGCATTCCAGGCCCCCACCACCCTCTGTGTAAAATACGTCCTTCTGATATCTGTGTTAAACCTCCCCCCCTTCTCCTTGAACCTATGACCCCTCGTGAACGTCACCAACGACCTGGGAAAAAGCTTCCCACCGTTCACCCTATCTATGCCTTTCATAATTTTATACACATCTATTAGGTCACCCCTCATCCTCCGTCTTTCCAGGGAGAACAACCCCAGTTTACCCAATCTCTCCTCATAACTAAGCCCTTCCATACCAGGCAGCATCCTGGTAAACCTCCTCTGCACTCTCTCTAAAGCCTCCACATCCTTCTGGTAGTGTGGTGACCAGAACTGGGCGCAGTATTCCAAATGCGGCCGAATCAACGTTCTATACAACTGCAACATCAGACCCCAACTTTTATACTCTATGCCCCGTTCTATAAAGGCAAGCATGCCATATGCCTTCTTCACCACCTTCTCCACCTGTGCTGTCACCTTCAAGGATCTGTGGACTTGCACACCCAGGTCCCTCTGCGTATCTACACCTTTTATGGTTCTGCCATTTATCATATAGCTCCCCCCTACATTAGTTCTACCAAAATGCATCACTTCGCATTTATCAGGATTGAACTCCATCTGCCATTTCTTTGCCCAAATTTCCAGCCTATCTATATCTTTCTGTAGCCTCTGACAATGTTCCTCACTATCTGCAAGTCCAGCCATTTTCGTGTCGTCTGCAAACTTACTGATCACCCCAGTTACACCTTCTTCCAGATCGTTTATATAAATCACAAACAGCAGAGGTCCCAATACAGAACCCTGCGGAACACCACTAGTCACAGGCATCCAGCCGGAAAAAGACCCTTCCACTACTACCCTCTGTCTTAAGACTTATCTAGACAGCCATATGAACGGAGTGGGAATGGAGGGATACAAAAGAATGGTCTAGTTTGGACCAGGGAGCGGCACGGGCTTGGAGGGCCGAAGGGCCTGTTCCTGTGCTGTATTGTTCTTTGTTCTTTGTCTTCTGTGACCAAGCCAGTTCTCCACCCATTTAGCCACCTCCCCCTTTATCCCATGAGATCCAACCTTTTGCACCAACCTACCATGAGGGACTTTGTCAAACGCTTTACTGAAGTCCATATAGACGACATCCACGGCCCTTCCATGGTGGGGAAGTTGTTGGAGAAGATTCTTAGAGATAGGATGTATGCGCATTTAGAAAGGAATAAACTCATTAACGATAGTCAGCATGGTTTTGTGAGAGGGAGGTCATGCCTCACTAACCTGGTGGAGTTTTTTGAAGAAGTGACCAGAATGGTTGACGAGGGAAGGGCCATGGATGTCGTCTATATGGACTTTAGTAAAGCGTTTGACAAAGTCCCTCATGGTAGGCTGGTGAAAAAGGTTGGATCTCATGGGATAAAGGGGGAGGTGACTAGATGGGTGGAGAACTGGCTTGGTCACAGAAGACAGAGGGTGGTAGTGGAAGGGTCTTTTTCCGGCTGGAGGCCTGTGACTAGTGGTATTCCGCAGGGCTCTGTATTGGGACCTCTGCTGTTTGTGATTTATATAAACGATCTGGAAGAAGGTGTAACTGAGGTGATCAGTAAGTTTGCGGACGACACAAAATTGGCAGGACTTGCAGATAGTGAGGAGCATTGTCAGAAGCTACAGAAGGATATAGATAGGCTGGAAATTTGGGCAAAGAAATGGCAGATGGAGTTCAATCCTGATAAATGCGAAGTGATGCATTTTGGTAGAAATAATGTAGGGAGGAGCTATACGATAAATAGCAGAACCATAAAGGGTGTAGATACGCAGAGGGACCTGGGTGTGCAAGTCCACGGACCCTTGAAGGTAACGTCACAGGTGGAGAAGGTGGTGAAGAAGGCATATGGCATGCTTGCCTTTACAGGACGGGGCATAGAGTATAAAAGTTGGGGTCTGATGTTGCAGATGCATAGAACGTTGGTTTGGCCGCATTTGGAATACTGCGTCCAGTTCTGGTCGCCACACTACCAGAAGGACGTGGAGGCTTTGGAGAGAGTACAGAGGAGGTTTACCAGGATGTTGCCTGGTATGGAGGGGCTTAGTTATGAGGAGAGATTGGGTAAACTGGAGTTGTTCTCCCTGGAAAGACAGAGGATGAGGGGAGACTTAATAGAGGTGTATAAAATTATGAAAGGCATAGATAGGGTGAACGGTGGGAAGCTTTTCCCCAGGTCGGTGGTGACGTTCACGAGGGGTCATAGTTTCAAGGTGAAGGGGGGGGAGGTTTAACACAGATATCAGAAGGACATATTTTACACAGAGGGTGGTGGGGGCCTGGAATGCGCTGCCAGGCAAGGTGGTGGAGGCGGACACAGTGGGAACGTTTAAGACTTATCTAGATAGCCACATGAACTGAGTGGGAATGGAGGGATACAAAAGAATGGTCTAGTTTGGACCAGGGAGCGGCACGGGCTTGGAGGGCCGAAGGGCCTGTTCCTGTGCTGTATTGTTCTTTGTTCTTTGTAATCCTCTCCAACAACCTCCCGACCACGGACGTCAAGCTCACCGACCTACAATTTCCCGGGTTATCCTTCCTACTCTTCTTAAATAACGGGACCACATTAGCTATCCTCCAATCCTCTGGGACCTCACCTGTGTCCAGTGACGAGACAAAGATTTGCGTCAGAGGCCCAGCGATTTCATCTCTCGTCTCCCTGAGCAGCCTGGGATTTGCACAGTAAGAAGTCTCACAACACCATGTTAAAGTCCAACAGGTTTATTTGGTAGCAAATACCATAAGCTTTCGGAGCACAGCTCCTTCGTCAGATGGAGTGGATATCTGTTCTCAAACAGTGCAAACAGACACAGAAATCAAGTTACACAATACTGATTAGAATGCAAATCTCTACAGACAGCCAGGTCTTAAATGTACAGACAATGTGGGTGGAGGGAGCATTCAACACAGGTTAAAGAGATGTGTATTGTCTCCAGACAGAATAGCTAGTGAAATTCTGCAAGTCCAGGAGGCAAGCTGTGGGGGTTACTGATAATGTGACATAAATCCAACATCCCGGTTTAGGCCGTCCTCATGTGTGCGGAACTTGGCTATCAGTTTCTGCTCAGCGACTCTGCGCTGTCGTGTGTCGTGAAGGCCGCCTTGGAGAACGCTTACCTGAAGATCCAAGGCTGAATGGCCGTGACTGCTGAAGTGCTCCCCCACAGGAAGAGAACAGTCTTGCCTGGTGATTGTCGAGCGGTGTTCATTCATCTGTTGGGATTTACCAGGATGTTGCCTGGTATGGAGGGCATCAGCTATGAGGAGAGGTTGGAGAAACTAGATTTGTTCTCACTGGAACGACGAAGGTTGAGGGGCGATCTGATAGAAGTCTACAAGATTATGAGAGGCATGGACAGAGTGGATAGTCAGAAGCTTTTTCCCAGGGTGGAAGAGTCAATTACGAGGGGGCACAGGTTTAAGGTGCGAGGGGCAAGGTTTGAAGGAGATGTAAGAGGCAGATTTTTTACACAGAGAGTAGTGGGTGCCTGGAACCCGTTGCCAGGGGAGGTAGTGCAAGTGGATATGGTACTTTTGAGGGGCGTCTTGACAAATACATGAATAGGATGGGAATAGAGGTATATGGTCCCCGGAAGGGTAGGGGGTTTTAGTTCATGTCGGGCAGCATGGTCAGTGCAGGCTTGGAGGGCCGAAGGGCCTGTTCCTGTGCTGTAATTTTCTTTGTTCTTTGTTCTTCATCACGGGTACTAAAGCGTTGGCTCAATCACTTACATTTACGGCTTACATTTATGGGTGTAAAGACCCCTGACTTAACCAGCTTCTCTAACTCTGCCTCGACCTTAGCCCTGATTTAGCTTGACTGGGATCTTTTTCATGCTTCCCAGCACCCCATCAAAGACAATGGCATGTTTCTTTAAAATGTTTGGTAGATCTGTGTTGGACTCGGACATGAGATTCACCTCTGCCCAGTTTGATTCTCTCCAGCCAGATTCTCCCCATTAGGGCTGGATAGTTACCTTTAACAATGTGCAGAGACAAGTCTGTGGTCTGTCTGTTTAGCTGCATGTTTACATCGATACAGCCCTCTCAATGGAACCACTTCCCCAGTATAGGTTGTGTGTATTATCTTTGAGGGATTTAAGCCAAAATAGTTCATATGTTCATAAGATATAAGAGCAGAATTAGGCCATTTGGCCCATTGAGTCTGCTCCGCCATTCGATCATGGCTGATATGCTTCTCATCCCCATTTTCCTGCCTTCTCCCCATAACCCTTCAACCCATTACCAATTAAAAATTTGTCTATCTCTTCCTTAAATTTACTCACTGTCCTAACATCCACCGCACTTTGGGGTAGCGAATTCCACAGATTCACAACCCTTTGGGAAAAGTAGTTTCTCTTCAACTCTGTTTTAAATTTGCTATGTCATCGTTTTCTTTGGTCAACAGTTTCTGGTCCCAGCGGAATTGCTGCTCCGGAGTCCACCTCCATTTTCATCAGTTGTCCATCCAGTAAAGGAGTGATCGAGTAACGGTTTGTTGCACCTGCAATGGCAAGTACGTTTCACAACAGTTTTATCATCTGACTGTTCTTGACAGGTCCTTTTTTGCACCTTTGTTGTATGTCATGGATCCTTTTCCTTCTGTTTGGTTTTCCATTTGATACACTTGGTTCTTGCTTTTTATAATTCTAGTTTGGAACTTATTGTTTCTTTCTCCAACAAGCACATTCGATGTGCCTCTTTTTACTTAATTCTTGCATTTTGCATCTCTACACCTGCAGTCAGTTGCTGTGGGCCCAGATTTTTACACATCAGTGGCAATTTCGAACCTGTGTCTGTGTTTGGGTTTCATCCAAAAGCTTACGGATTTTTGCGCTTGAGCTTAATTGTTCAACTTCCTTAGCTGCTAATTCTATAGAGGTTGTGACTCCTAAAGCTTTTCCTAGGTTTAAGTTGCTTTCTGTTAACTGCCTTTTCTGGATAGCTTTGCTTCTTAACCTACACACTCACCTGTCTCGAATGATGTCATTCAAGACATCACCAGATTCATAGTATTCAGCTAATTTCTTTAAAGCAGCTATGAACTGTGTGATTGATTCACTTTCTTGTTGGCTACTTTTATGGAATCTGAACCTTTTGGCGATGACCAAAGGTTTAGGTGAGAAGTGATCCTGCAATATCTCCGCAACCTCACTGCAGGTTTTTGAGCTTGTATTTTCTGGCTTCACCAGAGTTCACAGGAAGTTGAATAGTTCCACCCCATCCCCCCCGCCCGCATTGTACCCAGGAAAGTTAGGGCTACAATACCTGCATGCAATTTTATTCACTTGGACAAAATAATCAGGTCTTTCAGTATGTGAGCTAAACTACTCAGTGTTCTCATCATATGGTCCCATGGCAACAAAAAACTCCCACCATTTTTACTATGGGAAGGACTTGTGTAAGCATAATGTGGACAGCATGGTGGCATAATGGTTAGTACTGCTGCCTCACCGCTAGGGACCCGGGTTCAATTCCGGCTTCAGGTGATTGTCCTGGTGGAGTTTGCATGTTCTCCCCATGTCTGTGTGGGTTTCCTCCGGGTGCTCTGGTTTTCTCCCACACTGCAAATATGTGCAGGTTAGATTGTTTGGCCATGATAAAATCCCCTTAGTGTCAGGAGGATTAGCAGGGTGAATACATGGGATTACAGGGATAGGGCCTGGGTGGGATTGTTGTCACTGCAGGCTCAATAGGTCAAATGGCCTCCTTCTTCACTGTAGGGATTCTACGATTCTATGAAGTTTTTAGCACTGCATTGCTTCTCGTTCTTTCAAACAGGGTAACCCTGAATCCAGCCTATTTCCTTTTGAGTTTGGCAACACCGCCAGCTCCAAACCTATTATTGCCGAATACTTGCTGCTCACAGTGCTCGCTGTACTGTTCCAGATCTTTCCCGGCAGAGCACGTAGCGAGAATCTTTTCCATGTTGTTTTCTCCAAAATCTTTGTTTAAATTTCAGTTCCTGCGATGGTTGCTATCGATTTTTGGCACCCCTCCAGCTTTGGTGTAGCAACATTATTATCTTAATCCTTTTTCTTAATCCTTAATCCTAGTGATGGGAGACAAGGAAATAGCTGAGGAACTTAATAAGTACTTTGCGTCAGTCTTCACAGTAGAAGACACAAGTAATATCCCAACAATTCAGGAAAGTCAGGGGGCAGAGTTGAATATGGTTGCCATCACAAAGGAGAAAGTGCTAGAGAAACTAAAAGGTCTGAAAATTGATAAATCTCCGGGCCCAGATGGGCTACATCCTAGAGTTCTAAAGGAGATAGCTGAAGAAATAGTGGAGGCGTTAGTTATGATCTTTCAAAAGTCACTGGAGTCAGGGAAAGTCCCAGAGGATTGGAAAATCGCTGTTGTAACCCCACTGTTCAAGAAGGGAACAAGAAAAAAGATGGAAAATTATAGGCCAATTAGCCTAACCTCAGTTGTTGGCAAAATTCTAGAATCCATCGTTAAGGATGAGATTTCTAAATTCTTGGAAGTGCAGGGTCGGATTAGGACAAGTCAGCATGGATTTAGTAAGGGGAGGTCGTGCCTGACAAACCTGTTAGAGTTCTTTGAAGAGATAACAAATAGGTTAGACCAAGGAGAGCCAATGGATGTTATCTATCTTGACTTCCAAAAGGCCTTTGACAAGGTGCCTCATGGGAGACTGCTGAGTAAAATAAGGGCCCATGGTATTCGAGGCAAGGTACTAACATGGATTGACGATTGGCTGTCAGACAGAAGGCAGAGAGTTGGGATAAAAGGTTCTTTCTCAGAATGGCAACCGGTGATAAGTGGTGTCCCGCAGCGTTCAGTGTTGGGGCCACAGCTGTTCTCTTTATATATTGACGATCTGGATGACGGGACTGGGAGCATTCTGGCCAAGTTTGCCGATGATACAAAGATAGGTGGAGGGGCAGGTAGTATTGAGGAGGTGGGGAGGCTGCAGAAAGATTTAGACAGTTTAGGAGAGTGGTCCAAGAAGTGGCTGATGAAATTCAACGTGGGCAAGTGCGAGGTCTTGCACTTTGGAAAAAAGAATAGAGGCATGGACTATTTTCTAAACGGTGACAAAATTCATAATGCTAAAGTGCAAAGGGACTTGGGAGTCCGAGTCCAGGATTCTCTAAAGGTAAACTTGCAGGTTGAGTCCGTAATTAAGAAAGCAAATGTAATGTTGTCATTTATCTCAAGAGGCTTGGAATACAAAAGCAGGGATGTACTTCTGAGGCTTTATAAAGCACTGGTTAGGCCCCATTTGGAGTACTGTGAGCAATTTTGGGCCCCACACCTCAGGAAGGACATACTGGCACTGGAGCGGGTCCAGCGGAGATTCACACGGATGATCCCAGGAATGGTAGGCCTGACATACGATGAACGTCTGAGGATCGTGGGATTGTATTCATTGGAGTTTAGGAGGTTGAGGGGAGATCTGATAGAAACTTACAAGATAATGAACGGCTTAGATAGGATGGACGTAGGGAAGTTGTTTCCATTAGCAGGGGAGACTAGGACGCGGGGGCACAGCCTTAGAATAAAAGGGAGTCACTTTAGAACAGAGATGAGGAGAAATTTCTTCAGCCAGAGAGTGGTAGGTCTGTGGAATTCATTGCCACAGAGGGCTGTGGAGGCCGATACGTTGAGCGTCTTCAAGACAGAAATTGATAAATTCTTGATTTCTCGAGGAATTAAGGGCTATGGGGAGAGAGCGGGTAAATGGAGTTGAAATCAACCATGATTGAATGGTGGAATGGACTCGATGGGCCGAATGGCCTTACTTCCGCTCCTATGTCTTATGGTCTTATGGTCTTTTTGGATGTTTGCAGCACAGACCGATGATTTTTATATATTTTCTTATTTGTCAGGGGAGTCAGCAGCATGGTTCCAACCTCAGCGCTGCCAGTTTTCTTTGTGATATTTTTAAAAGATAGGCTTGCAGACCACAAAGGTGCAAATAAACAAGAGTTTTATTGGAAAGGTATTTACAGGCTCTTGAGCAACACATCACAGTGCAGTTAGCATTGCTGTCTCACAGCGCCAGTGACTCGGGTTCGATTCCGGCTTCGGATCACTGTCAGTGTGGAGTTTGCACTTTCTTCCCGTGTCTGCGCTGGTTTCCTCCAGGTGCTCCAGTTTCCTCCCACAGTCCAAAGATGTGCTGGTTAGGATGATTGGCGATGCTAAATTGGCCCTTAGTGTCAGGGGGATTAGCAAAGTAAATTTGTGGGGTTACGGGGATAGGGCCTGGGTGGGATTGTTGTTGGTTCAGGCTTGATGGGCTGAATGGCCTCCTTCTGCACTGTAGGGATTCTATGATTCTAAAAGTGACCTGGTTCCAACTAGGAACCAACGTGAATACACAGCAGTGTATAGACAGGAACCATACGAAGACGTTAGGTGTGAAGACAAAACCACAATTATAAAGGAAAAGGGGAACTATGAAATTCAATCATCAAGAAAAGTGGAGCCAGTGGATTCAGTTTATTTGGACTTTTAGAAGACTTTCAACAAAGTTTCACATAAGAGATTAGCATGTAAAATTAAAGTACATGGGCAGTGTATTGACATGGATGGAAAACAGGTTGGCAGACAGAAAACAAAGAGTAGGATAACATGGGTCTTTTCCCAAATGGCAGGCAGTGACTAGTGAGTTATAGCAAGGTCAGTGCTGGGACCCCAACTATTCACAATATATATTAATGATTTAGATGAGGGAACTGAATGTAATATCTCCAAATTTACAAATGACACAAAGCTGGGTGGGAGGGTGAGCTGTGAGGAGCTCTACGTGAACGCCTCAGTCCTAAAAGGTGAAGAGATGCTTCAGTGTGATCTGGACAAGCTGAGTGAGTGGGAAAACACAGTAAGGAATCTAACAACACCAGGTTAACGTCCAACAGATTGGGAGCAAACGCCACTAGCACTAGTACGTTTGCTACCAAATAAACCTGTTGGACTTTAACCTGGTGTTGTTAGACTCCTTCCTGTGTTTACCCCAGTCCAACACCGGCATCTCCACATCATGAGTGGGCAAATGCATGGCAAATGTAGTATAATGTGGTTAAATGTGAGGTTATCCACTTTGGTAGCAAAAACAGGAAGATAGATTATTATCGGAATGGATATAAACTAAGAGGGGGGAAGTGCAAGTAGACCTGGGTATCCTCACTGAAGGTAAGCATGCAGATGCAGCAGGCAATAAAAAAAACAAATGGTATGTTGGCCTTCATAGTGAGATTTGAGTACAGGAGCAGGGTTGTTTTGATGCAATTATACAGGGCCTGGCGAGGCCACATCTGGAATATTGTGTGCAGTTTTTACTCCTTATCTGAGGAAAGATATTCTTGCTTTAGAGGGAGTGCAGAGAAGGTTTACCAGACTGATTGCTGGGATGACGGGATTGACCTATGAGGACAGATTGAGTTGGTCAGGATTATATTTGCTAAATTCAGAAGAATGAGGGGGAATCTCATAGAAACATAGGAACATCGGAATTAGGAGCAGAAGTCGGCAAATTCAGCCCTTTGAGCCTGCTCTGCCTTTCAATCAGATCATGGCTGATCTCTCCCTGGTCTCAAATCCACCTCCCCACCTGTTCCCCATATCCCTCTTTTTTATAAGAAACATGTCTCTCCCCCTCTTGAAACCATATAAGTCTATAAAATTCTAACAGGACTAGAAAGGGTACATGCAGGAAGGATGTTCTCAATAGCAAGGCAGTCCAGAACCAGGGGTCACAGTCTGAGGAAACGAGGTAAACCTTTTAGGACTGAGGGGTTCACGTAGAGAGTGGTGAATGTGTGGAATTCACTCCCACAAAATGTAGTTAGGCCAAAAGGCTGTATGATTTCAAGAAGAAATTAGATATTGGGGCTAAAGGGATCAAGGAATAGGGGGGGAAGGCAGGATCAGGATATTGAATTTGATGATCAGCCATGATCCAAATGAATGAAGGGCCAAATAGAACAAAGAGCAATACAGCATAGGAACAGGCCCTTCGACCCTCCAAGCCTGCGCTGCTCATGTGCCCAACTAGACCATTCGTTTGTATCCCTCTATTCCCAGTCTGTTCATGTGGCTATCTAGATAAGTCTTAACCGATCCCAGCGTGTCTGCCTCAATCACCTTGCTTGGCAGTGCATTCCAGGCCCCCTCCACCCTCTGTGTAAAATACACCCCCCTGACATCTGTGTTGAACCTTGCCTCCCTCACCTTGAACCTGTGACCCCTTGTGTTCGTCACTTCCGACCTGGTAAAAAGCTTCCCACTGTTCACCCTATCTATGCCCTTCATAATTTTATATACCTCTATTAGGTTGCCCCTCATCCTCCGTCTTTCCAGGGAGAACATCCCCAGTTTACCCAATCTCACCTCACAGCTAAGACCCTCCATACCAGGCAACATCCTGGTAAACCTTCTCTGTACTCTCTCCAAAGCCTCCACGTCCTTCTGGTAGTGTGGCGACCAGAACTGGACGCAGTATTCCAAACGTGGCCTAACCAACGTTCTATACAGCTGCAACATCATATGCCAACTTTTATATTCTATGCCCTGTCCAATAAAGGCAAGCATGCCATATGCCTTTTTGACCACCCTCTCCACCTGTGCTGCCGCCTTTAAGGATCTGTGGACTTGTACACCCAGGTCCCTCTGTGTGTCTATACTCCTGATGGTTCTGCCATTTATTGTATAGCTCCCCCTTACATTAGATCTACCGAATGCATCACTTCGCATTTATCTGGATTAAATTCCATCTGCCATTTCTCCGCCCAATGTTCCAACCTATCTATATCCTGCTGTATTCTCTGACAATGTTCATCACTATCCGCAACTCCAGCAATCTTTGTGTTGTCCTCAAACTTACTGATCACACCAGCTACATCTTCCTCCAAATCATTTATATATATATCACAAACAGCAGAGGTCCCAGTACAGAGCCCTGCGGAACACCACTAGTCACAGACCTCCAACCGGAAAAAGACCCCTCTGTCTTCTATGGCTAAGCCAGTTCTCCACCCATCTAGCTAGCTCACCTTTTATCCCATGAGATTTAATCTTTTGCACCAGCCTGCCATGAGGGACCTTGTCAAACGCTTTACTAAAATCCATATAGATGACATCCACGGCCCTTCCCTCGTCATTCGTTTTTGTCACCACCTCAAAAAAACTCAACCAAATTTGTGAGGCATGACCTCTCTCGTACAAAACCATGCTGTCTATCGCTATTGAGATTATTCAGTTCTAAATGCGCATATATCCTATCTCTAAGAATCTTCTCCAACAATTTCCCTACCATGGACATCAAGCTCACCGGCCTATAATTACCCGGGTTATCCTTGCTACCCTTCTTAAATAACGGGACCACATTTGCGATCCTCCAATCCTCTGGGACCACATTTCCACTCCAACTGACGAAGGAGCAGTGCTCCGAAAGCTAATGGTATTTGCTACCAAATAAACCTGTTGGACTTTAACCTGGTGTTGTTAAAACTCTTACTGTGACCTCACCTGTGTCCAGTGAAGAGACAAAGATTTCTGTTAGAGGCCCAGCAATTTCATCTCTTGCCTCCCTGAGGAGTCTAGGATAGATGCCATCTGGCCCTGGGGATTTGTCTGTCTTAATGTTTCCTAAAAAACCTAACACTTCCTCCCTTGTAATTGAGATTTTTTCTAACGGGTCAACACATCTCTCTGAGACACTACCAGTCAACATGTCCCTCTCCTTTGTGAATACTGATGCAAAGTATTCGTTTAGGATCTCTCCTACTTCCTTTGGTTCTAAGCATAATTCCCCTCCTTTCTCCCTGAGAGGTCCGATTCTTTCCCTAACAACCCTCTTGTTCCTAACGTATGTATAAAATGCCTTAGGATTCTTCTTAATCCTGTCTGCCAAGGACATTTCGTGACCCCTTTTTGCCCTTCTAACTCCCTGTTTGAGTTCTTTTCTACTTTCTCTGTATTCCTCCAGTGCTCCATCTGTTTTTAGTTGCCTGGACCTCATGTATGCCTCTTTTTTCTTTTTGATTAGACCCACAATTTCACTGGTTATCCACGGCTCCCGAATCCTACCTTTCCTATCCTTCCTCTTTACAGGCACATGCCTGTCCTGCAGTCCTATCAACTGCTCCTTAAAAGACTCCCACATGCCAGATGTGGATTTACCCTCGAACAGCCTCTCCCAATCAACAGCCACCAAATCCTGCCTAATCCGCCTGTAGTTAGCCTTCCCCCAATTCAGCACCTTACCCATAGGACAACACTCATCTATTTCCATTACTATCCTAAAGTTTACAGAATTGTGGTCACTATTTGCCACATGTTCCCCCACTGAAACTTTGATGACCTGACCGGGCTCATTCCCCAGTACTAGGTCCAGTAAAGCCCCCTCTCTAGTTGGACTGTCAACATATTGTTCCAAAGAACCTTCCTGTACGCATTTTATAAATTCTTCCCCGTCCAGGCCCCCAGCCCTAAGCGATTTCCAGTCTATGTGAGGGAAATTAAAGTCTCCCAATACAACAACCCTACTTTTTCTGCACCTGTCCAGAATCTCCTTACATATCCGTTCCTCAACTTCTCGTGGGCTGTTGGGAGGCCTGTAGTATACCCCCAGCATAGTGACTGCGCCCTTCCTGTTTCTGAGCTCCATCCACAGGGACTTGTTACCTGACCCTTCCAAATTGTCCACCCTCTGTACCGCTGTAATATGCTCCCTCACCAGCATTGCTACTCCCCCACCTCTCCTAGCCCCTCCTCTGTCTCGCCTAAAACACTTATACCCCGGAATATTCAGCTGCCAGTCCTGTCCTTTTAACCAAGTCTCCGTCACTGCAACCACATCCAAGTTCCGTGCAAGCATTAAGGCTCTAAGCTCGTCTGTCTTGACCGTGACGCTCCTTGCATTGAAGCAGATGCACTCCAGACCTCCAGGCCCACTGAGGTCATCCTCCCCCAGAATGCTCTTCCTCTTAGGTAGCCTTGTCTTGGCCCCAACCTCGTCCCCAGCCTCTGTGCTTATTGACCTATTGTTCTGATCCCCACCCCCCTGCCACATTAGTTTAAACCCACCCGAACCACACTAGCAAAACTCCCAGCTGGGATATTCGTGCCCCTCCAGTTTAGGTGTAACCCGTCCTTCTTGTACAGGTGCCATCCTCTCTTGAAGACTTCCCAGTGATCCACGAATTTGAAACCCTCCCTCCTGCACCAGTCCTTTAGCCACGCGTTCAGCTGTACAATCTCCCTGTTCCTGGCCTCACTCGCACGTGGCACTGGGAGTAGTCCAGAGATCGCTACCCTAGAGGCCCTGCTTTTTAGCCGACTACCCAACTCCCTGAATTGCTCTCGCGGGACCTCCCTGCTCTTTCTGCCTACGTCATTTGCACCAATGTGGACAATGACGTCTGTCTGGTTACCCGCCACTTTTAGGATGCTTCCTACCTGCTCAGAGACATCCAGGACCCCGGCATCAGGAAGGCAGACAACCATCCTGGAGTCTCGTTCGCGCCCACAGAACCACCTGTCTGTGCCTCTAACTGTTGCATCCCTCACTACTATTGCTCTCATAGTCCCCCTCTTTCCCTTCTGAGCCACAGAGCCCGACTCCGTGCCAGTGACCCGGTCATCGTGGCTTATCCCTGGAGGGTCATCCCCCCCACAGTATCCAAAATGGTATACTTATTTTGGAGGGGGACAACCACAGGGGATCCCATCACTGACTGCTCTCTCCCCTCCTCTCTCCTGTCTGTCACACATCCCTTACTGTTAAGGGGGACAACCACCGGGGTACTCTCTGATACGTGACCTTTACCCTTCCTAACCGTGACCCACGTGTCTTCCTCCCGTGGCCCTGGTGTGACGACCTGCCTGTAACTTCTCTCTATTAACCTCTCATTTTCCCTGACCAGTCTAAGGTCATCGAGCCGCAGCTCCAGTTCACTAACGCGGTCTCTCAGGAGCTGCAGTTCGATGCACCTGGCGCAGATATGGACTTCCGGGAGGCTAGGTGACTCCATGAACTCCCACATCCGACACCGACAGCAACAAACTGGCTTCCCACTCATAATTATTCCTTTCTTTAAATGACTGGAAAAATGAAGAACAGAACCTACCCTGCCTCTGCCTGTTTCCTCCTAAGCCCGTTGAGCCAAAGCCCTTCAGCTCTCACTCTGCTCCCTGCTCACTCCGCTGCCCGCCACAATGCTGCCCGCTGGATAGTGCGGCCTGCTTTTAAACCTCCCGCGCACTTACTGAAAAAAAACTACACAATCCCTTCCCAGGTCACCCCGCGCCCGACCTACTTCCGTTTTTCCCTTACACTCTGAAAAAAGAAACCCCACGAAAAAGTAAGTAAATACAGTGATTCCCTTACCCTTTTTACTTTAAACACCAATCGCTCCTCTCCTCCTTGCTCCGGTTGAAACAATGGCCTACTCCTGCTTCTATTTCCTGACGAGCTCTGACAAAGTGTCATCCAGAGTCAAAAAGTTGGCTGTATTCTGTCTCCACAATGCTGTCAGACCTGCTGAGATTTTCCAGCATTCTCTGTTTTTGTTTCAGATTCCAGCATCTGCAGTATTTTGCCTTTATCTCTATTTTCTATGTTTGACTATCCCATCTATATCTTCTTGTTACCCAAGACACTCACCTCATTGTGAACGACATGGCCAATCTTTATGTCATCCTCAAATTTATTAATCCTACCCCCCACATTGTCATCTATGTCATTATATAGTGCATGGGATTAACAAAGAACAAAGAACAGTACAGCACAGGAAACAGGCCCTTCGGCCCTCCTTGGTCCAACTAGACCAATCGTTTGTATCCCTCCATTCCCAGGCTGCTCATGTGACTATCCAGGTAAGTCTTAAACGATGTCAGCGTGCCTGCCTCCACCACCCTACTTGGCAGCGCATTCCAGGCCCCCACCACCCTCTGTGTAAAAAACATCCCTCTGATATCTGAGTTATACTTCGCCCCTCTCACCTTGAGCCTGTGACCTCTCGTGATCGTCACCTCCGACCTGGGAAAAAACTTCCCACTGTTCACCCTATCTATACCCTTCATAATCTTGTACACCTCTATTAGATCTCCCCTCATTCTCCGTCTTTCCAGGGAGAACAACCCCAGTTTACCCAATCTCTCCTCATAGCTAAGACCCTCCATACCAGGCAACATCCTGGTAAACCTTCTCTGTACTCTCTCTAACGCCTCCACGTCCTTCTGGTAGTGCGGCGACCAGAACTGGACGCAGTACTCCAAATGTGGCCTAACCAGCGTTCTATACAGCTGCATCATCAGACTCCAGCTCTTATACTCTATACCCCGTCCTATAAAGGCAAGCATACCATATGCCTTCTTCACCACCTTCTCCACCTGTGTTGCCACCTTCAAGGATTTGTGGACTTGCACACCTAGGTCCCTCTATGTTTCTATACTCCTGATGACTCTGCCATTTATTGTATAACTCCTCCCTACATTATTTCTTCCAAAATGCATCACTTCGCATTTATCCGGATTAAACTCCATCTGCCACCTCTCCGCCCAATTTTCCAGCCTATCTATATCCTGCTGTATTGCCCGACAATGCTCTTCGCTATCCGCAAGTCCAGCCATCTTCGTGTCATCCGCAAACTTGCTGATTACACCACTTACACCTTCTTCCAAATCATTTATATATATCACAAATAGCAGAGGCCCCAGTACAGAGCCCTGCGGAACATCACTGGTCACAGACCTCCAGCCGGAAAAAGACCCTTCGACCACTACCCTCTGTCTCCTATGGCCAAGCCAGTTCTCCACCCATCTAGCCATTTCTCCTTGTATCCCATGAGCCTTAACCTTCTTAACCAACCTGCCATGTGGGACTTTGTCAAATGCCTTACTGAAATCCATATAGACGACATCCACGGCCCTTCCTTCATCAACCGTTTTTGTCACTTCCTCAAAAAACTCCACCAAATTTATAAGGCACGACCTCCCTCTTACAAAACCATGCTGTCTGTCACTAATGAGATTGTTCCGTTCTAAATGCACATACATCCTGTCTCTAAGAATCCTCTCCAACAACTTCCCTACCACGGACTTCTTAAACAACGGGACCACATTCGCTATCCTCCAATCCTCAGGGTCCTCACCCGTGTCCAAAGAAGCGACAAAGATTTCCGTCAGAGGCCCAGCAATTTCATCTCTCGTCTCCCTGAGCAGTCGAGGATAGATGCCATCGGGCCCTGGGGCTTTGTCAGTTTTAATGTTCCCTAAAAAACCTAACACTTCCTCTCTTGTAATGGAGATTTTCTCTAACGGGTCAACACCTCCCTCCGAGACACTCCCGGTTAACACGCCCCTCTCCTTCGTGAATACCGATGCAAAGTATTCATTTAGGATCTCCCCTATTCACTTGGGTTCTAAGCATAATTCCCCTCCTTTGTCCCTGAGAGGTCCGATTTTCTCCCTGACAACTCTTTTGTTCCTAACGTATGAATAGAATGCCTTAGGATTCTCCTTAATCCTGCCTGCCAAGAACATCTCATAGAACATAGAACATTACAGCACAGAACAGGCCCTTCGGCCCACGATGTTGTGCCGACCTTCATCTGAAACCAAGATCAAGCTATCCCACTCCCTACCATCCTGGTGTGCTCCATGTGCCCATCCAATAACCGCTTAAATGTTCCTAAAGTGTCTGACTCCACTATCACTGCAGGCAGTCCATTCCACACCCCAACCACTCTCTGCGTGAAGAACCTACCTCTGATATCCTTCCTATATCTCCCACCATGAACCCTATAGTTATGCCCCCTTGTAATAGCTCCATCCACCCGAGGAAATAGTCTTTGAACGTTCACTCGATCTATCCCCTTCATCATTTTATAAACCTCTATTAAGTCTCCCCTCAATCTCCTCCGCTCCAGAGAGAACAGCCCCAGCTCCCTCAACCTTTCCTCATAAGACCGACACTCCAAACCAGGCAGCATCCTGGTAAATCTCCTCTGCACTCTTTCCAGCGCTTCCACATCCTTCTTATAGTGAGGTGACCAGAACTGCACGCAATATTCCAAATGCGGTCTCACCAAGGTCCTGTACAGTTGCAGCATAACCCCACGGCTCTTAAACGTTCGAAAAGGTCCCCCATGCAAGACTTCTTGAGAAAGTGAGAGGGCATGGGATCCAAGGGGCTGTTGCCTTGTGGATCCAGAACTGGCTTGCCTGCAGAAGGCAGAGAGTGGCTGTGGAGGGGTCTTTCTCTGCATGGAGGTCAGTGACCAGTGGAGTGCCCCAGGGATCTGTTCTGGGACCCTTGCTGTTTGTCATTTTCATAAATGACCTGGATGAGGAAGTGGAGGGATGGGTTGGTAAGTTTGCTGACGACACCAAGGTAGGTGGTGTTGTGGATAGTTTGGAGGGATGTCAGAAGTTGCAGCGAGACATAGATAGAATGCAAGACTGGGCGGAGAAGTGGCAGATGGACTTCAACCCGGATAAGTGTGTAGTGATCCATTTTGGCAGATCCAATGGGATGGAGCAGCAGTATAAAATGAAGGGTACCATTCTTAGCAGTGTAGAGGATCAGAAGGACCTTGGGGTCCGGGTCCATAGGACTCTTAAATCGGCCTCGCAGGTGGAGGATGCGGTCAAGAAGGCGTATGGCGTACTAGCCTTCATTAATCGAGGGATTGAGTTTAGGAGTCGGGAGATAATGCTGCAGCTTTATAGGACCCTGGTTAGACCCCACTTGGAGTACTGCGCGCAGTTCTGGTCACCTCATTACAGGAAAGATGTTGAAGCCATTGAAAGGGTGCAGAGGAGATTTACAAGGATGTTGCCTGGATTGGGGGGCATGCCTTATGAGGATAGGTTGAGGGAGCTTGGTCTCTTCTCCCTGGAGAGACGAAGGATGAGAGGTGACCTGATAGAGGTTTACAAGATGTTGAGGGGTCTGGATAGGGTGGACTCTCAGAGGCTATTTCCAAGGGCTGAAATGGTTGCTACGAGAGGACACAGGTTTAAGGTGCTGGGGGGTAGGTACAGGGGGGATGTCAGGGGTAAGTTTTTCACTCAGAGGGTGGTGGGTGAGTGGAATCGGCTGACGTCGGTGGTGGTGGAGGCAAACTCGTTGGGGTCTTTTAAGAGACTTCTGGATGAGTACATGGGATTTAATGGGATTGAGGGCTATAGATAGGCCTAGAGGTGGGGATGTGATCGGCGCAACTTGTGGGCCGAAGGGCCTGTTTGTGCTGTGGCTTTCTATGTTCTATGTTCTATGTTCTAAACTCCAACCCCCTGTTAATAAAAGCTAACACACTATATGCCTTCTTCACAGCTCTATCCACTTGAGTGGCAACCTTTAGAGATCTGTGGATATGGACCCCAAGATCTCTCTGTTCCTCCACAGTCTTCAGAACCCTACCTTTGACCCTGTAATCCACATTTAAATTAGCCCTACCAAAATGAATCACCTCACATTTATCAGGGTTAAACTCCATTTGCCATTTTTCAGCCCAGCTTTGCATCCTATCTATGTCTCTTTGCAGCCTACAACAGCCCTCCACCTCATCCACTACTCCACCAATCTTGGTGTCATCAGCAAATTTACTGATCCACCCTTCAGCCCCCTCCTCTAAGTCATTAATAAAAATCACAAAGAGCAGAGGACCTCTTTTTGCCCTTCTAACTCCCCATTTGAGTTCTTTCCTACTCTCTCTGTATTCCTCCAGAGCTCCATCTGTTTTCTGTTGCCTGGACTTAACATACACCTCCCTTTTCATTTTAATCAGATCCTCAATTTCCCTGGTTATCCACGGCTCTCGAATCCTACCTTTCCTATCTTTCCTTTTTACAGGCACATGCCTATCCTGCAGCCTTATCAATAGTTCCTTAAAAGACTCCCACATGCCAGACGCGGACTTACCCTCGAACATCCTCTCCCAATCAACATCCATCAATTCCTGCCTAATCCGGCTATAGTTAGCCTTCCCCCAATTTAGCACCCTGCCCATAGGACAGCACTCATCCTTGTCCATTACTATCCTAAAGTTAACAGAGTTGTGGTCACTATTTGCCACATGTTCCCCTACCGAAACTTTGACGACCTGACCGGGCTCATTTCCCAGAACTAGGTCCAGTATAGCCCCCTCTCTAGTCGGGCTATCTACATACTGTTCCAAAGAACCTTCCAGTACGCATTTTACAAATTCCTCCCCGTCCGGACCCCCAGCTCCAAGCACTTTCCAGTCTGTGCCAGGGAAATTAAAGTCCCCCACTACAACAACCCTATTTTTTCTGCACCTATCCAGAATCTCCTGACATATCCTTTCCTCCACTTCCTGTGGGCTGTTGGGTGGTCTGTAGTACACCCCCAGCATAGTGACTGCACCCTTCCTGTTTCTGAGTTCCACCCACAGCGACTCAGTACATGACCCCTCTAAGTTGTCTACCCTCTGCACCGTGGTAATATGCTCCTTAACTGATATCGCTACTCCCCCACCTTTTTTTTGGAAAGGATGTGAGTAGTGTCTTGAGATGGATCGAAAGCTGGTTAGCAGAGAGGAAGCAAAGAGTTGGCATAAATGTGTATTTTTCCAATTGGCAGGCAGTGACTAGTGGGGTTCCGCAGGGATCTGTGCTAAGACCCCAACTGTTCACGTTATATATTCATGATCTGGAAGAGGGAACTGAATGGATTCTCTCCAAATTTACAGATGATACAAAGTTGGGTGGGTGGGTGAGCTGTGAGGAGGATGCAGAGATGCTTCAACGTGATTTGAACAGGCTGAGTGTGTGGGCATCTGCATGGCAGATACAGTATAATGTGGACAAATGTGAGGTTATCCATTTCGATCGCAAAAATAGGAAGGCAGATTAATATTTGGATTGGTGTAAATTGAGAGAGGCGGATACTCAGTGAGACCTTGATGTCTTCATGTATCAGTTGCTGAAAGTAAGCGCGTAGATTCAGCAGACAATAAACAAGGCAAATGGTATGTTGGCCTTCATAGCGAGAGGATTTGAATGTCGGAATAGGGATGTTTTACTGCAATTGTACAGGGCATTGATGAGGCCACACCCGGAGTATTGTGTGCCGTTTCGGGATCCTTATCAGAGGAAGTGCAGTGATTCCTGGGATGGCCGGTCTGTCATATGAGGAGAGACTAAGTTGGTTAGGATTGTATTCATTGGAGTTTAGAAAAGTGAGAAGGGATATCGTAGAGACTTATAAAATTCTGAGAGGATTAGACAAGGTAGATTCAGAAAAAATGTTTCCCAGTCATACTGGGAATACCGTGACATACCGTGTTTGGGATCTGGAGCTGGAACTGGATGAACTCAGGATCATTCGGGAGGCAGAGACAGTTATAAATAAAAGCTACAGGGAGGTAGTTACTCCTAGAAATGAAGATACTTGGGTGACTGTTAGAAGGGGTCAGAAGCAGTCAATGCAGCGATCCCCTGTGGCCGTTCCTCTGTATAACAAGTATACTGTTTTGGATAGTGTTGGGGGGGGGGGACTTACCAGGGGTAAGCCATAGGGTACAGGTCTCTGGCGCAGAGTCTGTCCTTGTTGCTCAGAAGGGAAGGGGGGAGAGGAGTAGAGCATTAGTTATTGGGGACTCGATAGTTAGGGGGATAGATAGGAGATTCTGTGGGAACGAGAGGGACTCGCGGCTGGTGTGTTGCCTCCCAGGTGCCAGAGTCCGCGATGTCTCGGATCGTGTTTTCGGGATCCTTAAGGGGGAGGGGGACCAGCCCCAAGTCGTGGTTCACATCGGCACCCAAGACATAGGTAGGAAAAGGGATGGGGATGTAAGGCAGAAATTCAGGGAGTTAGGGTGGAAGCTTAGGGCTAGAACAAACAGAGTTGTTATCTCTGGTTTGTTACCCGTACCACGTGATAGTGAGGAGAGGAATAGGGAGAGAGAGCAGTTGAACACGTGGCTACAGGGATGGTGCAGGAGGGAGGGATTCAGATACCTGGACAATTGGGGCTCATTCTGGGATAGGTGGAACCTCTACAAACGGGATGGTCTACACCTGAACCAGAGGGGTACCAATATCCTGGGGGGGGGGGACATTTGCTAATGCTTTTCGGGAGGGTTTAAACTAATTCAGCAGGGGGATGGGAACCTGAATTGTAGCTCCAGTGTACAGGAGGTTGAGAGTAGCGAGGTCATGAATAAGGTTTCAAGGTCACAGGAGTGTACTGGCAGGCAGGAAGGTGGTTTGAAGTGTGTATACTTCAACGCCAGGAGCATCCGGAATAAGCTGGGTGAACTTGCAGCATGGGTTGGTACCTGGGACTTCGATGTTGTGGCCATTTCGGAGACATGGATAGAGCAGGGACAGGAATGGTTGTTGCAGGTTCCGGGGTTTAGATGTTTCAGTAAGGTCGGGGAAGGTGGTAAAAGAGGGGGAGGTGTGGCATTGTTAGTCAAGGACAATATTACGGTGGCAGAAAGGACGTTTGATGAGGACTTGTCTACTGAGGTAGTATGGGCTGAGGTTAGAAATAAGAAAGGAGAGGTCACCCTGTTGGGAGTTTTCTATAGGCCTCCGAAAAGTTCCAGAGATGTAGAGGAAAGGATTGCAAAGATGATTCTGGATAGGAACGAAAGTAACAGGGTAGTTGTTATGGGGGATTTTAACTTTACAAATATTGACTGGAAAAGCTATAGTTCGAGTACTTTAGATGGGTCAGTTTTTGTCCAATGTGTGCAGGAGAGTTTCCTGGGACACAGTATGTAGATGGGCCAACAAGAGGCGAGGCCACATTGGATTTGGTACTGGGTAATGAACCAGGCCAGGTGTTAAATTTGGAGGTAGGTGAGCCCTTTGGTGATAGTGACCACAATTCGGTTACGTTTACTTTAGCGATGGAAAGGGATAGGTATATACCGCAGGGAAAGAGTTATAGCTGGGGGAAAGGAAATTATGATGCGATTAGGTGAGATTTAGGATGCATAGGATGTGGAAGGAAACTGCAGGGGATGGGCACAATTGAAATGTGGAGCTTGTTCAAGGACCAGCTACTGCGTGTCCTTGATAAGTATGTACCTGTCAGGCAGGGAGGAAGTGGTTGAGTGAGGGAACCGTGATTTACTAAAGAAGTTGAATCTCTTGTGAAGAGGAAGAAGGAGACTTATGTAAAGATGAGACGTGAAGGCTCAGTTAGGGTGCTTGAGAATTACAAGTTAGCCAGGAAGGACCGAAAGAGAGAGCTAAGAAGAGCCAGGAGGGGACATGAGAAGTCTTTGGCAGGTAGGATCAAGGAAAACCCTAAAGTTTTCCATAGGTATGTCAGGAATAAAAGAATGACGAGGGTAAGATTAGGGCCAGTCAAGGATAGTAGTGGGAAGTTGTGCGTGGAGTCCGAAGAGATAGGAGAGGCGCTAAATGAATACTTTTCGTCAGTGTTCACACAGGAAAAAGACAATGTTGTCGAGGAGAATACTGAGATACAGGCTTTGAGACTGATGCGCGATACAACTCACGAGGCTAGAGATACTCGAGGAAATAAAGGCTTTTATTAACTACTACAATAGAGCTACCATATATAATACACAATCCCAGACTGAGGGGTCCCAGACAGAGCAGTGACCTTTATACCTCTCCCAGGAGGCGGAGCCCGACTGGGATGTACCATAATAACTATAATACAGGTAGAACAGCCCAACCCTAACCCCAACAGTAACATGTAGAACAACCCAACCCTAACCCCAACGGCAACATATATACAGACTCATAGTACTGGACAGACCCTGGCTCAGTACTACCTGGTGGGAACCAACGATGGTTCACCACATTCACCCCTCCTTTGAAGACAAAGGCCGGCGGGGTACAAAAAAAATACAGAACAATTGTTCATCAGTCTATAAGTTCAGACGGTCAGGGGGACCGCACCATCGTTGTGACCTCCTCAACACCGGCGATGACACCGGAGTAGGCACTCGCGGTGGCGTTCTCCCCAAGGCGGTGTCCAACGGCTCCTCCACTGTCTCACGGGCCGGTTGACCCCGAGATGATGACAATCCGTTGAGTTCGGACACGCCTTGAAGTGGCGACCTTCTCCTGGACTCAGGCAAGCTGTACACGGGAGTGAAAGGGTTAAGTGATGGTCCCGGTGCTGCCCGCGCCGTGTCAGGAGGGGAAACAATAGTTGGGGGGTCTCTAACAGGAGGTATGGGAGTGACAGGGGTTTCCAAGTCCCCTGCTGGCGCCAGGTCTCGAATCGAGACCGTGTCCTCTCGCCCGTCAGGGTATGCCACATAGGCATACTGAGGGTTGGCGTGGAGGAGATGGACCTGTTCAACTAAAGGGTCGGACTTGCGGGCCCTAACATGTCGCCGCAGGAGGACAGGTCCTGAGTACGTCAACCAAGACGGTAATGAGGTCCCAGAGGAAGACTTCTGAGGGAATGAAAACAGTCTCTCATGGGGAGTAGCGTTGGTTGCCGTACACAGGAGTGAGTGTATGGAGTGGAGCGCATCAGGGAGCACCTCTTGCCAACGTGAGACTGGAAGGCTTTTTGACTTCAACGCCAGTAAGACAGCCTTCCAGACTGTAGCATTCTCACGTTCCACCTGTCCGTTACCCCTAGGGTTGTAGCTCGTGGTTCTACTAGAGGCAATCCTGTATGAGAGCAGGTATTGCCTCAAGTCATCGCTCATGAACGACGAGCCCCTATCACTGTGGATGTAACAGGGGTACCCGAACAGGGTGAAAAGATCACGAAATGCCTTGATAACCGTGGCAGCGGTCGTATCAGAGCAGGAAATGACAAAAGGGAATCGTGAGTACTCATCAATGATATTGAGGAAGTACTCATTCCGATCTGTCGAGGGAAGGGGGCCCTTAAAGTCCACACTCAGTCTTTCGAAGGGACGAGTGGCCTTAACGAGTTGTGCCCAGTCAGGTCGGTAAAAGTGCGGTTTGCATTCCGCGCGTACCCGGCAGCTTCTAGTTATGGACCTGACATCCTCCACCGAGTAGGGTAGATTCCGGGCTTTTACGAAGTGGTAGAGCCGAGTGACCCCTGGATGGCAGAGGTCATTGTGGAGAGCCTGCAATCGATTCTCCTGCATACTGGCGCATGTTCCACGCGACAGGGCATCCGAGGGCTCGTTGAGTTTCCCTGGACGATACATGATGTCGTAATTATAGGTGGAGAGTTCGATTCTCCACCTCAAGATCTTATCGTTCTTGATCTTGCCCCGTAACGTGTTATTGAACATGAACGCCACGGACCGCTGGTCCGTGATCAGGGTGAACCGTTTTCCCGCCAAGTAATGGCGCCAATGCCGGACGGCCTCCACAATGGCCTGGGCCTCCTTTTCCACCGCTGAATGTCGAATTTCGGGGCCTTGGAGGGTGCGAGAAAAAAAGGCGATGGGCCTGCCCGCCTGGTTAAGTGTGGCGGCCAGGGCGAAATCAGATGCATCGCTCTCCACCTGAAAGGGGATGGACTCATCGACAGCGTGCATCGTGGCTTTCGCGATGTCGGCTTTTAGTTTTTCAAAGGCCACACGAGCCTCTGGTGCTAGGGGAAAAGAGGTAGACTTGATGAGCGGACGGGCTTTGTCCGCGTAATTGGGAACCCACTGTGCGTAGTAAGAGAAGAAGCCTAAGCATCTTCTCAGTGCTTTTGCGCTAGTGGGCAGGGGAAGTTCGAGGAGGGGACGCATACGGTCTGGATCAGGGCCAATGACCCCGTTTTCCACCACGTATCCGAGGATAGCTAGGCGGCGCGTGCGAAATACACACTTCTCCCTGTTGTAGGTCAGATTCAGGCGAGATGCAGTGCGTAGGAATCTAAGGAGGTTGGTATCGTGGTCCTGCTGGTCATGGCCGCAGATGGTGACGTTATCCAGGTACGGGAAGGTAGCCCGCAGTCCGTTATGGTCCACCATTCAGTCCATAGCATGCTGGAAGACTGCGACCCCATTGGTGACACCAAAAGGAACCCTTAGAAAATGGTTCAAGTGACCATCCGCCTCAAAAGCCGTGTATTGTCGGTCCTCTGGGCGAATGGGGAGCTGGTGGTAGGCAGACTTTAGGTTGATGGTGAGAACACCCAGTACTGCGCAATCTGGTTGACCATGTCAGAAATGCGCGGGAGGGGATACGCGTCCAGCTGCGTGTATCTGTTAATGGTCTGACTGTAGTCAATGACCATCCGGGGTTTGTTCCCACTCTTGACCACCACAACCTGCGCTCTCCAAGGACTAGCGCTAGGTTGTACGATCCCTTCATTGAGGAGCCGCTGAACCTCGGATCGAATGAAGATCCGGTCCTCAGCGCTGTAACGCCTACTCTTAGTCGCAATGGGCTTGCAGCCTGGCACGAGATTCTGGAATCGGGAGGGTGTGGTTAGCTTAAGCGTCGAGAGGCTACAAGTGGAGCGTGTTGGGCAATTTGGAGGCTGCTGTTCTCCCACTGAAAGCGGAGGGAGTGGCCCACCGTACTGTAGGGTTACACTCTTCAAGTGGACCATGAAATTTAGTCCGAGGAGTATTGGCGCGCAAAGGTGCGGTAACACCAGGAACTTGAAGCTCTCGTAAACTGTGCCCTGCACCTTTAAATTTACCACGCAACTCCCTAGCACGGTGACAGACCGGGACCTTGATGCCATCAAAATTGTCTGCTTGACAGGCTGGATCTGGAGGCCACACCGTTTCACGGCGTCTGGGTGGATAAAGCTCTCAGTGCTCCCGCTGTCAAACAGACAATAAATCGTGCGTTTGTTTACCTGTATGTCCATCATGGACTTGTCAAGTCTGTGAGGCTTTGCCTGGTCCAGGATGATCGACGCCACCGTTGGTTCGTGAGCGCCACTGCAGGCAGCTGAGATCGATGATGACGACCCCTGCTGGTCATTTGCGGTCGGTGCTGACCAAAATGGCTGCTCCCATAGGTCGCACGTGGGCGATGGCGCCAAAATCAGCGACCCCTGGTGGTCGCGCGTCTCTTGCGACTCCGTCGTCTGGAATGGCGGCGTCCTGGCCTCGCACGTGGAAGAAACCCTTGACGATGCCGACGACGAAGAACCCGGCTCCGGGGAGTCGCAGGCCGCACTGCTGTTCCTGGAAGTAAGTTTGGATCGACATACCTTCGAATAATGCCCCTTCTTGCCGCAGGCAGAGCACAACACCGCTTTAGCGGGACATCGCTGCTGATTGTGCTTCACTCCCCCACAGAAGTAACACTGCGGGCTGCCCGGAGCTGCTGCCGTCGTCAGGCCCGAGGGTGGGCACACCATCATGCAGCTTTTCGGACCCGCTGGACGAAGTGGGGTCTGTGACTGCTCCTGCCACGCTGTCTCCACGTGGTCTTCGGGATACATTGCCAGGCTTTTGGAAGCCGTTTCTAGCGTATCCGCTAGCTCTATAGACTTAGTGAGATCGAGATTACCTTGCTCCAACAGTCGAAGTCGGATATAAGATGATCCGATTCCCGCCACAAACGCATCTCGAGCGAGGTCGTTCATGTTCTGGTCTGCCGACACTGCTTTGCAGTTACAGCCCCTGGCTAGCTGTAGGAGCTCGCACGCGTACTGTTCCGTCGTTTCGCCGGGCTGCCGTCGTCGAGTGGCTAAGAGATATCGAGCATGCATCTCGTTTGGCGGTTTAATGTAGCGCTTCTTAAGAAGCTCGAGGGCCCCTTTGTAGTCGGTGGCCGCACGGATCGCTAAATATACAGCGTCGCTTACCCTCGCGTGGAGGACCCGGAGTCTGTCGTCATCCGTGGTGACCGCTGCGGAGGCTTCGAGGTAGTCCTGAAAACATTTCAATCAGTGGTCGAAGGTGTTGGAGGCGCCCGCCGCACGTGGGTCCAGTGTAAGACGTTCGGGTTTTAACATTTGCTCCATGCTCTCTGTATCATTTTTTTTTCAACGATGAGAGTTCAATTAGTAGTTAATAAAATTGATGCGTGATATAACTCACGAGGCTCGAGATACTCGAGGAAATAAAGGCTTTTATTTACTATTACAATGAAGCTACCATATATAATACACGATCCCAGACTGAGGGGTCCCAGTCAGAGCAGTGACCTTTATACCTCTCCCAGGAGGCGGAGCCCGACTGGGATGTACCATAATAACTATAATACAGGTAGAACAGCCCAACCCTAACCCCAACAGTAACATGTAGAACAACCCAACCCTAACCCCAACAGCAACATATATACAGACTCATAGTACTGGCCAGACCCTGGCTCAGTACTACCTGGTGGGAACCAACGATGGTTCACCACAGAGACTAGACGGGATTGAGGATCATAAGGAGGTTCATAGTGTTCAATTCTGGTTGCCACACTACCAGAAGGATGTGGGGGCTTTGGAGAGGGTACAGAAAAGATTTACCAGGATGTTGCCTGGTATGGAGGGCATTAGCTATGAGGAGAGGTTGGAGAAACTTGGTTTGTTCTCACTGGAGCGACGGAGGTTGAGGGGAGACCTGATAGAAGTCTACAAGATTATGAGAGGCATGGACAGAGTGGATAATCAGAAGCTTTTTCCCAGGGTGGAAGAGTCAATTACTGGGGGGCATAGGTTTAAGGTGCGAGGGGCAAGTTTTAAAAGAGATGTATGAGGCAGATTTTTTACACAGAGAGTGGTGGGTGCCTGGAACCCGTTGCCGGGGAAGGTAGTGGAAGCGGATACAGTAGTGACTTTTAAGGGGCGTCTTGACAAGTACATGAATGAGATGGGAATAGAGGGATATGGTCCCCGGAAGCGTAGGGGGTTTGAGTTAAGTCGGGCAGCATGGTCGCTGCAGGCTTGGAGGGCTGGAGGGGCTGTTCCTGTGCTGTAATTTTCTTTGTTCTTTGAGGGCAGCAGAGCGGCGAAGGTGATTGGTGGTTGCAGGTCACATTTGCATAATTGCAGTCACTGTGACTAGAAGGTGGGTTTGTGGTGGAGCTGCTGTGAAGGAGGAGGTGTTAGCAATTCTGGAAAGTGTGAAAATAGATAAATCCCCTGGGCCAGATGAGATTTATCCTCGGATTTTCTGGGAGGCTAGAGAGGAGATTGCCGAGCCTTTGGCTTTGATCTTTATGTTGTCATTGTCTACAGGAATAGTGCCAGAAGACTGGAGGATAGCAAATGTTGTCCCCTTGTTCAAGAAGGAGAGTAGAGACAACCCTGGTAATTATAGACTAGTGAGCCTTACTTCTGTTGTGGGCAAAGTATTGGAAAGGATTATAAGAGATAGGATTTATAATCATCGAGAAAGGAATAATTTGATTAGGGATAGTCAACATGGTTTTGTGAAGGATAGGTCGTGCCTCACAAACCTTATTGAGTTCTTTGAGAAGGTGACCAAAGAGGTGGATGAGGGTAAAGCGGTTGATGTGGTGTATATGGATTTCAGTAAAGCGTTTGATAAGGTTCCCCACGGTAAGCTATTGCAGAAAATACGGACGCATGGGATTGAGGGTGATTTAGTGGTTTGGATCAGAAATTGGCTAGCTGTAAGAAGACAGAGGGTGGTGGTTGATGGGAAATGTTCATCCTGGAGTTCAGTTACTAGTGGTGTACCGCAAGGATCTGTTTTGGGGCCACTGCTGTTTGTCATTTTTATAAATGACCTGGATGAGGGCGTAGAAGGATGGGTTAGTAAATTTGCGGATGACGGTGGAGTTGTGGACAGTGCGGAAGGATGTTACAGGTTACAGAGGGACATAGCTAAGCTGCAGAGCTGGGCTGAGAGGTGGCAAATGGAGTTTAATGCGGAAAAGTGTGAGGAATACAGAGTACTGGGTTAATGGTAAGATACTTGGTAGTGTGGATGAGCAGAGCGATCTCGGTGTCCATGTGCATAGATCCCTGCAAGTTGGGACCCAGGTTGATAGGGTTGTTAAGAAGGCGTATGGTATGTTAACTTTTATTGGTGGAGGGATTGAGTTTCGGAGCCATGAGGTCATGTTGCAGCTGTACAAAACTCTGGTGCAGCCGCACTTGGAGTATTGCGTACAGTTCTGGTCGCCGCATTATCGGAAGGATGTGGAAGCATTGGAAAGGGTGCAGAGGAGATTTGCCAAGATGTTGCCTGGTATGGTGGGAAGGTCTTATGAGGAAAGGCTGAGTGACTTGAGGCTGTTTTCGTTAGAGAGAAGAAGGTTAAGAGGTGACTTAATAGAGGCATACAAGATGATCAGAGGATTAGATAGGGTGGACAGTGAGAGCCTTTTTCCTCGGATGGTGATGGCCAGCACGAGGGGACATAGCTTTAAATTGAGGGGTGATAGATATAGGACAGATGTCAGAGGTAGGTTCTTCACTCAGAGTGTAGTAAGGGCGTGGAATGCCCTGCCTGCAACAGTAGTGGACTCGCCAACATTAAGGGCATTTAAATGGTCATTGGATAAACATATGGATGATATTGGAATAGTGTAGGTTAGATGGGCTTTAGATTGGTTTCACAGGTCGGCACAACATCAAGGGCCGAAGGGCCTGTACTGCGCTGTAAAGTTCTATGTTCTACTTTGCAGATAAGGGGTAAACCTTGGACTGAGGTGAGGAGAAATTTCTTCACCCAGAGAGTGGTGAATGTGTGGAATTCACTATCACAGAAAGTAGTTGTGGCCAAAGCATTGTGTGATTTCAAGAATAAATTAGAGATAGCTCTTGACACTAAATGGATCGAGGGACATGGGGGGAAGGGGGAATCAGGATATTGATTTTGATGATCAGCCATGATTAACATAGCAGAGCAGGCTCAAAGGGTTGAATGGCTTACTCCTATTTTCTATGTTCCTATGATGAATAATAGGGGATCCAGTACAGTTCCCTGTGGTACACCACTGGACACTGGCTTCCAGTCACTAAGGCAGCCTTCTGTCATCACCCTGTCTCCTACAACGGAGCCAATTTTGAATCCACTTTATCAAATTATCACTATCCCATGTGCATTTGCCTTCTTTGTAAGTCTCCCATGTTGGACCTTGTCAGAGGCTTGAACAGACTTCGCTGAAATCTATGTGGAGAGGGATAGGGCCGTACGACAGGGCAAGGTTTACAATTTGGGGAGGAGTAATTATGATGCGATTAGGCAAGAATTAGGGGGCATAAGATGGGAACAGAAACTGTCAGGGAAAGGCACTAATGAAAAGTGGAACTTTTTCAAGGAACAAATACTGGGTGTCCTTGATAGGTATGTCCCTGTCAGGCAGGGAGGAAATGGCCGAGTGAGGGAACCATGGTTCACGAAAGAGGTGGAATGTCTTGTGAAAAGGAAGCAGGAAGCTTATGTAGGGATGAGGAAACAAGGTTCAGATGGCTCGCTTGAGGGTTACAAGTTAGCAAGGAATGAGCTGAAAAAGGGGCTTCGGAGAGCTAGGAGGGGGCATGAGAAGTCCTTGGCGGGACGGATCAAGGAAAACCTCAAGGCTTTTTACTCTTATGTGAGGAATAAAAGAATGACCAGGATGAGGTTAGGGTCGGTCAAGGACAGTAGTGGGAACTTGTGTATGGAGTCAGTAGAGATAGGCGAGGTGATGAATGAATACTTTTCGTCAGTGTTCACCAAGGAGAGGGGCCATGTTTTTGAGGAAGAGAAGGTGATACAGGCTAATAGACTGGAGGAAATCGTTGTTCGGAGGGAGGATGTACTGGCAGTTTTGAATAACCTGAAGGTCGATAAGTCCCCTGGGCCTGATGAAATATATCCTAGGATTCTTTGGGAGGCAAGGGATGAGATTGCAGAGCCTTTGGCTTTGATCTTTGGGTCCTCACTGTCCACGGGGTTGGTGCCAGAGGACTGGAGAGTGGCGAATGTTGTTCCTCTGTTTAAGAAAGAGAATAGAAATGACCCTGGTAATTATAGACCGGTTAGTCTCACTTCGGTGGTTGGTAAATTGATGGAAAAGGTCCTTAGGGATGGGATTTACGACCATTTAGAAAGATGCGGATTAATCCGGGATAGTCAGCACGGATTCGTGAAGGGCAAGAAACAGTTTCTCACTATTTACCCTTTCTATACTCCACAGGATCAATTGCCTCGATTAAGTTTCCTCTAAGTCTTCTTTTTCCAAGGAAAACAGCCCCAATCTATCCTCATAGCTACAGTTTCTTATCCCTGGAATCATGCTTGTGAATCTCCTTTGAACTGCCTTCAATGCCTTCCCATCCTTCCTCAGACATGGCACCCAGAATTGAATGCAGTGCCCCAGATGAGGTCTAATACAAGTTCAACAGGACTTGCTTACTCTTGTACTCAATGTCAATATTAATAAAGCCTATGATACCATATACTTTATTAACTGTTCTTTCAACATGCCCTACCATCTTCATCTGGGGCCAAGTGATCCTGGCAGAACACAGTGAGCAGGTTATTAGTGTATAAATGCCACCTGATAACACTGTCAATGACCCCTTCCTGATGATTTAAGAGATCCGTAGATAGGTTCATGGACGAAAAGAAATTGGTTTAGGTTGGAGGGTCACAGTTTTGTTTTTTTTTTAACTGGTCGGTGCAACATCGTGGGCCGAAGGGCCTGTTCTGCGCTGTAATGTTCTATGTTCTATGTTCTATGAATGGGGCAGAGATTGACTAGATTGAATTCATCCTGCTTTTGCTGGAAAGAACATATCTGGGCAATTTTCCACATTACCAGGGAGATCCTAGTGTTTTTGCTGCATTGAAATGGCTTGTCCAGGGGTATGACTAGTTCTGTGGTACAACTTTTAAGTACTTCTATTAGTATGAATGACTCACAGTGCCAGTTTTGAGTTGCTATATTTGTTTGAAATCGTTCTGATTTAGCATGTTGGTAGTGTCACACAACATCTTTATATTCCAATTCTTCCATCGCCTTTCCCTTCCTTATCTCTACAATCTTCCAGCCCCACAGCCATCAAGATATTGGCATTCCTCCAATGCTAAACTTTTGAGAATCTCCTATTTCCTTCATTCCACCGTAGGCAGTCATGCTTTCAATTGACTGGGCCATAGGCTCTGGAGTTCCCCCACAAACCTCTTTATATTTCTCCTTCTTTAAGACTGCTTACAATCTATTACTTTGACTAAACGTTTGATCATCTGTCCTAATATATCCTTATGTGGCTCGGGACAACTTTTGCTTGATAATTGCTCATATGAAACTCTGGTTATTTTATTACATTAAAGGTTCTACATAAATGCGACTTGTTGTTTTGATCAAGTCACTGGAATTCCCAACAGCTTGCTGAGTTCCACTAGCGCATGGAGACTGTGGTGTAAAGAAAGCTCCACATTGCATGACTCTGATTATATCCATACACTGAAATAAAATGTGAGAACAGAGATACACAATCACACTCGTAAATATTTTTCACACATATATAAAAAATGTAGGCATTTTTTACAAATTCATTTATGGGATGTGGACATCACTGGCTAGACCAGCATTTATTGCCCATCTCTAGTTGCCCTTGAGAAGGTGATGGTGAGCTGCCTTCTTGAACTGTTGCAATCTCTGAAGTGTAGGTACACCCACAGTGCTGCTAGGGATAGAGTTCCAGGATTTTGACCTAGCAACAAGAAAGGAATGGCGATATGTTTCCAAGTTAAGATGGTGAGTGATTTGGAGGGAAATGTAATAACTCCACGGAGGCGAAGGTCCCGTCACCAAGGTTTCTTTATTTACAAGAGAATACTATACAACAGAGCTCTCACTCTTGGTTGCTTCCTGCTTCAGCAGGCAGAGAGACTGATGCACATGCTTTAAATAGGGAACATGAGGCTCCCTGATTGGACCATCAATTAGGACTCATCAGGGAGTTCATACTCTAGCAGGCCAACCTCATTAGCCTGACTGAAGTCATCACAGGAAACATCCAGGTGGTGGTATTCCCAGGTATCTGTTGCTCTTGTCTGTCTAGATGGTAGTGATGATGTGGAGATGCCGGTGTTGGACTGGGGTAAGCACAGTAAGAAGTCTCACAACACCAGGTTAAAGTCCAACAGGTTAAATTCAACAGGTCCAACTGTCCGAATATATATAAATGATCTAGCCGAAAATGTAACTGGATTGATTAGTAAGTTTGCAGACAACACAAAGGTTGGTGGATTTGCGGATAGCGATGAGGACCATCAGAGGATGCAGCAGGATATAGATCAGTTGGAGACTTGGGCGAAGTGATGGCAGATGGAGTTTAATCCGGACAAATGTGAGGTAATGCATTTTGGAAAGTCTAAAACAGATAGGAAATATACAGTAAATGGCAGAACCCTTAAGAGTATTGATAGACAGAGGGATCTGGGTGTACAGGTACACAGGTCACTGAAAGTGGCAATGCAGGTGGAGAAGGTAGTCAAGAAGGCATACGGCATGCTTGCCTTCATCGGCGGGGGCATAGAGTTTAAAAATTGGCAAGTTATGTTGACGCTTTAAAGAACCTTAGTGAGGCCGCACTTGGAATATAGGGCCCTATTTTATCATTGCCCCAATCGTGGTAAACGTGGTAAAGTTGGGTGAGAGGCCATTATCGCGATCCGCGCCCGCATCCGCGCAGATTGCCACTTTACCAAAACCCGGGAATTGCGGCGATTCGATTCGCGCCCAAAACGGGCGCAACGACAATTTAAATGCATTTGCATGCATTTAAATTGAATGAATGAACTGCCCGCCCAACTTTATCAGCATTTCCCCCTTTACCACCGCGTTTGCCAATCCGGAACCGCGCCGTAATGGACCTGCTGAATAAGAGTCGGAAACGGACGCTCCAGCTTCTGAAGGGCGGGTTCAGTGTTTCCAACGGCTCCCTGACTCAGATCAGTGGTGGCGGGGGGGGGGGGAGGAGGGAGGCGGGCCTGATCATTCTCTGGTTGGGGGGTGAGGAGGGGAGTGAGGCCAGATCGTTGTCTGGTTCGGGGGGCGGGGGGGGGGGGGGGGGGGAGGAGGAGGAGGCGGGTCAGATGTATCTCGGGGTGGTGGGGGCACAAAAGGGCTGACCGTAGTTCCCAGGCTTTTCCCTGCAGCCCTTTTTAAATAAAGGCACAACATTTGCCACTCTCCAATCTTCAGGCACCTCACCTGTGACTATCGATGATTCAAATATCTCGGCTAGGGGACCCGCAATTTCCTCCCTAGCCTCCCACAATGTCCTAGGATACACTTCATCAGGTCCTGGGGATTTATCTACCTTGATGTGCTTTAAGACTTACAGCACCTCCTTGTCTGTAATATGTGCACTCCTCAAGACATCTCAAGAATTGAGTATGTGGACTTTAAGAAAGAGGTTGTGCTGGAATCTTTGACTGGCATCAAGATAGATAAGTCGCCAGGTCCGGATGGGATGTACCCCAGGTTACTGTGGGAGGCGAGGGAAGAGATTGCAGAGCCTCTGGCGATGATCTTTGCGTCGTCGATGGAGACGGGAGAGGTGCCGGAGGATTGGAGGATTGTGGATGTGGTTCCTATTTTCAAGAAGGGGAATAGGGATAGCCCAGGTAATTACCGACCGGTGAGTCTAACCTCAGTGGTTGGTAAACTGATGGAGAAGATCCTGAGGGACAGGATATATGAGCATTTAGAGAGGTTTAGTACGCTCAAGAATACTCAGCATGGCTTTGTCAAGGGCAGATCGTGCCTCATGAGCCTGGTGGTGTTCTTCGAAAATGTGACTAAACACATTGACGAAGGGAAGGCGGTGGATGTGGTTTATATGGATTTTAGCAAGGCGTTCGATAAGGTCGCCCATGCAAGGCTTCTCGAAAAAGTGAGAGGGCATGGGATCCAAGGGGCTGCTGCCCGGTGGATCCAGAACTGGCTTGCCCAAAGGAGGCAGAGAGTGTGTATAGATGGGTCTTTTTCTAAATGGAGGTCGGTCACCAGTGGTGTGCCCCAGGGATCTGTTCTGGGACCCTTGCTGTTTGTCATTTTCATAAATGACCTGGATGAGGAAGCGGAGGGATGGGTTGGTAAGTTTGCCGACAACACGAAGATTGGTGGGGTTGTGGATAGTTTGGAGGGATGTCAGAAGTTACAGAGGGACATAGATAGGATGCAAGACTGGGCGGACAAGTGGCAGATGGACTTCAACCCAGAAAAATGCGTCGTGGTCCATTTTGGTAGATCAAATGGGATGAAGGAGTACAATATAAAGGGAAAGACTCTTAGTACTGTAGAGGATCAGAAGGACCTTGGGGTCCGGGTCCATAGGACTCTAAATCCGGCCCCTCAGATGGAGGAGGTGGTTAAGAAGGCGTATGGTGTGCTGGCCTTTATCAATTGAGGGATTGAGTTTCGGAGTCCGGGGATAATGATGCAGCTATATAAGACCCTCGTCAGACCCCACTTGGAGTACTGTGCTCAGTTCTGGTCGCCTCATTACAGGAAGGATGTGGAAAAGATTGAAAGGGTGCAGAGGAGATTTACAAGGATGTTGCCTGGATTGAGTGGCATGCCTTATGAGGATAGGCTGAGGGAGCTCGGTCTTTTCTCCTTGGAGAGACGAAGGATGAGAGGAGACCTAATAGAGGTGTATAAGATGTTGAGAGGCATAGAGTGAGGCCAGATCGTTGTCTGGTTCGGGGGGCGGGGGGGGGGGGGGGGGAGGAGGAGGAGGCGGGTCAGATGTATCTCGGGGTGGTGGGGGCGCAAAAGGGCTGACCGTTGTCTGGTGGTGGGGGGGAGGGCTGATCATTGTCTGGTGGTGGGGGGGGAGAGCTGACCGTTGTCTGGTGGTGGGGGGGAGGGCTGACCGTTGTCTGGTGGTGGGAGGGAGGGCTGACCGTTGTCTGGTGGGGAAGGAGGAGGTGGTGGGTCAGATGTTCCTCTGGAGGGGAGGGGGAGTGAGGCCAGACCATTCTCTGGGGTGGGGGGAGTGAAGCCAGTTCGTTGTCTGGGGGGGGGGAGGAGGGAGGCGGGTAAGATGTATCTTGGGTGGGGGGGGGGGAGGCCCGATCACTCACTGGTGTGGGGGGGGGGGGGGGGCGGGGGGGCAGATGGCAGATGGATCTCTGGTGGGGGGCCGGGGGTTCTGCTGCCACTCTGCGGGCGATCGGTGGGGAGGGGAGGGGGCAAGGATGGCGATCGGTCTGGGTAGTGGGGGGTTGGATAAGGGGGACAGTGGACAGTGATGTGTGTGGGTAGTGGGGGGTGTGGATAAGGGGGACAATGATGTGTGTGGGTAGTAGGGGGTGGATAAGGGGGACAGTGATGTGTGTGGGTAGTGGGAGGGTAGATAAGGGGGACAGTGATGTGTGTGGGTAGTGGGGGGGGTGGATAAGGGGGACAGTGATGTGTGTGGGTAGTGGGGGGGGTGGATAAGGGGGACAGTGATGTGTGTGGGTAGTGGGGGGCTGGATAAGGGGGACAATGATGTGTGTGGGTAGTGGGAGGGTAGATAAGGGGGACAGTGATGTGTGTGGGTAGTGGGGGGGTGGATAAGGGGGACAGTGATGTGTGTGGGTAGTGGGAGGGTAGATAAGGGGGACAGTGATGTGTGTGGGTAGTGGGAGGGGTGGATAAAGGGGACAATGATGTGTGTGGGTAGTGGGAGGGGTGGATAAAGGGGACAGTGATGTATGTGGGTAGTGGGGGGCTGGATAAGGGGGACAATGATGTGTGTGGGTAGTGGGAGGGTAGATAAGGGGGACAGTGATGTGTGTGGGTAGTGGGGGGGTGGATAAGGGGGACAGTGATGTGTGTGGGTAGTGGGAGGGTAGATAAGGGGGACAGTGATGTGTGTGGGCAGTGGGAGGGGTGGATAAAGGGGACAATGATGTGTGTGGGTAGTGGGAGGGGTGGATAAAGGGGACAGTGATGTATGTGGGTAGTGGGGGGGTGGATAAGGGGGACAATGAAGTGTGTGGGTAGTGGGAGGGGTGGATAAAGGGGACAATGATGTGTGTGGGTAGTGGGAGGGGTGGATAAAGGGGACAGTGATGTATGTGGGTAGTGGGGGGGTGGATAAGGGGGACAATGAAGTGTGTGGGTAGTGGGAGGGGTGGATAAGGGGGACAGTGATGTGTGTGGGTAGTGGGAGGGGTGGATAAAGGGGACAGTGATGTGTGTGGGTAGTGGGAGGGGTGGATAAAGGGGACAGTGATGTGTGTGGGTAGTGGGAGGGGTGGATAAAGGGGACAGTGATGTGTGTGGGTAGTGGGAGGGGTGGATAAAGGGGACAGTGATGTGTGTGGGTAGTGGGAGGGGTGGATAAAGGGGACAGTGATGTGTGTGGGTAGTGGGAGGGGTGGATAAAGGGGACAGTGATGTGTGTGGGTAGTGGGAGGGGTGGATAAAGGGGACAGTGATGTATGTGGGTAGTGGGAGGGGTGGATAAAGGGGACAGTGATGTGTGTGGGTAGTGGGAGGGGTGGATAAAGGGGACAGTGATGTGTGTGTGTGCACCCTTGCTCCTGATTTTCGCTCCCGGGCCGCTTTCTCCGCTCTCTGCGGCCCGGGAGCGATCTGACACGGGCGCGCTTTTTCAAATATTTTTCAAACTGCGCATGCGCAGTTCAGAGCTCCGATCGTTTTGGCCGTGCTAAGCCCCGCCCACAGCATGAATGGGACTGGAGATGGCTGAGTGCGTATGGGGGGCGCCTGAAAGCAGATTTCCAAGTCGGATCTGCATTGTGCCCAGATTCAGCACTTAGAATGGAAATGGTAAAATCAGGCCCATAGTGTTCAATTCTGGTCGCCACACTACCAGAAAGATGTGGAGGCTTTGGAGAGGGTACAGAAAAGATTTACCAGGATGTTGTCTGGTATGGAGGGCATTAGCTATGAGGAGAGGTTGGAGAAACTTGGTTTATTCTCATTGGAGCGATGGAGGTTGAGGGGAGACCTGATAGAAGTCTACAAGATTATGAGGGGCATGGACAGAGTGGCTGTCAGAAGCTTTTTCCCAGGGTAGAAGAGTCAATTACTAGGGGGCACAGGTTTAAGGTGCGAGGGGCAAGGTTTAAAAGAGATGTACGAGGCAGATTGTTTACACAGAGGGTGCCTGGAACTCGTTGCCGGGGGAGGTAGTGGAAGCGGATACGGTCGTGACATTTAAGGGGCGACTTGACAAATACATGAATGAGATGGGAATAGAGGGATATGGTCCCCGGAAGCATACGGGGGTTTTAGTTCAGTCGGGGCAGCATGGTCGGTGCAGGCTTGGAGGGCCGAAGGGCCTGTTCCTGTGCTGTAATTTTCTTTGTTTGTTCTTTGTTCTTTGTTTATTTGGTAGCACAAGCCTTCGGAGTGTCGCTCCTTATTCAGGTGAGTGGGAGTTCTGTTCACAAACAGGGCATATATAGACACAAACTCAATTTGCAAGTTAACAGTTGGAATGCGAGTCTTTACAGGTAATCAAGTCTTAAAGGTACAGACAATGTGAGTGGAGAGAGGGTTAAGCACAGGTTAAAGAGATGTGTATTGTCTCCAGCCAGGACAGTTAGTGAGATTTTGCAAATCCAGGGAAGTCGTGGGGGTTACAGATAGTGTGACATGAACCCAAAATCCCAGTTGAGGCCGTCCTCATGTGTGCAGAACTTGGCTATCAGTCTCTGCTCAGCAATTCTGCATTGTTGTGTGTCGTGAAGACCGCCTTGGAGAATGCTTACCTGAAGATCAGAGGCCAAATGCCCGTGACCGCTGAAGTGTTCCCCGACAGGAAGAGAACACTCCTACCTGGTGATTGTCGAGCGGTGTTCATTCATCCGTTGTCGTAGCATCTGCATGGTCTCCCCAATGTACCATGCCTCGGGACATCCTTTCTTGCAGCGTATCAGGTAGACAATGTTGGCCGAATCGCAAGAGTATGTACCGTGTACCTGGTGGATGGTGTTCTCATGTGAGATGATGGCATCCATGTCGATGATCCGGCACGTCTTGCAGAGGTTGCTGTGGCAGCGTTGTATGGCGTCGTGGTCACTGTTCACCTGAAGGCTGGGTAGTTTGCTGTGGACAATGGTCTGTTTGAGGTTGTGCGGTTGTTTGAAGGCAAGAAGTGGGGGTGTGGGGGTGAGATGTTCGTCTTCATCGATGAATGTTGAAGGCTCCAGAGAAGATGTCATAGCTTCTCCATTCCGGGGAAGTACTGGACGACGAAGGGTACTCTGTCTGCCGTGTCCTGTGTTTGTCTTGTAGAGTCATAGTCATAGAGGTTTACAGCATGGAAACAGGCCCTTCGGCCCAACTTGTCCATGCCGCTCTTTCTTTTTTAAAACCCCTAAGCTAATCCCAATTGCCTGCATTTGACCCATATCCCTCTATACCCATCGTACCCATGTAACTATCTAAATGCTTTTTAAAAGACAAAATTGTACCCGCCTCTACTACTACCTCTGGCAGCTTGTCCCAGACACTCACCACCCTCTGTGTGAAAAAATTGCCCCTCTGGACACTTTTATCTCTCCCCTCTCACCTTAAACATATGCCCTCTAGTTTTAAAATCCCCTACCTCTGGGAAAAGATATTGACTATCTAGCTGATCTGTGCCCCTCATTATTTTATAAACCTCTATAAGAAAACTCCTCAGCCTCCTACGCTCCAGAGAAAAAAGTCCCAGTCTCTCCAGCCTCTCCTTATAACTCAATCCATCAAGTCCCGGTAGCATCCCAGTAAATATTTCCTGCACTCTTTCTAGTTTAATGATATCCTTTATAATAGGGTGACCAGAATTGCACACAGTATTCCAAGTGTGACCTTACCAATGTCTTGTACAACTTCAACAAGACGTCCCAACTCCTGTATTCAATGTTCTGACCAATGAAACGAAGCATGCCGAATGCCTTCTTCATCTGTCTGTCCACCTGTGACTCCACTTTCAAGGAACTATGAACATGTACCCCGAGATCTCTTTGTTCTGTAACTCTCCCCAACCATTAACTGAGTAAGTCCTATCAATCTAGCAAAATGCATTACCTCGCATTTGTCTAAATTAAACTCCATCTGCCATTCGTCAGCCCACTGGCCCAATTGATCAAGATCCCACTGCAATTGGAGATAACTTTCTTCACTGTCCACTATGCCACCAATCTTGGTGTCATCTGCAAACTTACTAACCATGCCCCCTATATTCTCATCCAAATCATTAATATAAATGACAAATAACAGTGGGCCCAGCACTGATCCCTGAGGCACACCGCTGGTCACAGGCCTCCAGTTTGAAAAACAACTCTCCACAACCACCCTCTGGCTTCTGTCAACAAGCCAATTTTGTGTCCATTTAGATACCTCATCCTGGATCCCGTGAGATTTAACCTTATGCAACAACTTACCATGCAGTACCTTGTCAAAGGCCTTACTAAAGTCCATGTAGACAACATCAACTGCACTGCCCTTATCTACTTTCTTGGTTACCCCTTCAAAAAACTCAATTAAATTTGTGAGACATGATTTTCCACTCACAAAGCCATGCTGACTGTCCCTAATCAGTCCTTGTGTCTCCTAAATGCGTGTAGATCCTGTCTCTCAAAATACCTTCCAACAATTTACCCACCACAGATGTGAGGCTCACTGACCTGTAGTTCCCAGGCTTTTCCCTGCAGCCCTTTTTAAATAAAGGCACAACATTTGCCACTCTCCAATCTTCAGGCACCTCACCTGTGACTATCGATGATTCAAATATCTCGGCTAGGGGACCCGCAATTTCCTCCCTAGCCTCCCACAATGTCCTAGGATACACTTCATCAGGTCCTGGGGATTTATCTACCTTGATGTGCTTTAAGACTTACAGCACCTCCTTGTCTGTAATATGTGCACTCCTCAAGACATCTCAAGAATTGAGTATGTGGACTTTAAGAAAGAGGTTGTGCTGGAATCTTTGACTGGCATCAAGATAGATAAGTCGCCAGGTCCGGATGGGATGTACCCCAGGTTACTGTGGGAGGCGAGGGAAGAGATTGCAGAGCCTCTGGCGATGATCTTTGCGTCGTCGATGGAGACGGGAGAGGTGCCGGAGGATTGGAGGATTGTGGATGTGGTTCCTATTTTCAAGAAGGGGAATAGGGATAGCCCAGGTAATTACCGACCGGTGAGTCTAACCTCAGTGGTTGGTAAACTGATGGAGAAGATCCTGAGGGACAGGATATATGAGCATTTAGAGAGGTTTAGTACGCTCAAGAATACTCAGCATGGCTTTGTCAAGGGCAGATCGTGCCTCATGAGCCTGGTGGTGTTCTTCGAAAATGTGACTAAACACATTGACGAAGGGAAGGCGGTGGATGTGGTTTATATGGATTTTAGCAAGGCGTTCGATAAGGTCGCCCATGCAAGGCTTCTCGAAAAAGTGAGAGGGCATGGGATCCAAGGGGCTGCTGCCCGGTGGATCCAGAACTGGCTTGCCCAAAGGAGGCAGAGAGTGTGTATAGATGGGTCTTTTTCTAAATGGAGGTCGGTCACCAGTGGTGTGCCCCAGGGATCTGTTCTGGGACCCTTGCTGTTTGTCATTTTCATAAATGACCTGGATGAGGAAGCGGAGGGATGGGTTGGTAAGTTTGCCGACAACACGAAGATTGGTGGGGTTGTGGATAGTTTGGAGGGATGTCAGAAGTTACAGAGGGACATAGATAGGATGCAAGACTGGGCGGACAAGTGGCAGATGGACTTCAACCCAGAAAAATGCGTCGTGGTCCATTTTGGTAGATCAAATGGGATGAAGGAGTACAATATAAAGGGAAAGACTCTTAGTACTGTAGAGGATCAGAAGGACCTTGGGGTCCGGGTCCATAGGACTCTAAATCCGGCCCCTCAGATGGAGGAGGTGGTTAAGAAGGCGTATGGTGTGCTGGCCTTTATCAATTGAGGGATTGAGTTTCGGAGTCCGGGGATAATGATGCAGCTATATAAGACCCTCGTCAGACCCCACTTGGAGTACTGTGCTCAGTTCTGGTCGCCTCATTACAGGAAGGATGTGGAAAAGATTGAAAGGGTGCAGAGGAGATTTACAAGGATGTTGCCTGGATTGAGTGGCATGCCTTATGAGGATAGGCTGAGGGAGCTCGGTCTTTTCTCCTTGGAGAGACGAAGGATGAGAGGAGACCTAATAGAGGTGTATAAGATGTTGAGAGGCATAGATTGGGTGGACTCTCAGAGGCTTTTTCCCAGGGTGGAAATGTCTGCTACGAGAGGACACAGGTTTAAGGTGCTGGGGGGTAGGTACAGGGCAGATGTTAGGGGTAAGTTTTTCACACAGAGGGTGGTGGGCGAGTGGAATTGGCTGCCGCCAGTGGTGGTGGAGGCGAACTCAATAGGGTCTTTTAAGAGACTCCTGGATGAGTACATGGAGCTTAATAGGATGGAGGGTTATAGGTAGGTCTAGAAGGTAGGGACGTGTTCGGCCGAAGGGCCTGTTTGTGCTGTACTTTTTCTATGTTCTATGTTTCTAAGACAACAAGATTGGAACCTTTATAGGTCGAATAGTTCGGATGGGGCAGTTTTTGTACAGTGTGTGCAGGAGGGTTTCCTTACACAACATGTGGATAGGCTGACAAGAGGTGGGGCCACATTGGATTTGGTACTGGGAAATGAACCGGGCCAAGTGTTAGATTTGGTTGTGGGAGAGCACTTTGGAGATAGTGACCACAATTCGGTGTCTTTCATTATTGCAATGGAGAGGGATAGGGCCGTAAGGCAGGGCAAGGTTTATAATTGGGGGAGGGGTAATTATGATGCGATTAGGCAAGAATTAGTGAGCATAAGATGGGAACAGAAACTGTCAGGGAAAGGCACAAATGAAAAGTGGAGCTTGTTCAAGGAACAAATACTGCGTGTCCTTGATAGGTATGTCCCTGTCAGGCAGGGAGGAAATGGCCGAGTGAGGGAACCATGGTTCACAAAAGAGGTTGAATGTCTTGTCAAGAGGAAGAAGGAAGCGTATGTAAAGATGAGAAAACAAGGTTCAGTTGGGTCCATTGAGGATTACAAGTTAGCAAGGAATGAGCTGAAAAAAGGGCAACGGAGAGCTAGGAGGGGGCATGAGAAGTCCTTGGCGGGTCGGATCAAGGAAAACCCCAAGGCTTTTTACTCTTATGTGAGGAATAAAAGAATGACCAGGGTGAGGTTAGGGTCGGTCAAGGACAGTAGTGGGAACTTGTGCATGGAGTCAGAAGGGATGAGATTGCAGAGCCTTTGGCTTTGATCTTTGGGTCCTCACTGTCCACAGGGATCGTGCCAGAGGACTGGAGAGTGGTGAATATTGTTCCTCTGTTCAAGAAAGGAAATAGGAATGACCCTGGTAATTATAGCCTGGTTAGTCTTACTTCGGTGGTCGGTAAGTTAATGGAAAAGGTCCTGAGGGATAGGATTTACGACCATTTAGAAAGATGCAGCTTAATCCGGGATAGTCAACACAGATTCGTGAAGGGTAAGTCTTGCCTCACAAATGTGATTGAATTCTTTGAGGAGGTAACTAAGTGTGTAGATGAAGGTAGAGCAGTTGATGTCATATACATGGATGTTAGTAAGGTGTTTGATAAGGTCCCCCATGGTCGGCTCATGGAGAAAGTAAGGAGGTGTGGGATAGAGGGAAACTTGGCTGATTGGATAAGTAATTGGTTTTTTATAGAAGACAGAGGGTGGTGGTGGATGGAAAACTTTCAGACAGGAGACCAGTTACCAGCGGTGTACCCCAAGGATCAGTGCTGGGTCCTCTGCTATTTGTGATTTTTATTAATGACTTGGAGGAGGGGGCTGAAAGGTGGATCAGTATATTTGTGGATGACACCAAGATTGGTGGAGTAGTGGATGAGGTGGAGGGCTGTTGTAGGCTGCAAAGAGACATTGATAGGATGCAGAACTGGGCCAAAAAATGGCAGATGGAGTTTAACCCTGATAAGTGCGAGGTGATTCATTTTGGTAGGACAAATTTGAAGGCGGATTACAGGGTCAAAGGTTTCTGAGGAATGTGGAGGAACAGAAAGATCTTGGGGTTCATATCCACAGATTTCTGAAGGTTGCCACTCAAGTGGATAGAGCTGTAAAGAAGGCCTATGGTGTGTTCGCGTTTATTAACAGGGCGTTTGAGTTTAAGAGCCATGGGGTTATGCTGCAACTGTATAGGACCTTGGTGAGACCACATTTGGAATATTGTGTGCAGTTCAGGTCACCTCACTATAAGAAAGATGTGGAAGCATTGGAAAGAGTGCAGAGGAGATTTACCAGGATGCTGCCTGGTTTGGAGGGTAGGTTTTATGAGGAAAGGTTGAGGGAGCTAGGGCTTTTCTCTTTAGAGCAGAGGAGGCTGAGAGGCGACTTAATAGAGGTTTATAAGATGATGAGGGGGATAGATAGAGTGGACGTTCAGAGACTATTTCCTCGGGTGGATTTGGCTGTTACTAGGGGGCATAACTATAAAGTTCGTGGTGGGAGATATAGGAGGGATATCAGAGGTAGGTTCTTTACTCAGAGAGTGGTTGGGGTGTGGAATGGACTGCCTGCTGTGATAGTGGAGTTGGACACTTTAGGAACTTTCAAGCGGTTATTGGATAGGCACATGGAGCACACCAGAATGATAGGGAGTGGGATAGCTTGATCTTGGTTTCGGAAAAGGTTTGGCACAACGCCGTGGGCCGAAGGGCCTGTACTGTGCTGTACTGTTCTATGTTCTATGTTCTATGACTATTTATTTCCCCAAGTTCCCTAACAACCATGCTTTGAGGAGGAGGTCGGTGCGGTTTCTCGCTGTGGCGCGTCGGAACTGTCAATCGATTAGTCGAGCACCATATCCTGTTCTTATGAGGGCGTCTTACAATGTCTGTAGGTGTCTGTTGCGATCCTCCTCATCTGAACAGATCCTGTGTATTCGGAGGGCTTGTCCGTAGGGGATGGTTCCTTTAATGTGTTTAGGGTGGAAGCTGGAGAAGTGGAGCATCGTGAGGTTATCCGTGGGCTTGCGGTACAGTGAGGTGCTGAGGTGACGTCCTTGATGGAGATGCGTGTGTCCAAGAATGCAACCGATTCCAGAGAGTAGTCCATGGTGAGTCTGATGGTGGGATGGAACTTGTTGATATCATCATATAGTTGTTTCAGTGATTGTTCACCCTGAGTCCAAAGGAAGAAAATATCATCGATGTATCTAGTGTATAGCGTTGGTTGAAGGTCCTGGGCGGTGAAGAGGTCTTATTCGAAGCTGTGCATGAAGATGTTGGCATATTGAGGAGCGAATTTGGTCCCCATGGCTGTTCCATCTGTCTGGATGAAGAACTGGTTGTTGAAGGTGAAGACATTGTGGTCCAGGATGAAGCGGATGAGTTGTAGAATTGCATCTGGAGATTGGCTGTTGTCGGCGTTGAGTACTGAAGCCGTTGCAGCAATGCCGTCGTTGTGGGGGATGCTGGTGTAGAGTGCCGAGACATCCATTGTGACGAGGAGTGCTCCTGGTTCAACTGCTCCATGTGTGCAGAGTTTCTGTAGGAAGTCCGTAGTGTCGCGACAGAAGCTGGGGGTTCTTTGTACAATGGGTTTAAAGATGCCCTCGACGTAGCCGGAGAGGTTCTCACACAGTGTCCCATTGCCTGATATGATGGGACGGCCGGGTGTGTTGGCCTTGTGTAACTTCGGGAGGCAGTAGAGATCTCCAATGTGGGGACTTTGTGGGATGAGAGCACGGAGGGTGCTCTGAAGGTCCGGATCAAAGGTCTTGATCAGTCTGTTGAGTTGACGGGTGTGTTCTTTGGTCAGATCTGCGGGTAACTGTCTGTAGTGTTCCTCGTTGTTCAGTTGTCGGTACACTTTGCAGTAATCCGTTCTGTTCAGTATGACAATGGCCCCCCCTTTGCTAGTTTGATGACAATGTTGCAGTTGGTCTTGAGAGCACGGATGGTGTTGCGTTGCGCTTGGGTGACGTTCGGAGCTCTCTTGTGAGTGCGGCTGATCTAGTGATTCATTTTGGTAGGACAAATTTAAATGTGGATTACAGGGTCAAAGGTAGGGTTCTGAAGACTGTGGAGGAACAGAGAGATCTTGGGGTCCATATCCACAGATCTCTAAAGGTTGCCACTCAAGTGGATAGAGCTGTGAAGAAGGCCTATAGTGTGTTAGCTTTTATTAACAGGGGGTTGGAGTTTAAGAGCCGTGGGGTTATGCTGCAACTGTACAGGACCTTGGTGAGACCGCATTTGGAATATTGCGTGCAGTTCTGGTCACCTCACTATAAGAAGGATGTGGAAGCGCTGGAAAGAGTGCAGAGGAGATTTACCAGGATGCTGCCTGGTTTGGAGTGTCGGTCTTATGAGGAAAGGTTGAGGGAGCTGGGGCTGTTCTCTCTGGAGCGGAGGAGATTGAGGGGAGACTTAATAGAGGTTTATAAAATGATGAAGGGGATAGATCGAGTGAACGTTCAAAGACTATTTCCTCGGGTGGATGGAGCTATTACAAGGGGGCATAACTATAGGGTTCATGGTGGGAGATATAGGAAGGATATCAGAGGTAGGTTCTTCACGCAGAGAGTGGTTGGGGTGTGGAATGGACTGCCTGCAGTGATAGTGGAGTCAGACACTTTAGGAACATTTAAGCGGTTATTGGATGGGCACATGGAGCACACCAGGATGGTAGGGAGTGGGATAGCTTGATCTTGGTTTCAGATGAAGGTCGGCACAACATCGTGGGCCGAAGGGCCTGTTCTGTGCTGTACTGTTCTATGTTCTATGTAGTGGTCATGGGTTTGGAAGATGCGACTGAAGGAGCCTTGGTGAGTCCATGCAGTGCGACTTGTAGATGGTACACTGCTGCGGCTGTTTGTCAGTGGTGCAAGGATTGAATGTGTTACGAAGGGGAGGTTGATCTCCTCTCAGAACTAACACTTAACCACTCAGAGAAGTAACTCCCTTCATAATCTGTTAAAGAGTTTGTGAGGAGGGGATTATCGGCACTTCACCAGCTTTTAGTGATTAAATCAAAATAACTCCCTGAGACTCGCTCTGAAAAAGCAACCAAGTAACACTGTATCCAGCAAACAGTGAACAAAGAACAAAGAAAATTACAGCACAGGAACAGGCCCTTTGGCCCTCTAAGCCTGCACCAACCATGCTGCCCGACTTAACTAAAACCCCCTACCGTTCCAGGGACCATATCCTTCTATTCCCATCCTAATCATGTACTTGTCAAGACGCCCCTTAAAACTCACTACCGTATCCGCTTCCACTACCTCCCCCGACAACGTGTTCCAGGCACCCACTGCTCTCTGTGTAAAAAATCTGCCTCGTACATCTCCTTTAAACCTTGTCCCTCGCACCTTAAACCTATGCCCCCCTAGTAATTGACTCTTCCACCCTGGGAAAAAGCTTCTGACTATCCACTCTGTCCATGCCTCTCATAATCTTGTAGACTTCTATCAGGTCTCCCCTCAACCTCCGTCGCTCCAGTGAGAACAAACCAAGTTTCTCCAACCTCTCCTCATAGTTAATGCCCTCCAAACCAGGCAACATCCTGGTAAATCTTTTCTGTACCCTCTCCAAAGCCTCCACATCCTTCTGGTAGTGTGGCGACCAGAATTGAACACTATGGGCGGTATTTTACCATTTTTTGTCAAAGTGAAAGTTAAAGTTTATTTATTAGTCACAAGTAGGCTTACATTAACACTGTAATGAAGTTACTGTGAAAATCCCCTAGTCGCCACACTCTGGCGCCTGTTCGGGTACACTGAGGGAGAATTTAGCATGGCCAATGCACCCTAACCAACACGTCTTTCGGACTGTGGGAGGAAACCGGAGCACCCGGAGGAAGCCCACACAGAAATGGAGAGAACATGCAAACTCTACACAGTGACCCAAGCTGGGAATCGAACCCGGATCCCTGGCGCTGTGACCCCATACTGGGCGGATTTGAAACTGGGAGAGTTTGAGATCCGTCTTTTGGGGGTGTTTTTAGGCCCCCCACCCCCGCTCCCCCATATGCACTCTGCCTGCAAACTTTTGAGCAACTCTGTTGCTCGCTGCAGAAGCCTGTGGGCGGTGCTTAAAGTGCCCGAAAGCCTGCAGAGGTAGGTAGTGCACATGTGCAGGCCTCTGATGCTGCACATGCGCGTTAGCAGTAGCAGGGGTCCAACAGACAAGAGAGAGAGCTGTCAGGCTCCCTGCTAGTGCAGGCAGCCTAAAGCAGCTCCCCCTTGCAATTGTGGGGGCCCATGGCCCGAGAGACATACCCCACCGACCCCCCTCCGCTGCCCAGCCCAATCTGGGCCCCCCTCCCCCACCGATCGCTGCAGAGTGGCAGCGGGCCCCCTCTCCTTCACTCCCCCTACCGATCACTGCAGAGTGGCAGTGGGCCCCTTCCCGCCATTAGCCCTGCCCCCATTAGCCCTACCACCACTGGCCCCTCCCACCACTGCCCCACCCCATTGGCCCCTCCTCCACTCACCCCGCCTCCTGGCACTGCCCGGTGGGCATTGCTCAGGTGCCAAGGTGGCATTGCTAGTCTGGCACTGCCCAAGGGGCATTCCCCCTTGCCCTCAACATCCCCTGGAGGCCTCAATGGCCTCCAGTTCCACTGCTAAGGCCAAGTCAACTGCTCCCATTCATGGGGAGCATGTCTATTCCTCGCCAACGAGAACCTTTCCCGGCGAGGTTATAAAGGGGGGAAAGGCCGGACAATTGAGCTCCGGGCTCGCTAATGTAATTGAAATGCTTCTTTAAATAAATTTAAATAAATTCACCTGCCTCTCGCCCACTTCTGGTGAGAGGCTGACCAAGCCGGAAATCCGACGCTCGTAAAATAGTGCCAGTCGAGTAACCGGCGCTAATCGATTTACATCCCACTTCACGACTGCGTTGTGCCTGTTTTGATAAAATCCCAGCCTATATTCCAAGTGCGGCCAAACTGAGGTTTTATAAAGCTGCAACATAACTTGCCAATTTTTAAACTCAGTGCCACGGCCGATGAAGGCAAGCATGCCGTATGCCTTCTTGACTAACTTCTCCACCTGCATTGCCATTTTCAGTGACCTGTGTACCTGTACACCCAGATCCCTTTGCCTATCAATACTCTTAAGGGTTCTGCCATTTACTGTATATTTCCTATCTGCATTAGACCTTCCAAAATGCATTACCTCACATTTGTCCGGATTAAACTCCATCTGCCAGCTCTCTGCCCAACCGATCTATACCCTGCTGTATCCTCTAACGGTCCTCATCGCTATCTGCAAATCCACCAATCTTTGTGTCATCCGCAAACTTACTAATCAGGCAGTAATCAAACCAGTTACATTTTCCTCCAAATCATATATATATATTACAAACAGCAACGGTCCCAGCACTGATCCCTGAGGAACGCCACTAGTCACAGCCTTCCATTCAGAAACGCACCCTTCCACTGCTACCCTCTGTCTTCTATGAACTCCACCAATCAGGTTTGTTGTCTTCTGTGCTGGTTTTCTTCTATCTTCTGTTCTTTTGTCAGTACCTTTATGATTGAGATGAGGCTTTCTTTTGAGACATAAATGTGGCTGTTACACTGACAGAGACAGTTGTCTGTGTGTCTCTCTCTCTAGCTATGATATGTGGCAGTGGCTGGCAGACGGTCTTCTGGGAGTTTGGAGCTAGGAGCTGAGGCCTTTATATCCCCAATGACATACCAAAAACCCCCACCATAGGATTGGTTTACAGGTTATCAAAACAATAAATTCAAATCTGATCGGCTGCTGCTATTCAAATGCTTATTTCAAATTGATTGGGCAAACTTCAAAAACAACCTGTTGTCATGGCAACACTACTGCCTAGCCTCTCAATACAATATTTCACTTTAGGTCTCTGTGTATTTACATCTGCATTTCCTAACTCTCTAAACACAGCAAAAAAAAACTACCTTTTTAAAAACAGATAATGCAATTTTACAGCTCTTAGCATTTTTAGAATTTTAAAATAATTTTACAAACACTAATTTCACAACAAATGTGTGTGGGAGGGGTATCAATAAAGCGGGCTGCTTTGTCCTGGATGGTGTAGTGCTTCTTGAGTGTTTTTGGAGCTGCATTCATCCAGGCAAGTGGAGAATATACTATTACACTCCTGATTTGTGCTTTGGTCAGGAGATGAGTTACTTGCTACAGGATTCCTCATCTTTGACCTGCTTTGGTAGCCACAGTATTTTCTGGCTCGTCCAGTTCAGTTTCTGATCAATGGTAACCTCCAAGATGTTGATAGTGGGGGGTTCAGTGATGGTAATACTAATGACTATCAAGGGGCAATGGTTAGATCCTCTCTTGTTGGAGCTGGTCATTGCCTGGCACTGTGTGGTGCGAATGTTACTTGCCACGTGCCAGCCCAAGCCTGGATATTGTCCAGGTCTTGCTGCATTTAGGAATGGACTGTCTCAATATCTGAGGAGTCGCAAATAATACTGAACATTGTGCAATCATCTGTGACCATCCCCAAGTCTGACCTTATGATGAAAGGAAGGTTATTGATGAAGCAGCTGAAGATGGTTTGTCCTTGGACACTACCCTGAGGGACTCCTACAGTGATGTCCTGGAACTGAGATGATGGACCTCCAATCACAACAACCATCTTCCTTTGCTCCAGATATGACTCCAGTCAGCGGAGAGTTTTCCCCCTAATTCCCATTAACTGCAGTTTTGCTGGGACTGCTTGATGCCACACTCGGTCAAATGCTGCCGCAATGTTAAGGGCAGTTACCCTTACCTCTGGCATTCATCTCTTTTGTCCAAGAACAAAGAACAAAGAACAGTACAGCACAGGAAACAGGCCCTTTGGCCCTCCAAGCCTGTGCCGCTCCTTGGTCCAACTAGACCAATCGTTTGTATCCCTCCATTCCCAGGCTGCTCATGTGACTATCCAGGTAAGTCTTAAACGATGTCAGCGTGCCTGCCTCCACCACCCTACTTGGCAGCGCATTCCAGGCCCCCACCACCCTCTGTGTAAAAAACATCCCTCTAATATCTGAGTTATACTTCGCCCCTCTCACCTTGAGCCCGTGACCCCTCGTGAACGTCACTTCTGATCTGGGAAAAAGCTTCCCACCGTTCACCCTATCTATACCCTTCATAATCTTGTACACCTCTATTAGATCTCCCCTCATTCTCCGTCTTTCCAGGGAGAACAACCCCAGTTTACCCAATCTCTCCTCATAGCTAAGACCCTCCATACTAGGCAACATCCTGGTAAACCTTCTCTGCACTCTCTCTAACGCTTCCACGTCCTTCTGGTAGTGCGGCGACCAGAACTGGATGCAGTACTCCAAATGTGGCCTAACCAACGTTCTATACAGCTGCATCATCAGACTCCAGCTTTTATACTCTATACCCCGTCCTATAAAGGTAAGCATACCATATGCCTTCTTCACCACCTTCTCCACCTGTGTTGCCACCTTCAAGGATTTGTGGACTTGCACACCTGGGTCCCTCTGTGTTTCTATACTCCTGATGGCTCTGCCATTTATTGTATAACTCCTCCCTACATTATTTCTTCTAAAATGCATCACTTCGCATTTATCCGGATTAAACTCCATCTGCCACCTCTCCGCCCAATTTTCCAGCCTATCTATATCCTGCTGTATTGCCCGACAATGCTTTTCGCTATCCGCAAGTCCAGCCATCTTCGTGTCATCCGCAAGATGGCCCATGTTTGAACCAAGGCTGTAATGAGGTTAGGAGCTGAGTGTCCGTGGCAGAACCCAAACTGTGCATCATATCTAGGATATGGGCCATATGTGGGCAATTGGGATTAGCTTAATGGTAAAAACTGAGTGGCATGGCCAAGTTGGGCTGAAAGGCTTTTTCCATGCTGTAAACCTCTATGACTCCATAACAGGTTATTGCTAATTAAGTGCTGCTTGATAGTGCTGTTGATGACCCCTTCCCTCACTTTACTGATGATTGATAGTAGACTGATGGGAGTTAATTTCCGGGTCGGATCAAGGAAAACCCCAAGGCTTTTTACTCTTATGTGAGGAATAAAAGAATGACCAGGGTGAGGTTAGGGCCGGTCAAGGACAATAGTGGGAACTTGTGTATGGAGTCAGTAGAGATAGGCGAGGTGATGAATGAATACTTTTCGTCAGTGTTCACCAAGGAGAGGGGCCATGTTTTTGAGGAAGAGGTGTTACAGGCTAATAGGCTGGAGGAAATAGATGTTCGGAGGGAGGATGTCATGGCAGTTTTGAATAACCTGAAGGTCGATAAGTCCCCTGGGCCTGATGAAATGTATCCTAGGATTCTTTGGGAGGCAAGGGATGAGATTGCAGAGCCTTTGACTTTGATCTTTGGGTCCTCACTGTCCACGGGGATGGTGCCAGAGGACTGGAGAATGGCGAATGTTGTTCCTCTGTTTAAGAAAGGGAATAGAAATGACCCTGGTAATTATAGACCGGTTAGTCTTACTTCGGTGGTTCGTAAATTGATGGAAAAGGTCCTTAGGGATGGGATTTACGACCATTTAGAAAGATGCGGATTAATCCGGGATAGTCAGCACGGATTCGTGAAGGGCAAGTCGTGCCTCACAAATTTGATTGAATTTTTTGAGGAGGTAACTAAGTGTGTTGATGAAGGTAGGGCAGTTGATGTCATATACATGGATTTTAGTAAGGCGTTTGATAAGGTCCCCCATGGTCGGCTTATGATGAAAGTGAGGAGGTGTGGGATAGAGGGAAAGTTGGCTGATTGGATAGGTAACTGGCTGTCTGATCGAAGACAGAGGGTGGTGGTGGATGGAAAATTTTCGAATTGGAGGCAGGTTGCTCGCGGAGTGCCACAGGGATCAGTGCTTGGTCCTCTGCTCTTTGTGATTTTTATTAATGACTTGGAGGAGGGGGCTGAAGGGTGGATCAGTAAATTTGCTGATGACACCAAGATTGGTGGAATAGTGGATGAGGTGGAGGGTTGTTGTAGGCTGCAAAGAGACATAGATAGGATGCAAAGCTGGGCTGAAAAATGGTAAATGGTGTTTAACCCTGATAAATGTGAGGTGATTCATTTTGGTAGGACAAATTTAAATGTGGATTACAGGGTCAAAGGTAGGGTTCTGAAGACTATGGAGGAACAGAGAGATCTTGGGGTCCATATCCACAGATCTCTAAAGGTTGCCACTCAAGTGGATAGAGCTGTGAAGAAGGCCTATAGTGTGTTAGCTTTTATTAACAGGGGGTTTGAGTTTAAGAGCCGTGGGGTTATGCTGCAACTGTACAGGACCTTGGTGAGACCACATTTGGAATATTGTGTGCAGTTCTGGTCACCTCGCTATAAGAAGGATGTGGAAGCGCTGGAAAGAGTGCAGAGGAGATTTACCAGGATGCTGCCTGGTTTGGAGGGTAGGTCTTATGAGGAAAGGTTGAGGGAGCTAGGGCTGTTCTCTCTGGAGCGGAGGGGAGACTTAATTGAAGTTTATAAAATGATGAAGGGGATAGATAGAGTGAACGTTCAAAGACTATTTCCTTGGGTGGATGGAGCTATTACAAGGGGGCATAACTATAGGGTTCATGGTGGGAGATATAGGAAGGATGTCCGAGGTAGGTTCTTTACGCAGAGAGTGGTTGGGGTGTGGAGTGGACTGCCTGCAGTGATAGTGGAGTCAGACACTTTAGGAACATTTAAGCGGTTATTGGATAGGCACATGGAGCACACCAGGATGATAGGGAGTGGGATAGCTTGATCTTGGTTTCAGATAAAGCTCGGCACAACATCGTGGGCCGAAGGGCCTGTTCTGTGCTGTACTGTTCTATGTTCTAATTGGCCAGGCTGGATTTGCCCTGTGTCTTGTGTATAGACATACCTGGGAAATTTTGCACATTGTCGGTAGATGCCAGTGCTGTAGCTGTACTGAAACAGTTGGGCTGAGGCTACAGAAACACACATGTGAATCTCACTCATTCCCCCAACCCACACAGTCATATTCCCGACACATCTTTGGTAAGATTATCTGGCCGTTCCCGCCAGCGGGATGTTCTGGTGAGCCACCTCAGCCCCAACAATACACGCCATGGGGTGAGGAGGAGGATGTGGAAATGCCGGCGTTGGACTGGGGTAAACACAGTAAGAGTTTTAACAACACCAGGTTAAAGTCCAACAGGTTTATTTGGTAGCAAATGCCATTAGCTTTCGGAGCGCTGCTCCTTTGTCAGATGGAGTGGATATCTGCTCTCAAACAGGGCATACAGAGACACAAAATCAAGTTACAGAATACTGATTAGAATGCGAATCTCTACAGCCAACCAGGTGAGGAGCAGGGCCAGAAAGTCCCACTTCCTGAATTTAACTAATCACTAATAAACAATTGTCAAATGGTCAATGTGGCATAATATTTATTAGAAACACAATAATATTAAATAAGTTTAAAAAAAAACAAAAAGTGTGACTAAATCTGATGCACGAGAAACCTGAAATAAACCAAGCAGCAAAAACAGTCAAAATTAAACCCTCACCCAGTTTTGTGCAAAATTGCTTTACTCAATACCACCAACAGAAATATACGCAAAGCATCTAGAGGGAATGGGACTCTTTTGGACATGACTCAGATGAAAGAACAGTGAGCCATATATCCAAGTTTCCTGATGGTAATAAGTTAGGTGACACGGTAAACAGTGTAGATGAAAGCAGTAAGTTTTAAAGGGATATTGGTCAATTAATTGAATCAGAAAATTGTGGGAGATGGAATTTATTGTGGGAAATGAGAGGTTATCCACTTTAGACTTAAGACAAATCAAAGCTTGTTTTTTTTAAATGGTAAAAAGCTAAGAACTGCGTGAGAGAAAAGAGATTTGGGGATTTGGGTGCAGAAATCACTCTAAACTAGATAGCACAGGTATCAAAATTAATTTAAAATAACAGACTGTTGTCCTTTACCTCTAGAAGACTGAAATACAAAAAGATTTTGCCACAGTTAGATAAAGTTATGGTTTGACACGATTAGGAGCAACTGTGTTCAGTTCTGGGCACCATGGCTCAGAGTGGGATCTTGACCTTGTAGAGAAGCAGCACAAAAATCACCAGAATGATTCCAAGGCAGAAAGAGTTACGGGAAAGATCGAGTAGACTAAATGTATTCTCTTGAACACAATAGACAACGGAATGATTTCATTGAGCTGTTTCAAATAATTAAATGATAATTATATAAAAGTAGATAGGGAAAAACAACAATAGGGAGAAATTGGTGTTAGATTTCTAACATCAATTTTTTCTTCTGGTTAGTGAGTCTTCAATAAGTCTTGATAATAAAATTAGAAGTAGGCAGTTTCACACCAAGAGCTATGAAATCTGGAATTATCTCCTTCATGCGAGTGGACTGGCACGCACATACTCTATTGTTGTAAGGTTTCACTGTAGGAAAACATTTGTCACAGCTTGGCCCAGAACTTGAGCCAAAATCTCCCCCCTTCTACTTCATCCTTGTGGTCACAATATCTTGTAGCATTTTCCGGTAGCATTTTCAAACCTGTTCCTATTCTCAGTTGGCATTATGCATGCATCAGGAAAAATCATTAGAAGTTTTATTTTACAGTTGGCCAGAGGTCTATCATCAATACCAGCGAGGACCAGGCACCTAACCTATTCAGTGGAGTTGGTGATACAGAAAAGGAGGTTCTTGATTCAGCCAACTTGTTTATACTGCTCAATATTCCAATTGTCCCACTACCAGAAGGACGTGGAAGTTTTGGAGAGAGTGCAAAGAAGGTTCACCAGGTCTCGAGGGTGTTGGCTATGAGGAGAGGTTGAATAAACTAGGATTGTTTTCATTGGAAAGACAGGGGCTGAGGAGAGACCTGATTGAGGTCTACAAAATTATGAGAGACATAGACAGGGTGGATAGTCAGAGGCTTTTTCCCAGGATGCAAGTGTCAATTACAAGGGGGCACAGGTTTAAAATGAGAGGGGGAAAGTTTAAGGGAGATGTTGGGGGGAAGTTTTTCATGCAGAGAGTGGAATGCACTGCCAGAGGAGGTGGTGGAAGCAGGCACATTAGCAACGTTTAAGAGGCATCTAGATGGGTACGTGAATAGAGAAGAAATAGAGGGATACAGACCAAGGGCAGAAGGTATTTTTTTATAGTTTAGTTAGGGCATCATGATTGACACAGGCTTGGAGGGCTGAAGGGCCTGTTCCTGTGCTGTATTTTTCTTTATTCTTTGATTCCATGCTTCTGTATGAGCTGGTTTGCAGCACATATGGGAGATATCCTTGGAGAAAAAATGTTCACCAACAAAGTAATTGTGTGATATATTAGTTATAGTGTCAATGGTGAATTCAGGCTTAGGTCTCTGTATGATCAGAACATTACCTATACAATGCCAAAAATGTTGAAACCAATCTTTGATACAGTAAGTAGTCTCACAACACCAGGTTAAAGTCCAACAGGTTTATTTGGTAGCACCAGCTTTTGCAGCACTGCCCCTTCATCAGGTGAGACTCACCTGATGAAGGATCAGCGCTCCGAAAGCTCGTGCTACCAAATAAACCTGTTGGACTTTAACCTGGTGTTGTGAGACTACTTACTGTGCCCACCCCAGTCCAACACCAGCATCTCTACATCAATCTTTGATAAATTGGGGATTCACCAGTAAACACCGAGGCTCCACCCAGCATGATCCAGATTAAGTTTCATGTGAATTACTTCACGCAAATAATAAATTAATCTTTGTACAGACATTTTTAAATTATATTAGACTTGAGTTAAATAGTTCAGACTGAAGCACAGTCTGTCATTAAAGATGCCCAGCAAATCCTCCAAAGCAGGCTCACTTGTCGCATTCAATATCGGGTGTAGTGCAATTCCCGTGAGCTTGGAAATGTTCCTCGCAGAATTCACGGATGCGGTTACATGCCTCCAGCATCAGGTCTTCTGGAACAGTTAGAACCACTCTGAAGTAGTTTGGATACTCAAAACACTGTTGAACAAAGATGTGGCATTAAACATTTCAAGGAATCATTTCTGCACTTTCAGTGCCTCAGAACAAATCTCAGGAAAAAACAAGTCAGCGAATGCCTTTACTGTGGATTTCAATCACAATTCCCTTTAGTGTAATACTCTGATTTTGTTTTTATTCATTTTTTTAAGACGTGAGCATTGCTGGGTGGGACAGCATTTATTGCCCATCCCTAAATGCCCTCGATTCCAGAGGGAATTTGAGAATCAACCACACTTCTGTGCATCTGGAGTCACATGTAGGCCAGACCAGGTAAGGTTGGCACACCTCCTTCCCTAAAGGACAATCAACAATGATTTCATGGTCATTATTAGACTTTTAATTCCAGATTTTTATTGAACCCAAATTTCACCATCTGCCGTGGCGGGATTTCAACCTGGGATCTTGTCCTAGGTCTATGGATTACACGTCCAGTGACAGTACCACAACGCCACTACCGCACTCCTCACTGCAACACTCTGATATACCCCATACCCCTCACTGTAACACTCTGATATACCCCATAGCCCTCACGGTAACACTCTGATATACCCCATACCCCTCACTGTAACACTCTGATATACCCCATACCCCTCACTGTAACACTCTGATATACCCCATAGCCCTCACGGTAACACTCTGATATACCCCATACCCCTCACTGTAACACTCTGATATACCCCATACCCCTCACTGTAACACTCTGATATACCCCATACCCCTCACGGTAACACTCTGATATACCCCATAGCCCTCACGGTAACACTCTGATATGCCCCATACCCCTCACTGTAACACTCTGATATGCCCCATACCCCTCACGGTAACACTCTGATATACCCCATAGCCCTCACGGTAACACTCTGATATACCCCATAGCCCTCACTGTAACACTCTGATATACCCCATAGCCCTCACGGTAACACTCTGATATACCCCATACCCCTCACTGTAACACTCTGATATACCCCATAGCCCTCACGGTAACACTCTGATATACCCCATACCCCTCACTGTAACACTCTGATATACCCCATACCCCTCACTGTAACACTCTGATATACCCCATAGCCCTCACGGTAACACTCTGATATACCCCATACCCCTCACTGTAACACTCTGATATACCCCATACCCCTCACTGTAACACACTGATATACCCCACACCCCTCACTGTAACACTCTGATATACCCCATACCCCTCACTGTAACACTCTGATATACCCCATACCCCTCACTGTAACACTCTGATATACCCCATAGCCCTCACTGCAACACTCTGATATACCCCATACCCCTCACTGTAACACTCTGATATACCCCATAGCCCTCACGGTAACACTCTGATATACCCCATACCCCTCACTGTAACACTCTGATATGCCCCATACCCCTCACTGTAACACTCTGATATACCCCATAGCCCTCACGGTAACACTCTGATATACCCCATACCCCTCACTGTAACACTCTGATATACTCCATACCCCTCACTGTAACACTCTGATATACCCCATACCCCTCACTGTAACACTCTGATATGCCCCATACCCCTCACTGTAACACTCTGATATACCCCATACCCCTCACTGTAACACTCTGATATACCCCATACCCCTCACTGTAACACTCTGATATACCCCATACCCCTCACTGTAACACTCTGATATACCCCATACCCCTTACTGTAACACTCTGATATACCCCATACCCCTCACTGTAACACTCTGATATATGCCACACCCCTCACTGTAACACCCTGATATACCCCATACCCTCACTGTAACACTGATATACCCACATCCCTCACTGTAACATCCTGATATACCTCACACCCCTCAATGTAACACTCTGACATATCCCACACCCCCTTATTGTAACTGGATAACCACCATCAGGTCCATGGGGAATCACTGATTGATCTCCCTGTGGGACCAGTTAAGTACGAGTTCCCCTGGTAACAAGCAGGGAGTGGCCTCCCCACCTGGGACTCATTACATGAGCCTTTTATATGGCAGGCCCAGGACTGGGCCTGCTGAACTGTAGTCCCAGGCAGGGACTACTGTGTGTATACCATGGCAGTGGTTTTACTTTGCATTCTGTTATAAATTATGTACCGTTACAGTCAGGCTACATGAGTCATTACATTGGATACAGTTGGATACAAAATTGGCTTGATGACAGAAAACAGAGGGTGGTTGCAGAAGGTTGTTTTTTCAAACTGGAGGCCTGTGACCAGCGGTGTGCCTCAGGGATCGGTGCTGGGTCCACTGTTATTTGTCATTTATATTAATGATTTGGATGAGAATATAGGAGGCATGGTTAGTAGGTTTGCAGATAACACCAAAATTGGTGGCATAGTGGACAGTGAAGAAGGTTATCTAGGTTTGCAACGGGGCCTTGATCAATTGGGCCAGTAGGCCAATGAATGGCAGGTGGAGTTCAATTTAGATAAATGCGAGGGGATGCATTTTAGTAGATCGAATCAGGGCAGGATTAATCAGTTAATGGTAGGGTGTTGGGGAGAGGTATAGAACAAAGAGATCTGGGTATACAGTTTCATAGCTCCTTGAAAGTGGAGTCACAGGTGGACAGGGTGGTGAAGAAGGCATTCAGCATGCTTAGTTTCATTGGTCAGAACATTGAAACAGGAGTTCGGACGTCTTGTTGAAGTTGTACAAGGCGTTGGTAAGGTCACACTTGGAATACAGTTCTGATCACCCTATTATAAAAAGGATATTAAACTAGAAAGAGTGCAGAAAAGATTTACTAGGATGCTGCCGGGACTTGATGGTTTGAGTTATAAGAAGAGGCTGGATAGACTGGGACTTTTTTCTCTCCTTATACCTCAAACCACCAAGTCCCAGTAGCATCCCAGTAAATCTTTTCTGCACTTTCTAATTTAATAATATCCTTTGTATAATAGGGTGACCAGAACTGTACACAGTATTCCAAGGCCTTACCAATGTCTTGTACAACTTCAACAAGGCATCCCAACTCCTGTATTCAATGCTCTGATCAATGAAACCAAGCATGCCGAATGCCTTCTTCACCGCTCTGTCCACCTGTGACTATACCTTTCAATGAGCTATGAACACGTACCCCTAGATCTCTTTGTTCTATAACTCTCCCAAACGCCCTACCATTAACTGAGTAAGTCCTGCCCTGGTTCGATCTACCAAAATGCATCACCTCGCATTTATCTAAATTAAATTCCATCTGCCATTCATCAGTCCACTGGCCCAATAGATCAAGATCCTGTTGCAATCCGAGATAACCTTCTTCATTGTCCACTATGCCACCAATCTTGTTGTCATCTGCAAACTTACTAACCATGCCTCCTAAATTCTCATCCAAATCATTAATATAAATGACAAATAACAGTGGGCCCAGCACTGATCCCTGAGGCACACCGCTGGTCACATGCCTCCAGCTTGAAAAACAACCCTCTACAACCACCCTCTGTCTTCTGTCATCAAGCCAATTTTGTATCCATTTAGATACCTCACCCTGGATCCCGTGAGATTTAACCTTATGCAACAACCTACCATATGGTACCTTGTCAAAGGCCTTGCTAAAGTCCATGTTGACAACATCAACTGCACTGCCCTCATCTACCTTCTTGGTTACCCTTTCAAAAAACTCAATCAAATTTGTGAGATATGATTTTCTACTCACAAAGCCATGCTGACTGTCCCTAATCAGTCCTTGTGTCTCTAAATGCCTGTAGATCCTGTCTCTCAGAATACCTTCTCACAACTTACTCAGCACAGATGTGAGGTTCACTGGCCTGTAGTTCCCAGGCTTTCCCCTGTAACCCTTTTTAAACAAAGGCACAACATTTGCCACCCTCCAATCTTCAGGCACCTCATCTGTGGCTGTCGATGATTCAAATATCTCTGTTAGGGGACCTGCAATTTCCTCCCTAGCCTCCCACAATGTCCTGGGATACACTTCATCAGGTCCTGGGGATTTATCTACCTTGATGCATTTTAAGACTTCTAGCACCTCCTTCTCTGTTATTTGTACACTCCTGACAACACTATTTATTTCCCCAAGTTCCCTAAACTCCATGCTTTTCTCAACAGTAAATGCTGATGAGGAATATTCATTTAGGATCTCACCCATCTCTTGTGGATCCGCACATAGATGACCTTGTTGATTCTTAAGAGGCCCTATTCTCTCCCTAGTTACTCTTTTGCCTTTTATGTATTTGTAGAAGCTCTTTGGATTCTCCTTTGCCTTATCTGCCACAGGAATCTCGTGTCCCCTTTTTGCCCTCCTGATTTCTCTCTTAACTCTACTTCTACACCCACTATACTCTTCGAGGGATCCACTTGATCCCAGCTGCCTATGTATGTCATGTGCCTCCTTCTTCTTCTTGACCAGGGTCTCATTATCCCGAGTCATCCAGGGTTCCCTACTTCTACCAGCCTTGCCCTTCGCTCTAAGAGGAATGTGCTTACCTTGAACAAAGAACAAAGAACAATACAGCACAGGAACAGGCCCTTCAGCCCTCCAAGCCCACGCCGCTCCCTGGTCCAGACTAGACCATTCTTTTGTATCTCTCCATTCCCACTCCGTTCATGTGGCTATCTAGATAAGTCTTAAACGTTCCCAGTGTGTCTGCCTCCACCACCTTGCCCAGCAGCGCATTCCAGGCCTCCACCACCCTCTGTGTAAAATACGTCCTTCTGATATCCGTGTTAAACCTCCCCCCCTTCACCTTGAACCTATGACCCCTCGCGAACGTCACCACCGACCTGGGAAAAAGCTTCCCACCGTTCACCCTATCTATGCCTTTCATAATTTTATACACCTCTATTAGGTCACCCCTCATTCTCCGTCTTTCCAGTGAGAACAACCCCAGTTTACCCAATCTCTCCTCATAACTAACCCCTTCCATACCAGGCAGCATCCTGGTTAACCTCCTCTGCACTCTCTCTAAAGCCTCCACGTCCTTCTGGTAGTGTGGTGACCAGAACGGGGCACAGTATTCCAAATGCGGCCGAACCAACGTTCTATACATCTGCAACATCAGACCCCAACTTTTATACTCTATGCCCCGTCCTGTAAAGGCAAACATGCCATATGCCTTATTCACTACCTTCTCCACCTGTGACGTCACTTTCAAGGATCTGTGGACTTGCACACCCAGGTCCCTCTGCATATCTACACCCTTTATGGTTCTGCCATTTATCGTATAGCTCCCCTGTACATTGGTTCTACCAAAATGCATCACTTTGCATTTATCTGGATTGAACAAAGAACAAAGAAGAACAAAGAACAAAGAACAGTACAGCACAGGAAACAGGCCCTTCGGCCCTCCAAGCCTGTGCCGCTCCTTGGTCCAACTAGACCAATCGTTTGTATCCCTCCATTCCCAGGCTGCTCATGTGACTATCCAGGTAAGTCTTAAGTATCCAGGTAAGTCTTAAACTCCATCTGCCATTTCTTTGCCCAAATTTCCAGCCTATCTATATCCTTCTATAGCCTCTGGCAATGTTCCTCACTATCTGCAAGTCCAGCCATTTTCGTGTCGTCCGCAAACTTACTGATCACCCCAGTTACACCTTCTTCCAGATCGTTTATGTAAATCACAAACAGCAGAGATCCCAATACAGAGCCCTGCAGAACACCACTAGTCACAGGCATCCAGCCGGAAAAAGACCCTTCCACTACCACCCTCTGTCTTCTGTGACCAAGCCAGTTCTCCACCCATCTAGCCACCTCTCCCTTTATCCCATGAGATCCAACCTTTTGCACCAACCTACCATGAGGGACTTTGTCAAACGCTTTACTAAAGTCCACATAGACGACATCCATGGCCCTTCCCTCGTCAACCATTCTAGTCACTTCTTCAAAAACCCTGAACCTTGGTTAACACACTTTTGAAAGTCTCCCACTTACCAGACGTCCCTTTGACTTCCCACAGACCCCCCAATTAACTTTTGAAAGTTCGTGTCTGATACCATCAAAATTGGCCTTGCCCCAATTTAGAATTTTAACTTTTGGGCCAGACCTATCGTTCTCTCTAGCTATCTTAAAACTAATAGAATTATGGTCACTGGTCCCAAACTGATCCCTCACTAATACTTCTGTCATCTGCCCTTCCTTATTTCCCAAGAGGAGGTAAAGTTTTGCTCCCTCTCTAGTTGGACCATCCACATACTGAGTGAGAAATTCCTCCTGAATACACTCAACAAATTTCTCTCCAAGTCTCTAATACTCTGGCTGTCCCAGTCAATGTTGGGAAAGTTAAAATCCCCTACTATTATCACCCTATTTTTCTTGGAGCTATCTGTAATCTCCTCACATATTTGCTCCTCAATTTCCCGTCGACTATTTGGGGGCCTATAGTACAACCCTATTAAAGTGATTTCCCCCTTCTTATTTCTCAGTTCAACCCGTATAGACTCAGTGGCCGAACCCTCGGATATATCCCCTCTCAGTACGGCTGTGATGTTTTCCCTAATCAAAAGTGCAACTCCCCCTCCTTACTTACCTCCAGTTCTATCTTTCCCATACCATCTGTACCCTGGAACATTGAGCTGCCAGTCCTGTCCCTCCCTTAGCCATGTTTTAGTAATAGCTATAATATCCCAGTCCCATGTACCCATCCATGCCCTGAGTTCATCTACCTTGTCTGTCAGGCTTCTTGCATTGAAATAAATGCAGTTTAATCTGGACTTCCCTTGCTCTCTGCTCTGCTTTTGCCTGATCTGTCTGGTACTCGGATTACTGACACTGCCTTTACTATTTAATTTGCTCTCTTTAATTCCTCTGCTGTCCTCAAACTTCTCTTCTGTCTCACTACTACTTTGGGTCCCACCCCTCTGCCAAACCCTCCCGAGTGGCTCTATCAAGTCTCCCCGCCAGGATATTAGTCCCCCTCCAGTTCAGATGTAACTCGTCCCTCTTGAACAGGTCACCCCTTCCTCAGAGAAGATCCCAATGATCCAAAAATCTAAATCCCTGCCCCCTGCACCAGCTCTCAAGCCACGCATTCATCTGCCTAATCTTCCGATTCCTACTCTCAGTAGCGCGTGGCACCGGTAGTAGTCCAGAAATGACTACTTTCGAGGTCCTGCACTTTAGCCTTCTGCCTAACTCTCTATATTCATACTTCAGGACCTCATCCCTTTTCCTAGCTATGTCATTGGTACCAATATGTACAACGACCTCGGCTGTTCACCTTCTCCCTTAAGAATTTCCTGCAACCATTCAGAGACATCCTTGACCCTGGCACCAGGGAGGCAACACACCATCATGGAGTCTCGATTGTGGCCACAGAAACACCTGTCTGTGCCCCTAACTAGTGAGTACCCTATTACTAATGCTCTTGTCAGTGAATTTTCAGTGAATTTTACTATTACTTGCTCTTGTCAGTGAATTTTGCAAATTTCTTTTCTTATTCATTCATGGGGCATATGTGTCGCTGGCTGGCCAGCATTTAGTGCCCATCCCTAGGTTACCCTTGTTCAGAGGGCATTTGAGCGTCAATCACCTTGCTGTGGCTCTAGAGTCACATGTAGGCCATACCAGGTAAGGACAGCAGATTTCCTTCCCTAAAGGACATTAGTGAACCAGATGGGTTTTTCCGACAATCGACAATGGTTTCATGGTCATCAGTAGATTCTTAATTCCAGATTTATTTTTTAATTGAAATCAAATTCCAGCAACTGCCATGGCAGGATTCGAACCCAGGTCCCTAGGATATTACCTGAATTTCTGGATTAATAATCTAGCGATAATACCACTATGCCATCGCCTCCCTGTACACAAACGTCTCGGTCATTAAATGTATCAGGAAGAGCAAGGGTCCTAACACAGACTCTTGGGAACTCAACTATAAACCTCCATCCAACCTAAAGAACATAGAATAGTAGAGATAGAATCTCTACAGTGCAGAAGCAGGCCATTCGGCCCATTGAACCTGCACTGACAACAATCCCACCCAGGCCCTATCCCTGTAACCCCACATTTATCTGCTTATCCCCCTGACACTCTGGTCAATTTAGCATGGCCAATCAACCTAACCCGCATATCTTTGGACTGTGGGAGGAAACCAGAGCATCCGGAGGAAACCCACGCACGGGGAAAATGTGCAAGCTCTACACAGACAGGGACCCAATGCCAGAATCGAACCCAGGTCCCTGGTGCTGTGAGGCAGCAGTGCTAACCACTGTGCCACCTATGATTAACTATTACTCTCCGTTTCCTGTCACTCAGCCAATTTTCTATCCATTTTGCTCTGTCCCTTTTATTCCATGAGCTCTAACTTTGTTCTGTTGTGTGGCAGTGCATCAAACAGCTTTTGGTAATCTATGTACACCATATCAATAACAATACCATCACCAACCTTCTCTATTGACTCAGCAAAAAACTCAATCGAGAACATAGAACATAGAACAGTACAGCACAGAACAGGCCCTTCGGTTCACGATGTTGTGCCGAGCTTTATCTGAAACCAAGATCAAGCTATCCCACTCCCTACCATCCTGGTGTGCTCCATGTGCCTATCCAATAACCGCTTAAATGTTCCTAAAGTGTCTGACTCCACTATCACTGCAGGCAGTCCATTCCACACCCCAACCACTCTCTGAGTAAAGAACCTACCTCGGACATCCTTCCTATATCTCCCACCATGAACCCTATAGAACATAGAACATTACAGCGCAGAACAGGCCCTTCGGCCCACGATGTTGCACCGACCAGTTAAAAAAAAAAACTGTGACCCTCCAACCTAAACCAATTTCTTTTCGTCCATGAACCTATCTACGGATCTCTTAAACGCCCCCAAACTAGGCGCATTTACTACTGATGCTGGCAGGGCATTCCAATCCCTCACCACCCTCTGGGTAAAGAACCTACCCCTGACATCGGTTCTATAACTACCCCCCCTCAATTTAAAGCCATGCCCCCTCGTGCTGGATTTCTCCATCAGAGGAAAAAGGCTATCACTATCCACCCTATCTAAACCTCTAATCATCTTATATGTTTCAATAAGATCCCCTCTTAGCCGCCGCCTTTCCAGCGAAAACAATCCCAAATCCCTCAGCCTCTCCTCATAGGATCTCCCCTCCATACCAGGCAACATCCTGGTAAACCTCCTCTGCACCCTCTCCAAAGCCTCCACATCCTTCCTGTAATGTGGGGACCAGAACTGCACACAGTACTCCAAGTGCGGCCGCACCAGAGTTGTGTACAGTTGCAACATAACGCTACGACTCCTAAATTCAATCCCCCTACCAATAAACGCCAAGACACCATATGCCTTCTTAACAACCTTATCTACTTGATTCCCAACTTTCAGGGATCTATGCACACATACACCTAGATCCCTCTGCTCCTCCACACTATTCAAAGTCCTCCCGTTAGCCCTATACTCAACACATCTTATAGTTATGCCCCCTTGTAATAGCTCCATCCACCCGAGGAAATAATCTTTGAACGTTCACTCATCTATCCCCTTCATCATTTTATAAACCTCTATTAAGTCTCCCCTCAACCTCTTCCGCTCTAAAGAGAACAGCCCTAGCTCCCTCAACCTTTCCTCATGAGACCTACCCTCCAAACCAGGCAGCATCCTGGTAAATCTCCTCTGCACTCTTTCCAGTGCTTCCACTTCCTTCTTATAGTGAGGCGACCAGAACTGCACACAATATTCCAAATGTGGTCTCACCAAGGTCCTGTACAGTTGCAGCATAACCCCACAGCTCTTAAACTCCAACCCCCTGTTAATAAAAGCTAACACACTATAGGCCTTCTTCACAGCTCTATCCACTTGAGTGGCAAACTTCAGAAATCTGTGGATATGGACCCCAAGATCTCTCTGTTCCTCCACAGTCTTCAGAACCCGAGGGAAAGTACCGAGGGTGGCAGATTTTCAAGGATTGTTTGTCTGGAGTTCTACATGACAACGTTCCGATGAGACAGGGAGGTTTCGTTAGGTTACGGGAACCGTGTTGCACGAAAGCTGTGCTGAACCTACTCAAAAGGAAAAGGAAAGCGTACAATAGGTTCAGAGAGCTAGGCGATGATGGGGATCTAGATGAGTATACGGCTTGTCGGAAGGGACTTAAGAAGGAAATTAGGAGAGCCAGAATGGGTCACGAGAAGTCCTTGGCAGGTAAAATTAAGGAGAACCCTCAGGCGTTCTATAAATATGTGAAGAGTAAAAGGATGAGATGTGAAGGAATAGGACGTATAAAATATGAAGGTGAGAAAGTCTGTATGGAACCGGAAGAAATAGCAGAGGTGCTTAATGAATACTTTACCTCGGTATTCACGGTGGAAAAAGACCTGGGTGGTTGTACTACAGGATTGCAGCGGACTGAGAAGATTGAGTTTGTCGACATTAAGAAAGAGGATGTGTTGGAAATTTTGAATAGCATCAAGATAGATAAGTCACTGGGACCGGATGGGATGTACTCCAGGTTACTGTGGGAGGCGAGGGAAGAGAGTGCAGGGCCTCTGGCGATGATCTTTGCGTCATCGATGGAGACGGGAGAGGTTCCGGAGGATTGCGGATGTGGTTCCTATATTCAAGAAAGGGAATAGGTATAGCCCAGGAAATTACCGACCGGTGAGTCTAACCTCAGTGGTTGGTAAGTTGATGGAGAAGATCCTGAGGGACAGGATTTATGAACATTTAGAGAAGTTTAGTATGCTCAAAAGTAGTCAGCATGGCTTTGTCAAAGGCAAATCGTGCCTTACGAGCCTGGTGGAGTTCTTTGAAAATGTGACTAAACACATTGACGAAGGAAAAGCGGTAGATGTGGTTTACATGGACTTCAGCAAGGCGTTTGATAAGGTCCCCCATGCAAGACTTCTCGAGAAAGTGAGAGGGCATGGGATCCAAGGGGCTGTTGCCTTGTGGATCCAGAACTGGCTTGCCTGCAGAAGGCAGAGAGTGGTTGTAGATGGGTCTTTTTCTGAATGGAGGTCGGTCACCAGTGGAGTGCCCCAGGGATCTGTTCTGGGACGCTTGCTGTTTGTCATTTTCATAAATGACCTGGATGAGGAAGTGGAGGGATGGGTTGGTAAGTTTGCTGATGACACGAAGGTTGGTGGGGTTGTGGATAGTTTGGAGGGATGTCAGAAGCTGCAGCGTGACATAGATAGGATGCAAGACCGGGCGGAGAAGTGGCAGATGGACGTCAACCCGGATAAATGTGTAGTGGTACATTTTGGCACGTCAAATGAGATGAAGGAGTATAATATCAAGGGTAAGACTCTTAGCAGTGTAGAGGATCAGAAGGACCTTGGGGTCTGGGTCCATAGGACTCTTAAATCGGCCTCGCAGGTAGAGGAGGTGGTTAAGAAGGCGTATGGTGTGCTGGCCTTCATCAATCGAGGGATTGAGTTTAGGAGTTGGGAGATAATGATGCAGCTTTATAAGACCCTCGTCAGACCCCACTTAGAGTACTGTGCTCAGTTCTGATCGCCTCATTACAGGGAGGATGTAGAAATTATTGAAAGGGTGCAGAGAAGATTTACAAGGATGTTGCCTGGATTGGGTGGCATGCCTTATGAGGATAGGTTGAGGGAGCTCGGTCTTTTCTCCTTGGAGGGACGAAGGATGAGAGGTGACCTGATAGAGGTGTACAAGATGTTGAGAGGTATAGGTCGGGTGGATTCTCAGAGGCTTTTTCCCAGGGCTGAAATGGCTGCTACGAGAGGACACAGGTTTAAGGTGCTGGGGAATAGGTACGGAGGAGATGTCAGGGGTACATTTTGAGGGCGGTGGGTGAGTGGAATCGGCTGCCGTCAATGGTGGTGGAGGCAAACTCGATAGGGTCTTTTAAGAGACTTCTGGATGAGTACATGGGACTTAATAGGATTGAGGGTTATAGGTAAGCCTATATATAGGCCTAGGTAGGTAGGGACATGACCGGCGCAACTTGTGGGCCGAAGGGCCTATTTGTGCTGTAGTTTTTCTATGTTCTATGTTCTAACCCTACCTTTGACCCTGTAATCCACATTTAAATTTGTCCTACCAAAATGAATCACCTCACATTTATCAGGGTTAAACTCCATCTGCCATTTTTCAGCCCAGCTTTGCATCCTATCTATGTCTCTTTGCAGCCTACATCAGCCCTCCACCTCATCCACTACTCCACCAATCTTGGTGTCATCAGCACATTTACTGATCCACCCTTCAGCCCCCTCCTCCAAGTCATTAATAAAAATCACAAAGAGCAGAGGACCAAGCACTGATCCCTGTGGCACTCTGCTAGCAACCTGCCTCCAGTCCGAAAATTTTCCATCCACCACCACCCTCTGTCTTCGATCAGATAGCCAGTTACCTATCCAATCGGCCAACTTTCCCTCTATCCCACACCTCCTCACTTTCATCATAAGCCGACCATGGGGGACCTTCTCAAACGCCTTACTAAAGTCCATGTATATGACATCAACTGCCCTACCTTCATCAACACACTTAGTTACCTCCTCAAAAAATTCAATCAAATTTGTGAGGCACGACTTGCCCTTCACGAATCCGTGCTGACTATCCCGGATTAATCCGCATCTTTCTAAATGGTCGTAAATCCCATCCCTCAGGACCTTATCCATCAACTTACCAACTACCGAAGTAAGACTAACCGGTCTATAATTACCAGGGTCATTTCTATTCCCTTTCTTAAACAGAGGAACAACATTCGCCACTCTCCAGTCCTCTGGCACCATCTCCGTGTACAGTGAGGACTCAAAGATCAAATCTATTTATTTAAATATGATTTACCCTTCACAAATCCATGCGGCTTTATTTAATTAATCTTCATTTGGTTATGATGACTATAACTTTGTCCAGAATTTCCATTTCTAAAACCTTCCCCACACCGAAGTTAAACTGACTGGCCTGTCATTGCTGGGCTTATCTTTACACCCTTTGCTGAACAAGGGAATAATGTTTGTGATTCTCCAGTCTTCTGGAATCACCCCCAAATCTAAGGAAGATTGGAAAATTATGGCCAGTGCCTCTGTAGTTTCCACTCTCACTTCCCTCAGCATCCTTGGATGCATCTTAGATGGTCCTGGGGTCACATAAACTTTCAGTGAAAGCAGCCTATCCAATTCCTCCAATTTCTAACCTGTCATTTCTCTCAATTTTCACAATGACTTGGGCAGCATTTTCTTCCTCAGTAAAAACAGATGCAAACTGTTTGTTTCGTATCTCAGCAATGCTCTCTGCTTCCATGCATAAACCCTCTTTAATGCCTTAATCAGTCCCATTCCTCCTTTTTTAATCTCTTTAATGTTAGCCGTCAGTTTCTTCTACTGTGGGCAGAATTCTCCCAGGCCCCCGTGAGCGTGTTGATGGTGGGCATGGGGGAATATGGCAGAGGCCCAGAAATCAGTTTCATGCCGGCATGAGTTTACAGCGAGAGATTCCACTGGTGCCCACCATGGCGGGTCAGGAAACCCGTCAGGCTATTAACGGAATATAGATGAAGGCCCATTCCTCCAACCCCAAATTCCCCATGAAGCCAGCAGGAAAACGCACTGGTGTGAAACACATTTGCAACATCTGCTGTTACTCAGCTGAACAATGCCTGGGGCTGCCTCCGGAGTTCAAGATGGAGGCCACCTGCAATCCTGGAGCCTTGAACACCACAGCAATGGATTGGGGGAGCATCTGCAGGTGGACTTTCCAGATTAGCTGTCCTGGAGGGGGTTCATGTTCCGGCCTCAGAATGTTGCTGGAGATTCATCGTCATTCTCAGGAAGTCCATCTTCTTTCCTCAAAAGTGGGTCAGTGATGTTAGACGCCTTTTCAATGTGACACCTGGACATGATGGCGAACCATGCTCCATCAGACCTGGCCCACGACTGAATATAGCATAAAATATCATTAATGAGGTCAGGGCCAGAAGATTTTGGATGTTTTTCTGCTGGTCGCCTCAGTGGCAAACACTCCACGTTCCCACCCTGCCATGGCACTTTGTCTCAAAATGGGAAAATTCTGCCTCTCTCTTTGCTTCACTTATTTGTTTTTTCAATTCCCTCTGTACCTTCTATAGTGATGATGTGGAGATGCTGGCGTTGGACTGGGGTGAACATGTTCTGTCTGTAGACAATACACATCTATTTAACCTGTGTTTAATGCTCCCTCCACCCACATTGTCTGTACCTTTAAGACCTGGCTGGCTGTAGGAATTCGCATTCTAATCAGTATTTTGTAACTTGATTTTGTGTCTCTGTGCACTGTTTGAGAGCACATTTCCACTCCATCTGACGAAGGAGCAGCGCTCCGAAAGCTTATGGTATTTGCTACCAAATAAACCTGTTGGTCTTTAACCTGGTGTTGTGAGCCTTCTATAGTGAGCATGGTTCTCAATTGTGTTATCCACCTGACATCGTTATATGCACCCTTTCTCTGCTTCATCTTACTCTCCATCTCCTCTTTTATCATCCAGGGAGTACTGGATTTGTTCTGCCTGTAGCCCTACAATCCCCTAAATTCTTAAATTCTCTTCTATTTTTTAGTTCTATGCATAAAATCTCCACTGCCTGCTTACTCACTGTTATATCTTCTCTTATCAGAGAAGTTGGGGAACTTGGGGAATTAAATATTGATGTCTTGAGGAGAGTACATATTACAGAGAAGGAGGTGCTGGAAGTCTTAAAGCGCATCAAGGTAGATAAATCTGCGGGACCTGATGAGGTATATCCTAGGACGTTGTGGGAGGCTAGGGAGGAAATTGCGGGTCCCCTAGCCGAGATATTTGAATCATCGATAGTCATGGGTGAGGTACCTGAAGATTGGAGAGTGGCAAATGTTGTGCCTTTGTTTAAAAAGAGCTGCAGGGAAAAGCCTGGGAACTACAGGCCGGTTAGCCTCACATCTGTGGTGGGTAAATTGTTGGAAAGTATTTTGAGAGACATGATCTACAGGTATTTAGAGACACAAGGACTGATTAGGGACAGTCAGCATGGCTTTGTGAGTGGAAAATCATGTCTCACAAATTTGATTGAGTTTTTTGAAGGGATAACCAAGAAGGTAGATGAGGGCAGTACAGTTGATGTTGTCCACATGGACTTTATCAAGGTCTTTAACAAGGTAGCGCATGGTAGGTTGTTGCATAAAGTTAAATCTCACGGGATCCAGGGTGAGGTATCTAAATGGATATAAAATTGGCTTGTTGACAGAACCCAGAGGGTGGTTGTAGAGAGTTGTTTTTCAAACTGGAGGCCTGTGACCAGCGGTGTGCCTCAGGGATCAGTGCTGGGCCCACTGTTATTTGTCATTTATATTAATGATTTGGATGAGAATATAGGGGGCATGGTTAGTAAGTTTGCAGATGACACCAAGATAGGTGGCATAGTGGACAGTGAAGAAAGTTATCTCCAATTGCAGTGGGATCTTGGTCAATTGGGCCAGTGGGCTGACGAATGGCAGATGGAGTTTAATTTAGAGAAGTGCGAGGTGATGCATTTTGGTAGATTGAACCAGGACAGGACTTACTCAGTTAATGGTAGGGCGTTGGGGAGAGTTACAGAACAAAGAGATCTAGGGGTACATGTTCATAGATCCTTGAAAGTGGAGTCACAGGTGGACAGAGTGGTGAAGAAGGCATTCGGCATGCTTGGTTTCATTGATCAGAACATTGAATACAGGAATTGGGACGTCTTGTTGAAGTTGTACAAGACATTGGTAAGGCCACACTTGGAATACTGTGTGCAATTCTGGTCATCCTATTATAGAAAGGATATTATTAAACTAGAAAGAGTGCAGAAAAGATTTACCAGGATGCTACCGGGACTTGATGGATTGGGTTCTAAGGAGAGGCTGAATAGACTGGGCCTTTTTTCTCTGGAGCGTAGGAGGCTGAGGGGTGACCTTATAGAGGTCTATAAAATAATGAGGGGCATTACATAGAACATAGAACAGTACAGCACAGAACAGGCCCTTCGGCCCACGATGTTGTGCCGAGCTTTATCTGAAACCAAGATCAAGCTATCCCACTCCCTATCATCCTGGTGTGCTCCATGTGCCTATCCAATAACCGCTTAAATGTTCCTAAAGTGTCTGACTCCACTATCACTGCAGGCAGTCCATTCCACACCCAACCACTCTCTGCGTAAAGAACCTACCTCTGATATCCTTCCTGTATCTCCCACCACGAACCCTATAGTTATGCCCCCTTGTAATAGCTCCATCCACCCGAGGAAATAGTCTTTGAACGTTCACTCTATCTATCCCCTTCATCATTTTATAAACCTCTATTAAGTCTCCCCTCAATCTCCTCCGCTCCAGAGAGAACAGCCCTAGCTCCCTCAACCTTTCCTCATAAGACCTACCCTCCAAACCAGGCAGCATCCTGGTAAATCTCCTCTGCACTCTTTCCAGTGCTTCCACATCCTTCTTATAGTGAGGTGACCAGAACTGCACGCAATATTCCAAATGTGGTCTCACCAAGGTCCTTGCAGCATAACCCCACGGCTCTTAAACTCCAACCCCCTGTTAATAAAAGCTAACACACTGTGGGCCTTCTTCACAGCTCTATCCACTTGAGTGGCAACCTTTAGACATCTGTGGATATGGACCCCAAGATATCTCTGTTCCTCCACAGTCTTCAGAACCCTACCTTTGACCCTGTAATCCACATTTAAATTAGTCCTACCAAAATGAATCACCTCACATTTATCAGGGTTAAACTCCATTTGCCATTTTTCAGCCCAGCTTTGCATCCTATCTATGTCTCTTTGCAGCCTACAACAGCCCTCCACCTCATCCACTACTCCACCAATCTTGGTGTCATCAGCAAATTTACTGATCCACCCTTCAGCCCCCTCCTCTAAGTCATTAATAAAAATCACAAAGAGCAGAGGACCAAGAACTGATCCCTGCGGCACTCCGCTAGCAACCTGCCTCCAGTCCGAAAATATTCCATCCACCACCACCCTCTGTCTGCATTGACAAGGTAGATAGTCAATATCTTTTCCCAAAGTTAGGGGAGTCTAAAACTAGAGGGCATAGATTTAAGGTGAGAGGGGAGAGATACAAAAGTGTCCAGAGGGGCAATTGTTTCACACAGAGGGTGGTGAGTGTCTGGAACAAGCTGTCAGAGGTAGTAGTCGAGGCGGGTACAATTTTATCTTTTAAAAAGCATTTAGATAGTTACATGGGTACGATGGGTATAGAGGAATATGGGCCAAATGTGCGCAATTGGGATTAGCTAGGGGTTTTAAAAAAAAAATAAGTGCGGCATGGACAAGTTGGGCCAAAGGGCCTGTTTCCATGCTGTAAACCTCTATGACTCTAAGTGTCTTCATCTTTAATCATTAAGGCTACTTTACCTCCTTGACGAGCTTCCCCAACATTCTCTTTGGATTTCCCCCATTTGAACAGTTGAGAGTTTCCTCGTGAAGGTAGGGGGAGGGTAAATATTCAGGCTGCATTCCCTGTAGTGGCACAATGTGAGGATGTGTGTGACCTGGACACTTCCACCCAATATGTCCTTGGCAGGCCACATTAGAACATAGAACATAGAACATAGAACATAGAACATAGAACATAGAACATTACAGCGCAGAACAGGCCCTTCGGCCCACGATGTTGCACCGACCAGTTAAAAAAAAAACTGTGACCCTCCAACCTAAACCAATTTCTTTTCGTCCATGAACCTATCTACGGATCTCTTAAACGCCCCCAAACTAGGCGCATTTACTACTGATGCTGGCGCTCACATCAGTTCAGAGTTGCCCTGCCCAATATCCTGCAGTGCTAGGTCTCAGTATCAAAAAAACTGATGTAATTATGAGACTTTCTGCTCTGGTCCTTTACTTGCATTTGTGCCGATACCAGTGTATTTGACCTGTCACTGAAGGACAGCAGAATTCTGGGCCTAAGTGCCTCCTTCAGCCTGACTGCAGAATAAGTTTTTAGTTTGAGCTCAAGGGTTACCGTGGCAGGAAGGCAGAAAACTGACTGTTCGGCAATCAATCGTTCAGTGAAGTCAATGTCGCTCTCAAATTCTGGAAAATCGTCCATATCAATTGCAACCTGACAAGACAGAAATGAAGAAATGAGAATCTGAGATTATCAAATGGGAATTGGAGATTTCAAAGTTTTAGTCAATATGTAGTTCCACCCAACTCACCATCAGGTACATGGCGCCACAAGGTCTGATTGGTTGTAAGCCGGGAACCATTATGAGGGCATCAAAACACAGGTCCGCATTGGACTGAGGAAAGAAAAGTCAAAATTGATTCAGTCTTAATTCCAACTTTAGTAATCTTCTTTTAATTTCCCAATTACCAATCAGCTCTTTGTCCAAATAAATGTCTATACTTTGATTATTCGTGAACACTTTGAGAAACACTCAGCCCAAACTGTCATTCTGAGATGCCTTTGGCTCTTGTTTAATTATTATTCCCTTGTTCTTGCATCAGCTTGCTTGTCTCCTCTGCCCTCAGACCTGAAATCACCTACATTTCCTTTGTACTCCTGTTAGAGTCCTGGACCAGAACCCCAAGGTATATGATGGAGCTGGGCTAGATCCCAACACATTTTCTAGTTTGGCATAAATGTGAGGAAAGGATGTTTCACTCCAGGAGTAACTCCACTGACAAATTAGGGATCTTTTATAGTAAAACAAACTTTATTTAACAACATAGTTTAAATATGACTCTATAAATGAAGCAGCTTAACTATTAACAGTTGAACAATATTTAAAAATGAAAGGAAACAACTTTAATTTCTAACTTATCACTGCTTCAGTTCCAAATAAGCAACATTCCTCTTACAGACTTACAATGCCACTTTAAATACAGTTAGCAACCATAAATATGCTTGCTAAACAGATTTGAAGCTTTCAGAGAAAATGAGTTTCAGCAGCTTGCAGAAAACCTCTGCCTTCAAACAAACCCCAGCCAGAACTGAAAAGCTGCTTTTCTCTGTTACAGACCTAGCTCCTCCCAGTAACCACATCATCACATGACCCTGCACACCTAAATCCATCTTCAATTCCTTCAATCAGGGGAAATCGCCATCTATAAACAGAAATCCATTAGCTCTATAGAAGCTGATAGAAGTCTTCAAGATTATGAGGAGCATGGACAGAGTGGATAGTCAGAAGCTTTTTTCTAGGGTGGAAGAGTCATCTATAAACAGAAATCCATTAGCTCTATAGAAGCTGATAGAAGTCTACAAGATTATGAGGAGCATGGACAGAGTGGATAGTCAGAAACTTTTTTTCAGGGTGGAAGAGTCAATTACTAGGGGGCATAGGTTTAAGGTGCAAGGGGCAAGGTTTAGAGGAGATGTATGAGGCAGATCTTTTACACAGAGGGTGGTGGGTACCTAGAATTTGCTGCCAGGGGAGGTAGTGGAAGCAGATACAATAGTGACTTTTAAGGGGCATCTGGACAAATACATGAATAGGATGGGAATGGAGGGATATGGTCCCTGGAAGGGCAGGGGGTTTTAGTTCAGTCGGGTAGCATGGTCGGTGCAGGCTTGGAGGGCTGTAATTGTCTTTGTTCTTTGTTCTATCCTTAGCAAACATGACATGTTTATCCTGCTCTCCCCACATCTGAGCTAAATGTTTTCCAGACATACCAGCTGCCTGTGGAATAGAGCTGAATCTGTAAACAGTTCCTTAAACATAAATATAGCAATAGCACACTATCATCACGCTCCTGGACTGTCCCACTCTGGCCCCCTCACACCTGGACTGTCCCACGCTGGCCCTCTCACTCCTGGACTGTCCCAGTCTGGCCCTCTCACTCCTGGACTGTCCCACTCTAGCCCTCTCACTCTTGGACTGTCCCAGTCTGGCCCTCTCACTCCTGGACTGTCCCAGTCTGGCCCTCTCACTCCTGGACTGTCCCAGTCTGGCCCTCTCACTCCTGGACTGTCCCAGTCTGGCCCTCTCACTCCTGGACTGTCCCAGTCTGGCCCTCTCACTCCTGGACTGTCCCAGTCTGGCCCTCTCACTCCTGGACTGTCCCACTCTGGAGAAGATCAGAATATTGGGACATTGGACTTAAAAGCAGGAGTAGGCTACTCTGCCCTTTGAGCCAGTTGATTAGATCTTGGCTGATCTGGTTGTGGGCTCAACTCCTCTTTCCTGTCTCCCATTATAACCCATAACTCCCTTGTTTATCAAAAATCTGTCCAACTCTGTGTTGAATAAATTCTATGATCCAGCCTCTACTACTCTCTGGAGAAGAGAATTCCACAGACCAACAATCCTCAGAGAAGAAACAAAATCTCCCTATCTCCATCTTAAAAGGAGATTTAAACTGTGTCCCCCAAAATAGTCTCTCCCACAAGCGGAAATATCCATTCATCATCCGTCCTGTCAAGTTCCCCCAGGATTTGATACATTTCAACAAGTTCAGCTCTCACTCTTCTAAACTCCATTGGATACAAGCTCAGCCTGTCCAACCTTTCCTCATGAGATAAGCCCTTCATCCCAGGAAGGAATCAAGTGAACTTTCTAACACAATTATACATTTTTTTCAAATAAGGAGACCAAAACTGGACACAGTAGCCGGAATGCTCCCATTCCACCCGCCAGGTGGGGGGCAGCCCACATAAAGGTCCATTGAAGTTGGGTGGGAATCTGCAGTTTTCAGGCAAGCGCGGCCGGAGAATCTCGCTCAGTACTCCAGATGTAGTTTCACCAACACTCTGTACAACTGTAGCAAAACCTCCTACTTTTATGTTCCATTCACCTTACAATAAACATCAACATTCCATTTGCCTTCCTAATCACTTGCTGTACCTGCACACTAATCTTCTGTGATTCATGTACCAGGACAGCCAGGTCCTTTTGTATTTCAGAGTTCTGCAATCTCTCAATTTAAATAATTTGCTGCTTTTCTATTCTTCCTGCCAAAGTGGACAAGTTCACATTTTCCCACATTATCCTCCATCTGCCAGATTTTTGCCCACTCACTTAACCTATCTGTTCCTCTGTGCCAACTCCTTATATCCTCTTCACAATTTACTTTCCTACCCATCTTGTGTCATCAGCAAATCTGGTTACGACACATACTACCTTCATCCAACTCATTGATATTGATTCTGAATAGGATTCTAGCAATTTCCCTGTGCCAGATGCAAGGCGTCTGTAACCTTTTGCTTTTTGTCTCCCTCCTTCATTGAATAAAGGTGTTACAGTTGCTATTTTCCAACCCCTGGGACCCTTCCAGAATCTAAGGAATTTTCGAATAACACAACCAATGCATCTCTTATTTCTCAGCCATTTCTATTAAGACCCTAGGATGGTCCAGGGAACTTGTCATCCTTTAGGATGAATAGGGCCATAACTTCCTCAGAGTGGCAATCAACAGTGGATCCACTCAACTGTGCTAAATGTCCCCAGTGCCTTTCTCGCCCAACCTTCCTGACTCAGGTTGGGTGGGATTCGGGCACTGCAGCGTGTCCCCAGGTCTGCATCAGAGTCGAAAAGAATTGAGGCAAAACAGGACACGCCTGTTTCTAATGGCACATGCTGCCATTAAGCAGGTGAATTTAAAATAAGCAGCCCAATTTAAAATAACAGGCCATGGAGAAGGTAAGTGAGTACATCCTGGTAAACCTTTTCTGTACCCTTTCCAAAGTCTCCATATCCTTCTGGTAGCGTAGCAGCTGCAACATGACTTGCCAATTTTTATACTGTATGCCCCGATTGATGAAGGCAAGCATTCCATACGCCTTCTTGACAATTTATCCATTTGTGTTGCCACTTTCAGCCTAGATCCCTCTGTATGTTAATGCTAATGTTCAGACATCAGAGGTACGTTTTTTACACAGAGGGTGTTGGGGGCCTGGAATGCGCTGCCAAGTAGGGTGGTGGAGGCAGGCACGCTGACATCGTTTAAGACTTACCTGGATAGTCACATGAGCAGCCTGGGAATGGAGGGATACAAACGATTGGTCTAGTTGGACCAAGGAGCGGCACAGGCTTGGAGGGCCGAAGGGCCTGTTTCCTGTGCTGTACTGTTCTTTGTTCTTTGTTCTTTGCTTCTAAAGTTTCTGCCATTTACTGTATACTTCCTACCTGCATTAAACCTTCCAAAATGCATCACCTCACATTTGTCCGGATTAAACTCCATCTGCCATTTCTCTGCCCAAGTCTCCAGTCTACTTATATCCTGCTGTATCCTCTGGCAACGTTCCTCACTATCCACAGCTCCCCCAACCTTTCTGCCGTCGGCAACTTAGCAATCAGTCCACCTACATTCTCCTTCAGGAGTCCCAGCACTGATTCCTGTGGAACACCCACTGATCACTGATCTCCAGCCAGGAAAAAACACTTCAGCTGCTACTCTGTCTTCTATGCCCAAGTCTGCTCTGTATTCATCTTACCAGCTCATGGTGGATTCCGTGTGGCTTCACCTTCTGTATTAGTCTGCCGCGAGGGACCTTGTCAAAGGCCTTGCTAAAGTCCATGTAGACAACATCCACCTCCCTGCCCTCATCAATCAACTTTGTCACTTATTTGTGAGACATAACCTCCCCTGCACAAAGCCATGCTGCTTATCACTAATAAGTGCATAGTTTTTCCAAAGTCTACCCATATGGCCTCACTGGATGAGCCATCCAAGGTGTCCTCCCTCAGTACAACTGTGATATTCTCCCTAATCAATAACACAGCTTTCCCTCTCTATCCCTCTCTATCACACCTGAAACATCTAAATCACAGAACGTTAAGCTGCCAGTCTTGTCCCTAGCTCAACCAAGTCTCTGTAATAGCTACAACATCATAGTTATATGTACGAATCCAAGTTCTAAGTTCATCCTTACCTGTCATACTCCTGGTGTTAAAAGAAATACACTTCAGATCGCCAGTCGCACCATGTTCAGTAACCTCTCCCTGTCTGTTCTTCCTCTTAGCCTTACTGGCTATAATCTCAAACTCCTCCTCAGTCATTTCACTTGCTGACCCATGGTTCTGGTTTCCATCCCCTGCCACATTAGTTTAACTCTCCCGAGTGACACTAGCAAACCTCTCCCCCTCTCCAGGATATTGGTGCCCCTCCAGTTTAAGTGGAACCTGTCCTTCTTGTACAGGTCCCACCTCACCTGAGAGACATCCCAATGATCCATATATCTGAAGCCCTCCCTTCTACAGCAGCTCTTTAGCCATATATTTAACTGTACTCTTTTTATATTCCTAGCCTCACTGGCACGTGGCACAGGGAGTAATCCCAAGATTACAACCCTAGAGGTCCTACTTTTCAATTTGGTACCTAACTCTCTGAACTCCCTTTGCAGGACCTCATCAGTCTCCCTGCCTATGTCATTAGTACCAATGTGTACCATGACCTCTGGCTGCTCACCCTCCCTTCAAGAATGTCTTGTGCCCGCTCAGAGACATCCTTGATCCTGGCACCAGAGAGGTAACACATCATCTTGGAGTCTCTTTTGCGTGCCTATCTGTTACTACTGCTCTACTGCACTGCTGTATAACAGAGCCAACTGTGGTGCTGCTTCTCTAGCTGCTGCTGTCGCCATCCCCTGATGGGCAATTCCCCCCCCACCCACCTCCTCACCCCCAACAGTAACCAAAACGGTATACTGGTTAGAAAGGGGAATGGCCACGCTGACACGTCTCTAAAACTCCTGTCTTTGATGCTATCCAGTTCCTGCATTCTCCCAACTGTTGTTCCAACCGATCCATGCAGTCTGACAGGAACTGCAATTGGACACACTTCCTGTAGATGTGGTCATCAGGGAATTTCGAATTGTCTTTGATTTCCCACATCCCGCTGGAGAAGCATACTAACCCGCTGACTGTCATTTTTAACCTCTAGCAACTATTTAATTAAAAATAAGTTTATATTCAATGAATTAACAGCTAACCAGATGGTCCCTAGTGTTAGATTCTCGCTAAAATATGCTAAATAGACTATTCTGTAAACAACAATCTAAATCCACTCTCAATCCCAGTACTGCACCACACTACCACTAGTCTAAATCCTCCAAGTCCTCCTCTCACAATCTCTCCTTACGGTCCTGCTGAGTATCTATCCCAGTGTCCTCCTCTTGCACCCTCCTCTTGTTGCTGACTGTCTGTCCCAGTGTCCTCCTCTCGCACTCTCCTCAAAGTGAAGATAAGGGGTAAACCTTTTAGGACTGAGGTGATTATTAAATTCAAATTTCACCATCTGCTAGCGCATTACCCTGGGTCTCTGGATTATTGGTTTAGTGACAATACCACTACACCACTGCCTCCCTTCCATTACATGCTCAGACTAAAAAGGCTAAAGGGATGAGCTGGGGAATGTGACTGACTGGATTGTTCTACGGAGAGCCAATGTGGATTAGATGGGCTGAATTCCCTGCTCTAATCAGTGTGATCAGAAATCAGCCAGAGTGGGTGAGAATGCTTCGCACAACATTACCTTCAGAAAGCTGATGGTACCAGCATAAAATTCTTGAGTTGTTTTGTTCAGAATATTTTCCAGTGCTCCTTGTACAATTGTGCATGGGCCAAGAATTCTTTGACTCAAAGAAACCAGGCCAGCTCGGACCTGTTGGAACAAATTATTGGTTTAGTTTGTGTTAGAGAATGCAATAAGATGACGAAAACAGACTGGCCAGGTTGAATGATCAGTTATTTGATTGTAACATCTATATACTTACTCCGCTCTGTTCCATGTCCTATTACTCCCTTCTCCTTAATCCATCTCGCTGGTCTCACTTTAAATAAATGTTAACAGTTTTTGCCTTAACCAGATGGCTTGCATGGGTTAGGTGGATTGGTCATGCTCAATTGCCCCTTTGTGTCAGGGCGACAAGCAGGGTAAATACTGGACCTACAGAGATAAGGCTTGGGTGGGATTGTTTTCCGTGCAGGCTTGATGGGCTGAACGGCCTCCTTCTGCACTGTAAGGATTCCATGATTCTTCTAATTCCTGATTTGTTAGTTTTCCAGTGACCCTTTCCAATTGATTGGTCAGTTTCTTCAGAGCCCTAACTCCTAGCAACCATTGTTTAGTGATTGATTAGTTTGCCAGTGGTTCTCACCAACTGATCAGTTAATTTCCGAATGAAACTCACCTCTCTGCTGAAGATACTGTTTCGATCATGAATGAGAATCCAGCCCATTCGCCAGCCAGGTACAAGCCACCGTTTGGCTAGACCACCACAGGACAGAATGGGGACATTGCTGCTCAGGGAGCTAAGGGCAATGAACTTGCACTCTGGAAAGACCTGGAGAATACATGGAACATAGATTAGAGACCATCTTAATAGAAAGTACTCAAATTCATGCACTAAAATCAGGCAATGAAGTATAAACATTTTGGGGTTAAGGTGAAGGAAGAATGCATTACGCATGAACCTATGGACTATTCTAGGTCAACTTCAACACATACTGCATTAATCAGCAATAAATCATAGGACAGGACATGAAGGGAGCGGAATGAAGTAAAAAATGTGACGCACTGTGAGCTATGTATATGAGACTTCTAGCTATGTATATACCAGGCCTATTGTCACACTCTGGCCTGTGTGTGTACCAAGGCTCTTGTTGGCCTGTGTATATACCAAGGCCCTTGTTGCATCAAGGCAACTGTCTGAATCCATTTATCTGCTGTGCGCCAATGAGAACAAATAAGTAGGAGTGCTTGACCTTTACAATGGCAGTGTGTGTGTGTGAGTTTGGATATGATCCTACCTCACTGCTACTCCAGACACATAACTTTACTTAAGAAGTCTCACAACACCAGACTAAAGTCCAACAGGCTTATTTGGTAGCACGAGCTTTTGGAGCGCTGCCCCTTCATCAGGTGAGTGGAGAGTTGGGTTCACAAACAGGGCATATATAGATGCAGACTCAATTACAAGATAATGGTTGGAATGCGAGTCTTTACAGGTACAGCCAATGCGAGTGGAGAGAGCGTAAAGCACAGGTTAGAGGTGTGAATTGTCTCAAGCCAGGACAGTTAGTAAGATTTTGCAAGCCCAGGCAAGTCGTAAGTTTCCTTTGTCCTTCTGTTCTGTTCGGGCTGTTCCCCCTCCTTTTCAGGAGCTGCTCCTTTTACTTTGTCCCTGAGTTAATTTGAGCTAGTTTATTTGGTTTGCCCTAAAAGGAACAGGCAAGTTGTGGGGGTTACAGGTACTTACTAACTGTCCTGAATTGAGACAATTCACACCTCTTTAACCAGTGCTTAACCCTCTCTCCACTCGCTTTGTCTGTACCTGTAAAGACTTGATTACCTGTTAAGATTCGCATTCCAAACATTAACCTGTAATTGAGTCTGCATCTATATATGCCCTGTTTGTGAACCCAACTCTCCACTCACCTGATGAAGGGGCAGTGCTCCAAAAGCTCGCGCTACCAAATAAGCCTGTTGGACTTTAACCTGCTGTTGTGAGACTTCTTACTGTGTCTACCCCAGTCCACCGCCGACATCTCCAGATCATTACTTGAGAAAGGATATAATAGAATTAGGAACAGTTCAGAGAGGTTAACTTGACTGATTCCTGAGATTAAGGTTTATTTTATGAGGATAATTTGAGTCTGTATCCATAGAAGTTTAGAATAACATGCGATTGAAACATATAAATCCTGAAGGGACTGAACAGGGTGAATGCTGAAAGAATGTTTCCTCATGTGGGAGAATCTCAAACGAGGGGACACAGTTTAAAAATAAGGGGCGGGATTTTCCGGCCGCACTTATCCCAAGGCCAGAAATTCCTGCCCGAGGTCAACAGACCTTTGCATGGTCCGCCAAATTTTCTGTCTCGCCTGCTACGATTCCTGTGGTGGGCGGGACAGGAAAATTCTGCCCAAGTTGTCTCCCATTAAGGCCAAAATGAGATTTTGTTTTCTCTGAGGGTTGATAGTCTGTGGAATTCTCTTCCCTAGAGAGTAGTGAATTCAATGCTGAGGATAGACAAGAATGGAGTTGAGGCCACAATGAGATTCGCCTTGATCTTATCAAATGGCAGGGTAGGCTCAAGGGAGCTAAAGGCCTACTGTTGTTCCTAATTCATATGTTCATGAATAAGCAGGTTTGTGTAACTGTGAGACATAGACTGTTATCCATTACAAGTACATATGTTGCCAATATCCAATCTCCTCAACTTTTCTCACCATATCTCCATAGATTTCATCAGCCAGGATTGGAAGGTAATTTCTTGCTGCAACTGAAAGAGGAATAAACCCTGCGTCAAATGTTGCAGTTAATGGAATAAAATAGTAAACATTTTTCAAAGTTAACATGTTTTTAAAAAATTATATTTCAGTTTTTATTGATTCCCAACACCATCCCCTCTCCTGAGTCTCCTATCCCAAATCCCCCAACACACCCTTCCTGGGGCCCCACTCCCCTGTCTTTCTCTTCCTGTCACTAATGATTCTTATATAGTTCTGAAAGAACCTTGACCCCACTTTAAAACTGGGAAAAGAGAGAATCTGCCCCTGACAATTTCCAGCCCAAGACTGCTGACCCCAGCCAGCCCATCACCTCCCCTGCACAGCACCAACAATCATCATATAGAATCATATAGCACAGAAGGAAGCCATTCAGCCTATTGAATTGATGCCTTCTCTTTGAAAGAGCTATCTAATTTGTCCAACTCTCATGCTGTTTCCCCGTAGACTTCCCTCTTGAAAGTTATTATTGAATCTGTTTCCATTGCTCTTTCAGGCAGCACATTCCAGATCACAAAAACTCACTGTTGTTATGATCCCAGCTGACACTAACGCTGGACAAAGAACAAAGAACAATACAGCACAGGAACAGGCCCTTCGGCCCTCCAAGCCTGCGCCGCTCATATGCTCACTAAACCATCTTTTATATCCCTCTATTCCCAGTCTGTTCATGTGGTTATCTAGATAAGTCTTAAACGATCCCAGCGTGTCCGCCTCAATCACCTTGCTTGGCAGCGCATTCCAGGCCCCCATCACCCTCTGTGTAAAATACGTCTGCCTGACATCTGTGTTGAACCTTGCCCCCCTCACCTTGAACCCGTGACCCTTTGTGTTCGTCACCTCCGACCTGGGAAGAAGCTTCCCACTGTTCACTCTATCTATGCCCTTCATTATTTTATACACCTCTATTAGGTCGCCCCTTCATCCTCCGTCTTTCCAGGGAGAACAAGCCCAGTTTACCTAATCTCTCCTCATAGCTAAGACCCTCCATACCAGGCAACATCCTGGTAAGCCTTCTCTGTACTCTCTCCAAAGCCTCCACGTCCTTCTGGTAGTGTGGCGACCAGAACTGGACACAGTATTCCAAATGTGGCCTAACCATCGTTCTATACAGCTGCAACATCATATGCCAACTTTTATATTCTATGCCCCGTCCAATAAAGGCAAGCATGCCATATGCCTTCTTCACCACCCTCTCCACCTGTGCTGCCGCCTTTAAGGATCTGTGGGCTTGTACACCCAGGTCTGACAAGTCAGATCTCAGTGTGAAATCTGGCCTGATATATCCTATTTTTCTGAAGAAAATGTAGAGGTAAATTACTGAACAAATTCACAGGAGTCTGATGAACTTTTAACACAAATAATAAAACATGTATTAAACAAGAGAAATGAACTATATTGCATAAAAACAAAAGTTTGGAAAGATCTCAACAAACAAAAGAAAATAATGCAAATATTCACAATTGCTTCACTTCTTTCACCCCAGCTGTATCTTTACAAAAACATAAAAATTCAGAAGGATAAAACAACTTACAATGACCAAAGATTTTAGAATAGTGGGGTTTGCCTTTGCCGACACTTTCTGCCCTATCGTATTTTCACACTCTAACAAACATTAATTGGCACGCGGCTGATCTGCTCCTCATTCGCCAACAATTTTCCAGTCTCTGGAGCACCAGGAACTGCAGTGGGCGGGGCTAGGATGCAATCAGTCCCTGGAGACTAAATCCTGGGATTCCAGATAGGTTTGTCAGTCTCAGGGCAGGGATGGCATGGAGGGGAGTCTGTTGGACAGAGGGAAAAGAGATTGTTCCACCGGAGCAAAGTAGAGAGGGAGCGATTCGTGTCAGTAGTGGCTGAGGGTAAGAGTGTTTTTTTTTACCTTACTTTTTAGCGGAGTTTTTTTTTTCAGTTAAACGAGAAACCGGAAGTAGGCCGCGGGGAGGCCTGGGAAGGTTTTTTTTGCCCAATAAATTTGAACAGGGAGTTAACCCAAGACTACATTGGTAGAGTCCCCCGCCCTCCCCCCTCCTCTAACCTAAAAAAAAGACTCGGAATGAGGGCAGGAAAGCTTTTTTTTCCTCTCTCTTTCGTTTCTTAGTAAGGGAAGGAGTAGGGATGTCAGTGCCGGTAGTGCAATGTTCCACCTGTGGGATGTTTGAGGTGAGGGACACCAGTGTCCCGGCTCAGTGCACCTGCAGGAAGTGCACCCAATTCCAGCTCCTTGAAGACCGTGTTTGGGATCTGGAGCTGGAACTGGATGAACTCAGGATCATTCGGGAGGCAGAGGCAGCTATAGATAGAAGCTACAGGGAGGTAGCTACTCCTAGAAATTACGATACATGGGTGACGCTAGAAGGGGTAAGAAGCAGTCAGAGCAGCGATCCCCTGGATCCCCTGTTCCTCTGTATAACAAGTATTCCGTTTTGGATACTGTTGGGGGTGATGACTTAACAAGGGTAAGCCATAGGGTACAGGTCACTGGGACAGAGTCTGTCCTTGTTGCTGAGAAGGGAAGGGCGGAGAGGAGTAGAGCATTAGTTATTGGGGACTCCATAGTGAGGGGGACAGATAGGAGATTCTGTGGGAATGAGAGGGACTCGCGGTTGGTGTGTTGCCTCCCAGGTGCCAGAGTCCATGATGTCTCGGGTCGTGTTTTCGGGATCCTTAAGGGGGAGGGGGACCAGCCCCAAGTCGTGGTTCACATCGGCACTCAAGACATAGGTAGGAAAAGGGATGGGGATGTAAGGCAGAAATTCAGGGAGTTAGGGTGGAAGCTTAGGGCTAGAACAAACAGAGTTGTTATCTCTGGTTTGTTACCCGTACCACGTGATAGCGAGGAGAGGAATAGGGAGAGAGAGCAGTTGAACACGTGGTTACAGGGATGGTGCAGGAGGGAGGGATTCAGATCCCTGGACAATTGGGGCTCTTTCTGGGGTAGGTGGGATCTCTACAAACGGGATGGTCTACACCTGAACCAGAGGGGTACCAATATCCTGGGGGGAAATTTGCTAATGCTCTTCAGGAGAGTTTAAACTAATTCAGCAGTGGGATGGGAACCTGAATTGTAGATCCAGTGTACAGGAGGTTGAGAGTAGTGAGGTCATGGATAAGGTTTCAGCGTCGCAGGTGTGTACAAAAAGAACAAAGAACAATACAACACAGGAACAGGCCCTTCGGCCCTCCAAACCTGCGCCGCTCCCTGGTCCAAACTAGACCATTCTTTTGTATCCTCCTTTCCCACTCCGTTCATGTGGCTATCTAGATAAGTCTTAAATGTTCCCAGTGTGTCCGCCTCCACCACCTTGCCTGGCAGCGCATTCCAGGCCCCCACCACCCTCTGTGTAAAATACGTCCTTCTGATATCCGTGTTAAACCTCCCCCCCCTCACCTTGAACCCATGACCCCTCGTGAACGTCACCACCGACCTGGGAAAAAGCTTCCCATCGTTCACCCTATCTATGCCTTTCATAATTTTATACACCTCTATTAGGTACTGGCAGGCAGGAAGGTGGTTTGAAGTGTGTATACTTCAATGCCAGGAGCATCCGGAATAAGGTGGGTGAGCTTGCAGCATGGGTTGGTACCTGGGACTTCGATGTTGTGGCCATCTCGGAGACATGGATAGAGCAGGGACAGGAATGGTTGTTGCAGGTTCCGGGGTTTAGATGTTTCAGTAAGAGCAGGGAAGGTGGTAAAAGAGGTGGAGGTGTGGCATTGTTAGTCAAGGGCAGTATTACGGTGGCAGAAAGGACGTTTGATGAGGACTTGTCTACTGAGGTAGTATGGGCTGAGGTTAGAAACAAGAAAGGAGAGGTCACCCTGTTGGGAGTTTTCTATAGGCCTCCGAAAAGTTCCAGAGATGTAGAGGAAAGGATTGCAAAGGTGATTCTGGATAGGAGCGGAAGTAACAGGGTAGTTGTTATGGGGCACTTTAACTTTACAAATATTGACTGGAAAAGCTATAGTTCGAGTACATTAGAGGGGTCAGTTTTTGTCCAATGTGTGCAGGAGGGTTTCCTGACACAGTATGTAGATAGGCCAACAAGAGGCGAGGCCACATTGGATTTGGTACTGGGTAATGAACCAGACCAGGTGTTAGATTTGGAGGTAGGGGAGCACTTTGGTGATAGTGACCACAATTCGGTTACGTTTACTTTAGCGATGGAAAGGAAGAGGTATATACCGAAGGGCAAGAGTTATAGCTGGGGGAAAGGAAATTATGATGCGATTAGGCGAGATTTAGGATGCATAGGTTGGGGAAGGAAACTGCAGGGGATGGACACAATTGAAATGTGGAGCTTGTTCAAGGAACAGCTACTGGGTGTCCTTGATAAGTATGTACCTGTCAGGCAAGGAGGAAGTGGTCGAGCGAGGGAACCGTGGTTTACTAAAGAAGTTGAATCTCTTGTGAAGAGGAATAAGGAGACTTATGTAAAGATGAGACGTGAAGGCTCAGTTAGGGCGCTTGAGAGTTACAAGTTTGCCAGGAAGGACCTAAAGAGAGAGTTAAGAAGAGCCAGGAGGGGACATGAGAAGTCTTTGGCAGGTAGGATCAAGGAAAACCCTAAAGCTTTCTATAGGTATGTCAGGAATAAAAGAATGACGAGGGTAAGATTAGGGCCAGTCAAGGACTGTAGTGGGAAGTTGTGCGTGGAGCCTGAAGAGATAGGAGAGGCACTAAATGAATATTTTTCGTCAGTATTCAAGCAGGAAAAAGACAATGTTGTCCAGGAGAATACTGAGATACAGGCTATTGGACTAGATGGGATTGAGGTTAATAAGGAGGAAGTGTTAGCAATTCTGGAAAGTGTGAAAATAGATAAGTCCCCTGGGCCGGATGGGATTTATCCCAGGATTCTCTGGGAGACTAGGGAGGAGATTGCAGAGCCTTTGGCTTTGATCTTTAGGTCATCATTGTCTACAGGAATAGTGCCAGAAGACTGGAGGATAGCAAATGTTGTCCCCTTGTTCAAAAAGGGAAGTAGAGACAACCCTGGTAATTATAGACTAGTGAGCCTTACTTCTGTTGTGGGCAAAGTTTTGGAAAGGATTATAAGAGATAGGATTTATAATCATCTAGAAAGGAATAATTTGATTAGGGATAGTCAGCACGGTTTTGTGAAGGGTAGGTCGTGCCTCACAAACCTTATTGAGTTCTTTGAGAAGGTGATCAAAGAGGTGGATGAGGGTAAAGCAGTTGATGTGGTGTATATGGATTTCAGTAAAGCGTTTGATAAGGTTCCCCACGGTAAGCTATTGCAGAAGATACGGAGGCATGGGATTGAGGGTAATTTAGCGGTTTGGATCAGGAATTGGCTAGCTGTAAGAAGACAGAGAGTGGTGGTTGATGGGAAATGTTCATCCTGGAGTTCAGTTACTAGTGGTGTACCACAAGGATCTATTTTGGGGCCACTGCTGTTTGTCATTTTTATAAATGACCTGGATGAGGGCGTAGAAGGATGGGTTGGTAAATTTGCAGATGACACTAAAGTCTGGGGGTTGTGGACAGTGCGGAAGGTTGTTGCAGGTTACAGAGGGACATAGATAAGTTGCAGAGCTGGACTGAGAGGTGGAAAATGGAGTTCAATGCGGAAAAGTGTGAGGTGATTCACTTTGGAAGGAGTAACAGGATTACAGAGTACTGGGCTAATGGTAAGATATTTGGTAGTGTGGATGAACAGAGAGATCTCGGTGTCCATGTGCATAGATCCCTGAAAGTTGGCACCCAGGTTGATAGGGTTGTTAAGAAGGCGTACAGAGTGTTCGCTTTTATTGGTAGAGGGATTGAGTTTCAGAGCCAGGAGGTCATGTTGTAGCTGTACAAAACTCTGGTGCGGCTGCACTTGGAGTATTGTGTACAGTTCTGGTCGCCGCATTATAGGAAGGATGTGGAAGCATTGGAAAGGGTGCAGAGGAGATTTACTAGGATGTTGCCTGGTATGGTGGGAAGATCTTATGAGGAAAGGCTGAGGGACTTGAGGTTGTTTTAGTTCGAGAGAAGAAGGTTAAGAGGTGACTTAATAGAGGCATACAAGATGATCAGAGGATTAGATAGGGTGGATAGTGAGAGCCTTTTTCCTCGGATGGTGATAGCTAGCACGAGGGGACATAGCTTTAAATTGAGGGGTGATAAATATAGGACAGATGTCAGAGATAGGTTCTTCACTCAGAGAGTGGTATGGGCGTGGAATGCCCTGCCTGCAGCAGTAGTGGACTCGCCAACATTAAGGGCATTTAAATGATCATTGGATAAACATATGGATGATATTGGAATAGTGTAGGTTAGATGGGCTTTAGATTGGTTTCGCTGGTTGGCGCAACATCGAGGGCCGAAGGGCCTGTACTGCGCTGTAATGTTCTATGTTCTATGAGATTGTAGATTGAGGTGTTGGTGGCGAGGCCAAAGAGGAGGGATGTCCTGAATCTCACTTATTTTCAGTTTTCCCCCCTTCACCTGCAATCCCTCCCCCAAGCCTGAAAATTGAGGCCTGGAGGGAAAAGGACGTTAATGGTCAATAATTGGCCACATTAAGGGTCTCAACTGGGGCAAAGGGGGGTGATTGGCAGAGGCCTTGCCTGCCCCTGTGTAAAATTACAGACTGGTTGGGCAGCGGGAATCTCACGGGAAGACCACCTGAGGAATTTCATGCTCACCCTGTACCTACAAACCCATGGCATGGGAACAAATGTCTGCCCTGAAGGTGTCAGGAGAAGCTGAGAGAGCGGTTAATAAAGCATACTGCATCCTAGGCTTTATTAATAAGGCTATGGAGTACAAAAGCAAGGATGTTATCTTAACTTATATGGAAGACTGGTTCAGCCCCAACTGGAGTATTGTGTTGAGAAACTATAGGCTGGTGAGTTTTATCTTGTTGTTGGAGAAGCTTTAAGAAATGAGAATGCAGGACAAAATTACCATTCCCTTGGAGAATTGTGGATTGATTGGAGTTTAAGAGCCGTGGGGTTATGCTGCAACTGTACAGGATCTTGGTGAGACTACATTTGGAATGTTGTGTGCAGTTCTGGTCACCTCACTATAAGAAGGATGTGGAAGCGCTGGAAAGAGTGCAGAGGAGATTTACCAGGATGCTGCCTGGTTTGGAGTGTCGGTCTTATGAGGAAAGGTTGAGGGAGCTAGGGCTGTTCTCTCTGGAGCGGAGGAGGTTGAGGGGAGACTTAATAGAGGTTTATAAAATGATGAAAGGGATAGAGTGAACGTTCAAAGACTATTTCCTTGGGTGGATGGAGCTATTACAAGGGGGCATAACTATAGGGTTCATGGTGGGAGATATAGGAAGGATATCAGAGGTAGGTTCTTCACGCAGAGAGTGGTTGGAGTGTGGAATGGACTGCCTGCAGTGATAGTGGAGTCAGACACTTTAGGAACATTTAAGCGGTTATTGGATAGGCACATGGAGCACACCAGGATGGTAGGGAGTGGGATAGCTTGATCTTGGTTTCAGATAAAGCTTGGCACAACATCGTGGGCCGAAGGGCCTGTTCTGTGCTGTACTATTCTATGTTCTAAGTTCTATTAAGGAAAGACAGCATGATTTTAAGAGCAATACCTTCTCTTTATCAATTTCTAATGCATCCAGTATCTGAACTATATACTCTTTCACTATTACTTTGGCAGCATTGGGCGGCACGGCGGCATGGTGGTTAGCGCTGCTGCCTCACAGCGCCAGGGACCCAGGTTCAATTCTGGCCTCGGGTGACTGGTTGTGAGGAGATTGAAGTTAGACTCATAGGCCTGTAATTTTGTTTTTCCCCAACTTTCCTTCTTGAATGATGATACCACAATAGTTGTCCCCCAGTCTTCTGGCACCTCGTCTGTGCCCAGAGAGTATTTGAAGATTAGCACCAGAGTCCCTGCAATTCTCTCTCTTGCCTGACACAGCTGTCGAGGATACATCTCATCTGGGCCTGGGGATTTATCCACTTTTAAGTCTGTTGAAACCGCTAACAGCACCTCCCTCTCAATGCTGATCTGCTCAATTATATCAAGTTTCTCTCCCTGCTTTCTTCTATACCTACATTGTCCTTCTCCATAGTCACCTACGTCTTTCGCTCCATATGCAAGTTGTCACTTTGGTCCCAAACGGGTCTTAATCTTTCCCTGGTTACATAAGAACATAAGAACATAAGAAATAGGAGCAGAAGTAGGCCAGCTAGCCCCTCGAGCCTGCCCCGCCATTCAATAAGATCATGGCTGATCTGAAGTGGATCAGTTCCACTTACCCGCCTGATCCCTATAACCCCTAATTCCCTTACCGATCAGGAATCCATCTATCCGTGATTTAAACATATTCAACGAGGTAGCCTCCACCACTTCAGTGGGCAGGGAATTCCAGAGATTCACCACCCTCTGAGAGAAGAAGTTCCTCCTCAACTCTGTCCTAAACTGACCCCCCTTTATTTTGAGGCTGTGCCCTCTAGTTCTAGCTTCCTTTCTAAGTGGAAACAATCTCTCCATCTCTACCCTATCCAGCCCCTTCATTATCTTATAGGTCTCTATAAGATCCCCCCTCAGCCTTCTAAATTCCAACGAATACAAACCCAATCTGCTCAGTCTCTCCTCATAGTCAACATCCCTCATCTCTGGTATCAACCTGGTGAACCTTCTCTGCACTCCCTCCAAGGCCAATATATCCTTCCGCAAATAAGGGGACCAATACTGCACACAGTATTCCAGCTGCGGCCTCACCAATGCCCTGTACAGATGCAGCAAGACATCTCTGCTTTTATATTCTATCCCCCTTGCGATATAGGCCAACATCCCATTTGCCTTCTTGATCACCTGTTGCACCTGCAGACTGGGTTTTTGCATCTCATGCACAAGGACCCCCAGGTCCCTCTGCACAGCAGCATGTTGTAATTTCTTTCCATTTAGATAATAATCCAATTTGCTACCCTCTTGGAATCCCTCCAGTGCAGAAGGGAGGCCATTCGGTCCATTGAGTCTGCACCAAATCTTCAAAAGAGCATCTTACCTAGGCCCTCCTCCTCTGTCTTATCTCCATAACCTCACACATTTACCGTGGCTAATCTACCTAACCTACACATCAATGTGATGCCAAGGGGCAATTTAACATGGCCAATCCACCTATACATTTTTGGACTGTGGGAGGAAACTGGAGCACACGGAGGAAACCGACACAGACATGGCGAGAATGTGCAAACTCCATATAGACAGTCCCCCAGAGCTGGAATTGAACCCAGGTCCCTGGAGCTGTGAGGCAGCTGTGCCAATCACTGTGCCATCGTGCCACCCTTGCCCTTAATATACTTATAAAACACCTTGGGATTTTCCTTTATTTTGCCTGCCAGTGTTTTTTATTGCCCTATCTTCACTCTCCTGATTTATTTTATTCCCTGCACTTTATTTCCTTTTTGAATGACTCCCACTGCTCTGATGTAAATTTTCCTATAAGTAGCTGCTCCCAGTCCACTTTGGCCATATCCTGCCTTATCCTATTAAAATCAACCCACCCTCCCAATTCAGAACCTTTATTCTAGTCCATTTTGTCCTTTTCCATAACTACCGTCTATAAAATAATGAGGGGCACAGATCAGCTAGATAGTCAATATTTTTTCCCAAAGGTAGGGGAGTCTAAAACTAGAGGGCATAGGTTTAAGGTGAGAGGGGAGAGATACAAAAGTGCCCAGAGGGGCACTTTTTTCACACAGAGGGTGGTGAGTGTGTGGAACAAGCTGCCAGAGGTAGCAGTAGAGGCGGGTACAATTTTGTCTTTTAAAAAGCATTTAGATAGTTACCTGGGTAAGGTGTGTATAGAGGGATATGGGCCAAATGCGGGCAATTGGGATTAGCTTAGGGGTTTAAAAAAAAAGGGCGGCATGCACAAGTTGGGCCAAAGGGCCCATTTCCGTGCTATAAACCTCTATGACTCTATATCTTAAATCTGAGCGAATTGTGTTCACCTATCATTGCCTGACCTCATTCTTAAAAATAGGTCAAGTGCTACCTCCTCTCTTGTAGGATCTTTCTACTTCCTTACTCCAAAAGCTCTCCTGGATTCACCTTTTAAGAATTCTGCCCCTTCTCATTCTCTCACGCTTTGCCTATCCAAATTAATATTGGGGAAGTTGAAGTTTTTATACTTCTGAGATTTGCCTGCATATCCGCTCTTCTTTGTGCGGAATGTTCCCATCACGCCCTCCATGGGAATTGGAGCAGGCAGGCCACGGACCATGCAAAGCTCTGTTGACCTTGGGCAGGATTTTCTGGTTTTGGAGCAAGCGCAGCCGGAAAATCCGCCCTATGTCTCCCTGACTGTATTTGAGGGCCAATAGCACACTCCCAGCAATGTAATTGCTTCCTTTTTTTTCTGTTCCACCATATGGTCTCAATTGAGGAGCCTCTAAGATATCATCCCTCCCCACTCACAGTACAACAGAGGAGGCATTTCTGGAGTGCATACGGGATGGTTTTTCTGGAACAACGCGTTGAGGAACCAACAATCGAAAAATGGTTTCATAATCATCATTAGACATTTAATTCCAGATTTTCATTGAATTCAAATTTCACTATCTGTGGTGGGATTTGAACCCAGGTCCCCAGAGCATTACCCTGGATCTCTACCCTGGATTAGTAGTCCAGTGACAATACCACTTGGCCACTGCCTCCCAAGGGGATTGGGACCTAAAGCAGGGGGGTGGGACCCAAAGCAATAGGGAGACAGAAGAAAAGGTTGAGGACAGCACAGAAGTTAAAGAGAGCACATTAAATAGTAAAGGCAGTGTCAGTAATCCTAGTACCAGACAGATCAGGCAAAAGAAAGACAGAGAGCAAGGGAAGTCCAGATTAAACTGCATTTATTTCAATGCAAGAGGCCTGAAGGGCAAGGCAGATGAACTCAGGGCATGGATGGGTACATGGAACTGGGATATTATAGCAATTACTGAAACATGGCTAAGGGAGGGACAGGACTGGCAGCTCAATGTTCCAGGGTACAGATGCTATGGGAAATATAGAATAGCAGGTAAGAGAGGAGGGGGAGTTGCACTTTTGATTAGGGAGAGCATCACGGCCATACTGAGAGGGGATATATCCGAGGGTTCGGCCACTGAGTCTATATGGGTAGAACTGAGAAATAAGAAGGGAGAAATCACTTTGATAGGGTTATACTATAGGCCCCCAAATAGTTGGTGGGAAATTGAGGAGCAAATATGGAAGGAGATTACAGATAGCTCCAAGAAAAATAGGATAGTAATAGTCGAGAATTTTAACTCACCCAACATTGACTGGGACAGCCATAGTATTAGAGGGTTGGATGGAGAGATATTTGTTGACTGTATTCAGATGGGATTTCTTATTCAGTATGTGGATGGCCCGACTAGAGTGGGGGAAAACCTTGACCTCCTCTTGGGAATTAAGGAAGGACGAGTGACAGATATGTTAGTGAGGGATCACTTTGGGACCAGGGCCATAATTCCATTAGTTTTAAGATAGCTATGGAGAATGATAGGTCTGGTCCAAAAGTTAAATTTCTAAATTGGGGCAAGCAAAATTTTGATGGTATCAGACAAGTTTCAACAGTTAATTGGGGGAATCTGTGGGAAGGCAAAGGGACGTCTGGCAAGTGGGAGACTTTCAAAAGTGTGTTAACCAGGGTTCAGGGTTAGCACATTCCTCTTAGAGTGAACATAGAACATAGAACAGTACAGCACAGTACATGCCCTTCGGCCCACAATGTTGTGCCGAACCTTTTCCGAAACCAAGATCAAGCTATCCCACTCCCTATCATTCTGGTGTGCTCCGTGTGCCTATCAAATAACCGCTTGAAAGTTCCTGAAGTGTCTGACTCCACTATCACAGCAGGCACTCCATTCCACACCCCAACCACTCTCTGAGTAAAGAACCTACCTCGTACATTCCTCCTATATCTTCCACCACGAACCTTATAGTTATGAAACCTATAGAAACCCTACAGCGCAGAAGGAGGCCATTCGGCCCATCGTGTCCGCACCAACCACAATCCCACCCAGGTCCCACCCCCATATCCCCACATATTTACCCGCTAATCCCTCTATCCTACACATCTCAGGACACTAAGGGGCAATTTTAGCGTGGCCAATCAACCCAACCTGCACATCCTTGGACCGCGGGAGGAAACCGGAGCACCCGGAGGAAACCCACGCAAACACGAGGAGAACGTGCAAACTCCACACAGAGAGCGACCCAAGCCGGGAATCGAACTTAGGTCCCTGGAGCTGTGAAGCAGCAGTGCCAACCACTGTGCCACCGTGCCACCCATACATCTTGGTGCAAGGTGCAATTAGCCATGGGCAGAAAAGTCAAAATGAGAGTGGGAGAGGAAGAAGAGTTAAGGTGGCAGACCGCAGGAAAACTTGGGCGCTCACTTTTTTTGCTCAGCTATGAATTTCCGATTTCCAGCAAAGCAATGCTGCGGGTGAAAGGTTTGAACCATGGCACTCTTAGAGATCATTTTTATTTTAATTATTTGTCACAAGTATAAATTGTTTGGTCCTAAATTACGAGAGTGCTTGACAGTGAACTACAAATTAATCCATCTATTGATGTCTAAAAGGGTAGAAGTAGAAGCTCTGTAGCAATACAAATGGCGACAAGATCAGCCCAAAGTCAATGAATTCCTTATGTAGCGTTACATTGTAATAGACTCAGATAGATTATGCCCCCTAGTAACAGCTACATCCACCCGAGGAAATAGTCTCTGAACGTCCACTCTATCTATCCCCCTCATCATCTTATAAACCTCTATTAAATCACCTCTTATCCTCCTCCGCTCTAAAGAGAAAAGCCCTAGCTCCCTCAACCTTTCCTCAGCAGAGATGTCTTGCTGCATCTGTACAGGGCATTGGTGAGGCCGCAGCTGGAATACTGTGTGCAGTATTGGTCCCCTTATTTGCGGAAGGATATATTGGCCTTGGAGGGAGTGCAGAGAAGGTTCACCAGGTTGATACCGGAGATGAGGGGTGTTGATTATGAGGAGAGACTGAGCAGATTGGGTTTGTACTCGTTGGGATTTAGAAGGCTGAGGGGGGATCTTATAGAGACCTATAAGATAATGAAGGGGCTGGATAAGGTAGAGGTGGAGAGATTCTTTCCACTTAGAAAGGAAGCTAGAACTAGAGGGCACAGCCTCAAAATAAAGGGGGGTCAGTTTAGGACAGAGTTGAGGCGGAACTTCTTCTCTCAGAGGGTGGTGAATCTCTGGAATTCTCTGCCCACTGAAGTGGTGGAGGCTACCTCGTTGAATATGTTTAAATCACGGATAGATGGATTCCTGATCAGTAAGGGAATTAGGGGTTATGGGGAGCAGGCGGGTAAGTGGAACTGATCCACTTCAGATCAGCCATGATCGTATTGAATGGCGGGGCAGGCTCGAGGGGCTAGATGGCCTACTCCTGCTCCTATTTCTTATGTTCTTATGTTCTTATAAGACCCATCCTCCAAACCAGGCAGCATCCTGGTAAATCTCCTTTGCACTCTTTCCAGTACTTCCACATCCTTCTTATAGTGAGGTGACCAGAACTGCACACGATATTCCAAATGTGGTCTCACCAAGGTCCTGTACAGTTGCAGCATAACCCCACGGCTCTTAAACTCAAACCTCCTGTTAATAAAAGCTAACACACTATAGGCCTTCTTCACGGCTCTATCCACTTGAGTGGCAACCTTCAGAGATCTGTGGATATGAACTCCATGATCTCTCTGTTCCTCCATATTCCTCAGAAACCTACCTTTGACCCTGTAATCCGCATTCAAATTTGTCCTACCAAAATGAATCACCTCGCACATATCAGGGTTAAACTCCATCTGCCATTTTTCGGCCCAGCTCTGCAGCCTATCAATGTCTCTTTGCAGCCTACAACAGCCCTCCACCTCATCCACTACTCCACCAATCTTGGTGTCATCCGCAAATTTACTGATCCACCCTTCAGCCCCCTCCTCCAAGTAATTTATAAAAATCACAAATAGCAGAGGACCCAGCACTGATCCTTGTGGTACACCGTTGGTAACTGGTCTCCAGTCTGAAAATTTTCCATCCACCACCACCCTCTATCTTCTATGAGATAGCCAGTTACTTATCCAATCGGCCAAATTTCCCTCTATCCCACACCTCCTTATTTTCTTCATGAGCCGATCATGGGGGACTTTATCAAACACCTTACTAAAATCCATGTATATGACATCAACTGCTCTACCTTCATCGACACACTTAGTTACCTCCTCAAAAAACTCAATCAAATTTGTGAGGCAAGACTTACCCTTTACGAATCCGTGTTGACTATCCCGGATTAAGCTGCATTTTTCTAAATGGTCGTAAATCCTATCCCTCAGGACCTTATCCATTAACTTACTGACCACCGAAGTAAGACTAACCGGTCTATAATTACCAGGGTCATTCCTATTTCCTTTCTTGAACAGAGGAACAACATTCGCCACTCTCCAGTCCTCTGGCACTATCCCCGTGGACAGTGAAGACCCAAAAATCAAAGCCAAAAGCTCTGCAATCTCATTCCTTGCCTCCCAAAGAATCCTCGGATATATCTCATCTGACCCAGGGGACTTATCGACCTTCAGGTTTTTCAAAATTGCGAATACATCTTCCCTCAGAACATTCACCTCCTCCAGCCTATCAGCCTGTATCACACTCTCATCCTCAAAAACATGGCCCGTCTCCTTGGTGAACACTGAAGAAAAGTATTCATTCATCACTTCTCCTATCTCTTCTGACTCCATGCACAAGTTCCCACTCCTGTCCTTGACCGGCCCTAACCTCACCCTGGTCATTCTTTTATTCCTCACATAAGAGTAAAAAGCCTTGGGGTTTTCCTTGATCCGACCCGCCAAGGACTTCTCATGCCCCCTCCTAGCTTTCCTAATCCCCTTTTTCAGCTCATTCCTTGCTAACTTGTAACCCTCAATGGACCCAACTGAACCTTGTTTTCTCATCTTTACATACGCTTCCTTCTTCCTCTTGACAAGACATTCAACCTCTTTTGTGAACCATGGTTCCCTCACTCGGCTATTTCCTCCCTGCCTGACAGGGACATACCTATCAAGGACACGCAGTATTTGTTCCTTGAACAAGCTCCACTTTTCATTTGTGCCTTTCCCTGACAGTTTCTGTTCCCATCTTATGCCCCCTAATTCTTGCCTAATCACATCATAATTACCCCTCCCCCAATTATAAACCTTGCCCTGCATAATGAAAGACACCGAATTGTGGTCGCTATCTCCAAAGTGCTCTCCCACAACCAAATCTAACATTTGGCCCGGTTAATTTCCCAGTACCAAATCCAACGTGGTTCCAATCAATATTTGGAAAGTTAAAGTCACCCATGACAACTACCCTGTGACCTCCACAGCTATCCACAATCTGCTTTGCAATTTCTTTCTCCACATCTCTATTACTATTTGGGGGCCTATAGACAACTCCTAACAACGTGACCGCTCCTTTCCTATTTCTAACTTCAGCCCATATTACCTCAGTAGGCAGATCCCCCTCAAACTGCCTTTCTGCAGCCGTTAAACTATCCTTGATTAACAATGCTACTCCACCACCTCTTTTACCACCTTCCCAGCTCTTACTGAAACATCTATACCCCAGAACTTCCAACAACCATTCCTGTCCCTGTTCTAACCATGTCTCCGAAATGGCCACAACATCGTAGTCCCAAGTACCAATCCACGCTCCAAGTTCACCTACCTTATTTCGGATGCTCCTTGCATTGAAGTAGACACACTTCAACCCACCTTCCTGTCTGCAGTTACACTCCTGCGACCTTGATACCCTCCTCAGTACCTCACTACACTCAACACTGACTTCTGGACTACAGCTCCTTTTCCCATCTCCCTGACAAATTAGTTTAAACCCCCCCGAAGAGCCGTAGCAAATTTCCCTCCCAGGATATTGGTGCCCCTCTGGTTCAGGTGCAACCCGCCCTGTTTGTACAGGTCCCACCTTCCCCAGAATGTGTTCCAATTATCCATGGAACTGAAACCCTCCCTCCTACACCATCCCTGCAGCCACGTGTTTATCTGCACTCTCTCCCTGTTCCTCAACTCACTATCACGTGGCACCGGCAACAAACCAGAGATGACAACATGGTTTGTCCTGGCTCTCAGCTTCCACCCTAGCTCCCTAAATTCCTGTTTTAAATCCCCATCCCTTCTCTTACCTATGTCGTTGGTACCGATGTGTATCACGACTTGTGACTGTTCCCTCTCCCCCTTAAGAATCCTGAAAACACGGTCCGAGACATCACGGACCCTGGCACCCGGGAGGCAACATACCATCCTCGAGTCTCTTTCGCTGCCACAGAACCTCCAGTCTATCCCTCTAACTAACGAGTCCCCAATAACTATTGCTCTCCTGCTCTCCCCCTTTTCCTTCTGAGCCACAGGGACGGGCTCAGTGCTGGAGATCCGGTCACCGTGGCTTACCACTGGTAGGTTGTCCCCCTCAACTGTATCCAAAGCGGAATACTTGTTGCTGAGGGGAACGACCACAGGGGATCTCTGCAATGACTGCTTCCTCCAAGCCCCTCTAACCACCACCCATCTATCTTCATTCCTCGGAGTACCTATATCCCTGAAGCTTCTATCTATGGCCACCTCTGCCTCCCGAATGGTCCGAAGTTCATCCAGCTCCAGCTCCAGTTCCCTAACCCGGTTTTTGAGGAGCTGCAGATGGATGCACTTCCCAAAGGTGAAATCAGCGGGGACACTGATGGCATCCCTCACATCAAACATTCTGCAAGAGGAACATTGCACTGCCTTCACACCCATCCCCTCTAGATAACTTGCTAATACAACAAGAAAGAAAGAAAGAGCTTACCTGATATTTACTCACCCCCATTAGGTTAGAGGAGGTGTAAGGGTGGGGGACACTAAGTGTAGTGTCTCGGGTTTAGGAACCGTCCAACTTATATACAGGTAAAAATAAAACACTTAACCAGCAACCACCGCGACCCGCACTATAAAAGCAAACTACAAACCGTCCCAGAACCCCCCATGGCCGACTTCCGGTTTCCTGCTGCTCTGAAAAAAAAAGTAAGTTAGTTTTATACTCACAGTTACGCTCAGCTCCGCCCTCCGACCGCTCCCTGCAGACTAGGCCCCAAAGGGCAATGCTGGTAGAAGTAGGGAACTCTGGATGACTCGGGATATTGAGGTCCTGGTCAAGTAGAAGAAGGAGTCATATGACATGCATAGGCAGCTGGGATCAAGTGAAAAATATAGGGGATGTAGGAGTAGAGTTAAGAGAGAAATCAGGAGGCAAAAAGGAGATTGTTTTGGCAGATAAAGCAAAGGAGAATCCAAAGAGCCATAAAGGGCAAAAGAGTAACTAGAGAGAGTAGGACCTCTTAAGGATCAACAAGGTCATCTATGTGCGGATCTACAAGAGATGGGTGGGATCCTAAATGAATATTTCTCATCAGTATTTACTATTGAGAAAAGCATGGACATTAGGGAACTTGGGGAAATAAATAGTGATGTCTTGAGGAGTGTACATATAACAGAGGAGGAGGTGCTGGAAGTCTTAAAGCGCATCAAGGTAGATAAATCCCCAGGACCTGATGAAGTGTATCCCAGAACGTTGTGGGAGGCTAGGGAGGAAATTGCAGGTCCCCTAACAGAGATATTTGAATCATCGACAGCCACAGGTGAGGTGCCTGAAGATTGGAGGGGGGCAAATGTTGTGCCTTTGTTTAAAAAGGGCTGCAAGATAAAACCTGGGATCTACAGGCCAATGAGCCTCACATCTGTAGTGGGTAAGTTGTTAGAAGATATTCTGAGATACAGGATCTACAGGCATTTAGAGAGCCAAGGACTGATTATAGGGACAGTCAGCATGGCTTTGTGAGTGGAAACTCATGTCTCACAAATTTGATTGAGTTTTTTGAAGGGGTAACCAAGAAGGTAGATGAGGGCAGTGCAGTTGATGTTGTCTACATGGACTTTAGCAAGGCCTTTGACAAGGTAGCACATGGTAGGTTGTTGCATAAGGTTAAATCTCATGGGATCCAGGGTGAGGTAGCCAACTGGATACAAAATTGGCTTGATGACAGGAGACAGAGGGTAGTTGTAGAGGGTTGTTTTTCAAACTGGAGGCCTGTGACCAGCGGTGTGCCTCATGGCTCTTGTTGATCCGCACATAGATGACCTTGTTGATCCTTAAGAGGCCCTACTCTCTCCCTAGTTATTCTTTTGCCCTTTATGTATTTGTAGAAGCTCTTTGGATTCTCCTTTCTTTGCCTTATCTGTCAAAATAATCTTGTGTCCCCTTTTTGCCCTCCCGATTTCTCTCTTAACTCTACTCCTACACCCTCTCTACTCCTGAATGGATCCACTTGATCCCAGCTGCCTATGCAAGTGATGTGCCTCCTTCTACTTCTTGACCAGGGCCTCAATATCCCGAGTCATCCAGGGTTCCCTACTTCTACCAGCCTTTCTCTTCACTCTCAGAGGAATGTGCTTACCCTGAACCCTGGTTAACACACTTTTGAAAGCCTCCCACTTACCAGACGTCCCTTTGCCTTCCCACAGACTTCCCCAGTTAACTGTTGAAAGTTCCTGCCTGATACCACTGTTATTTGTCATTGATATTAATGATTTGGATGAGAATATAGGAGGCATGTTTAGTAAGTTTGCAGATGACACCAAGATTGGTGACATAGTGGACAGTGAAGGAGGTTATTGAGGATTGCAATGGGATCTTGATCAATTGAGCCAGTGGGCTGACGAAGAGTAGATGGAGTTAAATTTAGATAAATGCGAGGTGATGCATTTTGGTAGATCGAACCAGGGCAGGACTTACTCTGTTAATGGTAGGGCGTTGGGGAGAGTTATAGAACAAAGAGATCTAAGCATACAGGTAGATAGCTCCTTGAAAGTGGAGTCACAGGTGGACAGAGTGGTGAAGAAGGCATTCGGCATGCTTGGTTTCATTGGTCAGAGCATTGAATACAGGAGTTGGGACGTCTTGTTGAAGTTGTACAAGGCATTGGTAAGGCCACAGTTGGAATGCTGTGTACAGGTCTGGTCACCCTATTATAGAATGGATATTATTAAAGTAAAAAGAGAACAGAAAAGATTTACTAGGATGCTACTGGGACTTGATGGTTTGAGTTATTAGGAGAGGCTGGATAGACCTTTTCACTGGAGCGTAGGAGGCTTAAGGGTGATCTTATAAAGGTCTATAAAATAATGAGGGGCATAGATCAGCTAGATAGTCAATATCTTTTCCCAAAGGTAAGGGAGTCTAAATCTAGAGGGCATAGATTTAAGGCGAGAGGGGAGAGATACAAAAGGGTCCAGAGGGGCAATTTTTTCACACAGAGGGTGGTGAGTATCTGGAACAAGCTGCCAGACGTAGTAGTAGAGGCGGATACAATTTTGTCTTTTAAAAAACATTTAGACAGTTACATGGGTACGATAGGTAGAGAGGGATATGGGCCAAATGCGGGCAATTGGGACTAGCTTAGGGGCTCAAAAAAGGGGCGGCATGGACAAGTTGGGCCAAAGGGCCTGTTTCCATGCTGCAAATCTCTATGATTCTATGACTCTATGACAAGGGAACAGGCCTTCCTGGACTGGATGTTGTGCAATGAGAAAGGATTAGTTGGCAATCTAGTTGTGAGAGAACATTGGGGATGAGTGACCATATTATGGTAGAATTCTTTATCAAGGTGGATAATGATGTAGTTGATTCTGAGACCAGAGTCCTGAATCTCAATAAAGGTGATCGTGATGGTATGAGGCATGAATTGCCATGCTGCACTGGGAAACATTACTGAAAGGAAAAACATAGTAACATAAGAACATAAGAAATAGGAGCAGGAGAAGGCCATTTGGCCCTTCGAGCCTGCTCCGCCATTCATTATGATCATGGCTGATCGTCCAATTCAATAGCCTAATTCTGCTTTCTCCCCATAACCTTTGATCCCATTCGCCCCAAGTGCTATATCCAGCCGCCTCTTGAATACATTCAATGTTTTGGCATCAACTACTTCCTGTGGTAATGAATTCCAAAGGCTCACCATCTTTGGGTGAAGAAATGTCTCCTCATCTCCATCCTAAATGGACAACCCCGAATCCTCAGACTGTGACCCCTGGTTCTGGACTCCCCCACCATCGAGAACATCCTTCCTGCCTAGTCCTGTTAGAATTTTAACATCAGTCCCGCCATCTCCGGAATCAGCCTGGTAAACCTTCACTGCACTCCCTCAAGAGCAAGGTCATCCTTCTTCAGAAACAGAGACCAAAACTGCACACAATACTCTAGGTGTGGCCTCACCAAGGCCGTGTATAATTGCAACAACACATCCCTGCTCCTGTACTCAAAACCTCTTGTCATGAAGGCCAACATACCATTTGCCTTTTTTACCACCTGCTGCACCTGCATGCTGACCTTCAGTGACTGGTGCACAAGGACACCCAGGTCCTGCTGCACACTCCCCTCTCCCAATTTACAGCCATTCAGGTAGTAATCTGCCTTCTTGTTTTTACTTCCAAAGTAAATAACCTCACATTTATCCAAATTATACTGCATCTGCCATTGATTTGCCCACTCACCCAACCTGTCCAGATTATGCTGGATATTATCTGGATATAAATTGTCCCATTGGTAAGGGCAGGTCATGTTTGACTAATTTGGTGGAATTCTTTGAGAACATTACATGTACAGTGGACAATGGGGAACCTGTGGATGTGGTGTATCTGGATTTCCAGAAGGCATTTGACAAGGTGCCGCACCAAAGACTGCTACATAAGATAAAGGTGCACTGTGTTACGGGTAATGTATTTGCATGGATAGAGGATTGGTTAACGAACAGAAAGCAAAGAGTGGGGGTAAATGGGTGTTTTTCTGGTTGGCGATCAGTGACTAGTGGTGTGCCTCAGGGATCAGTATTGGGACCGCAATTGTTTACGATTTACATAGATGATTTGGAGTTGGGGACCAAGTGTAGTGTGTCAAAATTTGCAAATGACACTAAGATGGGTGGCAGAGCAAAGTGTGCAGAGGACGCTGAAAGTCTGCAAAGGGATATAGATAGTCTAAGTGACTGGGCGAGGGTCTGGCAGATGGAGTACAATGTTGGTAAATGTGAGGTCATCCATTTTGGTAGGAATAACAGCAAAATGGACTATTATTTAAATGGTAAAAAATTGCAGCATGCTGCCATGCAGAGGGACCTGGGTGTTCTTGTGCAGGAATCTCAAGGAGTTGGTTTGCAGGTGCAACAGGTAATTAAGAAGGCAAATGGAATTTTGTCTTTCATTGCTAGAGGGATGGAGTTTAAAAACAGCGAGATTATGTTGCAGCTGTATAAGGTGCTGGTGAGGCCACATAGTGTGTTAAAGTGGATTGGGGACTGGCTATCCGACAGGAAGCAAAGAGTCGGAATAAATGGGTGTTTTTCCGGTTGGAGGAAGGTAACTAGTGGCGTGCCGCAGGGATCGGTACTCGGGCCGCAACTATCTACCATTTATATAGATGATCTGGAGGAGGGGACGGAGTGTAGGGTAACGAAGTTTGCAGACGACACAAAGATAAGTGGAAAAGTGAATCGTGTGGAGGACGGAGAAGATCTGCAGAGAGATTTGGACAGGCTGAGTGAGTGGGCGAGGATATGGCAAATGGAGTATAACGTTGATAAATGCGAGGTTATACACTTTGGAGGAAATAATAACAAATGGGATTACTATCTCAATGGAAACAAATTAAAACATGCTACCGTGCAAAGGGACCTGGGGGTCCTTGTGCATGAGACGCAAAAGCCCAGTCTGCAGGTACAACAGGTGATCAAGAAGGCAAATGGGATGTTGGCCTATATCGCGAGGGGGATAGAATATAAAAGCAGCGATGTCTTGATGCACCTGTACAGGGCATTGGTGAGGACGCAGCTGGAATACTGTGTGCAGTATTGGTCCCCTTATATGAGGAAGGATATATTGGCATTGGAGGGAGTGCAGAGAAGGTTCACCAGGCTGATACCGGAGATGAGGGGTTTGGATTATGAGGAGAGGCTGAGGAGATTGGGTTTGTACTCGTTGGAGTTTAGAAGGATGAGGGGGGATCTTATGGAGACCTATAAGATAATGCGGGGGCTGGATAGGGTGGAGGCGGAGAGATTCTTTCCACTTAGTAAGGAAGTTAAAACTAGAGGACACAGCCTCAAAATAAAGGGGGGTCGGTTTAAGACAGAGTTGAGGAGGAACTTCTTCTCCCAGAGGGTGGTGAATCTCTGGAATTCTCTGCCCACTGAGGTGGTGGAGGCTACCTCGCTGAATATGTTTAAAGCGCGGATGGATGGATTCCTGATCGATAAGGGAATTAAGGGTTATGGGGATCAGGCGGGTAAGTGGTACTGATCCACGTCAGATCAGCCATGATCTTACTGAATGGCGGGGCAGGCTCGAGGGGCTAGATGGCCTACTCCTGCTCCTATTTCTTATGTTCTCACCAGGAGTACTGTGTACAGTTTTGGTCTCCTTACTTGAGAAAGGATATACTGGCACTGGAGGGGGTACAGAGGAGATTCACTCAGTTGATTCCGGAGTTGAGAGTGTTGGCTTATGAGGAGAGACTGAGCCCATACTCATTGGAATTCAGAAGAATGAGGGGAGATCTTATAGAAACATATAAGATTATGAAGGGAATAGATAAGATAGAAGCAGGGAAGCTGTTTCCACTGGCGGGTGAAACTAGAACTAGGGGGCATGGAGAGGGTTGGGAGGGGGGTGTGACCAATCATCCCCAGGGTGGGGAGGGGGGGGGGGGCTGGTGGGAGGAGAGGGGGTGTGACCGATCATCTCCTGAGGGGGTGGGAGGAGAGGGGGTGTGACGTATCATCCTCTGGGGGTGGGGCCGCTGCCACTCTGCGGCCGATCGGTGGGGAGGGAGGGGGCAGGGAGTTCCGCTGCCACTCTGCGGAATGCTGAGGTGAATAATGACAGTCGTGGTGTTTGAAATAAGCGGCCACTCCAGAGATGAGGAGGGATCGGCCGCAGAGTGGCAGCGGAACCCTCCCCCCCCACCGATCAGCCACAGAGTGGCTGCGGCCCCCCCAGTGAATGATACGTCACACCCCCTCTCCTCCCACCTCCCCCCCCCCCCCCCCCCCCCCCCCCCACACAGGGGATGATCGGTCACACCCCCTCATTGCAGTCTCTGACCCCGCTCTTCGGAGGCTGCAGTGGCGACTTTGGATTTTTATTCGGCAGGTCGATTAGAGCGTGGATCCGCATCGGACCAGAAGACGGTAAAGTGGGAATTGGCAGTAGAGTTGGGCGTGCGGTTCATTAAGTCGATTTAAATGCATGCAAATGCACACACCCGAATCGGGTGTCGGTAAAGCCGCAATCTGCTCGGAATTGGGTGCAGATCGCAGTATAGGCCCGACGCCCAACTTTACCGCGATTTCGCGCCCGAAAACGGGCACGAAGTTTTGGTAAAATCGGGCCCTTTGTTTCCTCTCTGCCAACCAGTTTTCTATCCATCTCAATACACTTCCCTCGATCCCATGTGCTTTAATCACGCACGATAATCTCTTATACGGGACTTTGTCAAATGCTTTCTGAAAGTCCAAAGATACCACATCGACTGGCTCCCCCTTGTCAACTCTACTAGTTACGTCTTCAAAGAATTCCAACAGATTTGTCAAGCATGATTTCCCCTTCATAAATCCATGCTGACTCTGTCTGATCCTACCACTGCTTTAAAGTCCTTGATAATGGATTCAAGAATTTTCCCCAGTACCAATGTTAGGATTAATGATCTATAATTCCCTGTTTTCTCTCTACCTCCATTTTTGAATATTGGAGTGACATTAGCTCACCTCCAATCTGCAGGGACTGTTCCAGAGAATCCTGGAAGATGACCACCAATGCATCCACAATTTCTAGAGCCACTTCCTTAAATACTCTGGGATGTAGATTATCAGGCCCTGGGATTTATTCGCCTTCAATCCCATCAATTTTCCCAGCATCATTTCTCTATTAATATTGATCTCCCTCAGTTCTTCCTTCTCACTAAATCTTGCATTTTGAAAGACAGTGGACGGGCAACGGCGGGCATTTAAAGAACGAATAGATAAACTCCAGAAGTTGTTTATTCCTGTTTGGCGCAAGAGTGGTACGGGAATTGTGGCCAAACCATGGCTAACAAGGGAAATTAGAGATAGTATCAGATTCAAGGAAGAAGCATACAAATTGGCAAGAAAAAGCAATAGGCCTGAGGATTGGGAACAGTTTACAATTTAGCAAAGAACGACCAAGGAATTGATTAAGAAGGGGAAAATAGAGTATGAAAGCAAGCTAGTGGGGAACATAAAAACTGACTGTAAAAGTTTCTATTGATATGTAAAGAGAAAAAGATTTTAAAAAATGAATGTAGGCCCCATACAGTCAGAAACAGGAGAATTCATAACGGGGAATAAAGAAATGGTCGAGGAATTAAATTCGTAATTTGCTTCAGTCTTCACAAAGGAAGACATGAAAAATGTGCCACAGGTTCTGAGAGAAAAATGTTTTAGTGAGAAGTTGAAGGAAATCAGCATTAGTAGAAAAATCGTTTTGGGAAATTGATGGGATTGAAGGTGGATAAATCTCCAGATTCTGATAGAGAAAAAACAGGGAACTATAGACCAGTGAGCCTAACGTCGGTACTGGGAAGTTGCTAGAGTTTATTATCAGGGATTTCAAAACTCAGCATTTGGAAGGCAGTGGTATAATCAAAGTCAGCATGGATTTATAAAAGGGAAATCATGTTTGACGAATCTGTTGGAAATATTTGAGGATATAACTAGTAGAGTTGCCCTAAAAGAACCAGTGGATGTGGTTTATTTAGACTTTCAGAAGGCTTCCGACAAGGTCTCACATAACAGACCACTATGTAAAGTTAAATGGACATGGGATTGTAGGCAATGTCTGAGATGGATAGAAAGCTGGTTAGCGGATAGGAAGCAAAGAGTTGGCATAAATGGGTCTTTTTCTGATTGGCGGTCAGTGACTAGTGGGGTTTCGCAGGGATCTGTGCTAACTGTTCACATTATATGTTAATGATTTGGAAGAGGGAGCTGAATGTATTATCTCCAAATTTGTAGATGATACAAAGTTGGGTGGGAGGGTGAGCTGTGAGGAGGATGCAGAGATGCTTCAGTGTGATTTGGACAGGCTGAGTGTGTGGGTATCTGCATGGCAGATGCAGTATAATGTGGATAATTGTGAGGTTATCCATTTTGGTAGCAATAATACGAAGACAAATTATTACTTGAATGGGTGTAAATTGAGAGAGGTGGATACTCAGAGAAACCTTGGAATCCTCGTGCATCTGTCGCTGAAAGTAAGCGCGCAGGTACAGCAGGCAGTAAAGAAGGCAAATGGTATGTTGGCCTTCATAGCGAGAGGATTTGAGTATCGGGATAGGGATGTTTTGCTGCAATTGTATAGGGCATTGGTGAGGTCACACCTGGAGTATTGTGTGCAGTTTTGGTCTCCTTATCTGAGGAAGGATGTCCTTGTTATAGAGGGAGTACAGCGAAGGTTTACCAGGCTGATTCCTGGAATGGCAGGTCTGTCATATGAGGAGAGACTAAGTCGGCTAGGATTATATTCACTGGAGTTTAGAAGAGCAAGAGGGGATCTCATAGAAACTTATAAAATTCTCACAGGGTTAGATAGGTTAGATTCAGAAAGAATGTTCCTAATGGTGGGGAAGTCCAGAACCAGGGGTCATAGTTTGAGGATAAGAGCTAAACCTTTTAAAACTGAGGTGAGGAGAAATTTCTTCACCCAGAGGGTGGTGAATGTATGGAATTCACTACCACTGAATGTAGTTGAGGCCAAAACGTTGTCTGATTTCAAGAAGAAATTAGGTACAGCTCTTGGGGCTAAAGGGTTCATGGGAATTGGGGGGAAGGGGTGTCAGGATATTGAATTCAACAATCAGCCATGATCAAGATGAATGGTTGGGCAGGCCCGAAGGGCCGAATGGTCTCCTCCTGCTTCTAGTCTCTATGTTTCTATGCAGTAATTGACTCCTTGATCAATAACGCAACACCACCTCCTCTTTTACATTGCACTCTCCCCCCCTCGCCTGAAGATTCTATATCCCAGAATATTGAGGCTGCCAGTCCTGCCCCTTCCTCAGCTATGTCTCTGTGATAACAATAATATCAGACTCCCGTGAGTTAATCAACGCCTGCAATTCATCTGCCTTACCCGTAAGACATCTTGCATCCAGCCTTGCGATATTCCCTTGTGCCTTACCATGTCAACCTTTGCTCTTCCTTCCAATACCGACTTGGATTTTCCTCCATAGTTAGTTGTGCATCACCCCCTACTGCATCTCCACCCCCCTGCACTCTGCAGATTTGTTATTGTATTCTGCCACACCACAACTTGTGGGAGAGATTTTATGACATATATCATTCACAGACAGCTCTCTAAAGTCTTCACCAGTGAAGACCAGGGGAACCAGTTACACCAGGGGAATTTCACAGTAACTTCATTGCAGTGTTAATGTAAGCCTTACTTGTGACTAATAAATAAACTTTACTTCACTTTACTTATGTATTCACAAACACTGGTCCCTTGGTTTGAAAAATGTTCAAACTGCAGTACGAACCAGTGAGAATCTTTTGGAGATGTGATTTACTGAACACGGAGCCACAGGGATTTGAGGGATTGTTCACAATGATGCAAGCAGTTTTATCATCAATCAATGCTTCCATTTGTTTCAGGTCAATTTTCCATGATCTTTCTGGCTGTAATCAGTCAAAAGAAAATCACAATCAATTTCTCACCATCTAATAGCATGAAGCAAATGTGAATATGCACAGTTACGGGCACAGTATGGCACAATAGGCCAGTAATGGGCACAGTATGGCACAATAGGCCAGTAATGGGCACAGTATGGCACAATAGGCCAGTAATGGGCACAGTATGGCACAATAGGCCAGTAACGGGCACAGTATGGCACAATAGGCCAGTAATGGGCACAGTATGGCACAATAGGCCAGTAACGGGCACAGTATGGCACAACAGGCACAGTAACGGGCACAGTATGGCACAATAGGCCAGTAACGGGCACAGTATGGCACAATAGGCCAGTAATGGGCACAGTATGGCACAATAGGCACAGTAACGGGCACAGTATGGCACAATAGGCCAGTAACGGGCACAGTATGGCACAATAGGCACAGTAACGGGCACAGTATGGCACAATAGGCCAGTAACGGGCACAGTATGGCACAATAGGCACAGTAACGGGCACAGTATGGCACAATAGGCACAGTAACGGGCACAGTATGGCACAATAGGCCAGTTACAGGCACAGTATGGCACAATAGGCACAGTAACGGGCACAGTATGGCACAATAGGCACAGTAACGGGCACAGTATGGCACAATAGGCACAGTAACGGGCACAGTATGGCACAATAGGCCAGTTCCACTGGTGCAAGCTGAGAGGGAGTGATTGGAGGCAGGAGTGGTGGTGAGAGAGTGATTGAATTATTTATTTATTTAATTAGTCAGTTAGTGTGTGTTTTTTTTGGCCTTTACTTTTGCAGTAGTATTTTTCTTAAGTTTAAAGTGAAAACCGGAAGTGGGCTGCTAAGGAGTCTGGGAAGGGTTTTTTAAGCGCGCGAAGTATAAAAGGTAGGCTGCAGTATACAGCGGGCAGCATCGGGAACGGGCAGGGGAGTGTGTGGGAAGCAGAGTGTGAGCTATAAGGCTTTGGCTCACAGGGCTTAGGCAGAAAGGGCGAACAGGGGTGAGTTTAATTCATTTTTGCTGTTTCTACCTGGTACTGGCAAGGTATCTAGAGGGGATGGGTGTGCAGGCAGTGCTATGTTCCTCTTGCACTATGTTTGAGGTGAGGGATGACGACAGTGTCCCTGCTGATTACACCTGTGGGAAGTGCACCCATCTGCAGCTCCTCCAAAACCGTGTTAGGGAACTGGAGCTGGAGTTGGATGAACTTAGGATCATTAGGGACGCAGAGGTGGCCATAGACAGAAGCTTTAGGAATACAGTTACTCCGAGGAATGAAAACGGATGGGTGACGGTAAGAGGGGCTGGGAGGAAGCAGTCCGTGCAGGGATCCCCTGTGGTCGTTCCCCTTAGCAACAAGTATTCCGCTTTGGATACGGTTGAGGGGGATGACATACCAGTGGTGAGCCGCAGTGAGAGGATCTCCAGCACTGTGTCCGTCTCTGTGGCTCGGGAGGGTAAGGGGCAGAGCGGGAGGGCAATAGTAATTGGGGACTCGTTAGTTAGAGGGATAGATAGGAGGTTCTGTGGCAGCAAAAGAGACTCACGGATGGTATGTTGCCTACCGGATGCCAAGGTCCGTGACGTCTCAGACCGTGTTTTCCGGATTCTGAAGGGGAAGGGGAAACAGTCACAAGTCGTGGTACACATTGGCACCAACGGCATAGGTAAGAGAAGGGACGGGGATTTAAAGCAGGAATTTCTGGAGCTGGGCTGGAAGCTGAGAGCCAAGACAAAACATGTGGTCATCTCTGGTACGTTGCCGGTGCCACGTGATAGCGAGTTGAGGAACAGGGAGAGAGTGCAGTTAAACATGTGGTTGCAGGGATGGTGTAGGAGGGAGGGTTTCAGATACGTGGATAATTGGAACACATTCTGGGGAAGGTGGGACCTGTACAAACAGGACGGGGTGCACCTGAACCAGAGGGGCACCAATATCCTAGGAGGGAAATTTGATACGGCTCTTCAGGGGGGTTTAAACTAATTTGTCAGGGGAGTGGGAAAAGGAGTTGTAGTCCAGAAGTCAGTGAGGGTGGTGAGGTATTGGGGAAGGTATCAGGGTCAAGCGTGGGTACCTGTAGACAGGAAGGTGGGTTGAAGTGTGTCTACTTCAATGCAAGGAGCATCCGGAACAAGGTAGATGAACTTGGGGCGTGGATTGGTACTTGGGACTACGATGTTGTGGCCATAACGGAGACGTGGGTAGAACAAGGACAGGAATGGTTGTTGGACATTCCGGGGTATAGATGTTTCAGTAAGTGTAGGGAAGCTGGTAAAAGAGGTGGAGGAGTGGCATTGTTAATCAAGGATAGTTTAACGGCTGCGGAAAGGCACTTCGAGGGGATCTGCACACTGAGGTAATATGGGCTGAGGTTAAAAATAGGAAAGGAGCGGTCACGTTGTTAGGAGTTTACTATAGGCCCCCAAATAGTAATAGAGATGTGGAGGAAGAAATTGCTAAGCAGATTATGGATATGTGTGGGGGTCACAGGGTAGTTGTCATGGGGGACTTTAACTTTCCAAATATTGATTGGAACCTTTGTAGGTCAAATAGTTCGGATGGGGCAGTTTTTGTGCAGTGTGTGCAGGAGGGTTTCCTGACACAATATGTGGATAGGCCGACAAGAGGTGAGGCCACATTGGATTTGGTACTGGGAAATGAACCGGGCCAAGTGAGTTGGAGTTTAAGAGCCGTGGGGTTATGCTGCAACTGTACAGGACCTTGGTGAGACCGCATTTGGAATATTGCGTGCAGTTCTGGTCACCTCACTATAAGAAGGATGTGGAAGCGCTGGAAAGAGTGCAGAGGAGATTTACCAGGATGCTGCCTGGTTTGGAGTGTCGGTCTTATGAGGAAAGGTTGAGGGAGCTGGGGCTGTTCTCTCTGGAGCGGAGGAGATTGAGGGGAGACTTAATAGAGGTTTATAAAATGATGAAGGGGATAGATCGAGTGAACGTTCAAAGACTATTTCCTCGGGTGGATGGAGCTATTACAAGGGGGCATAACTATAGGGTTCATGGTGGGAGATATAGGAAGGATATCAGAGGTAGGTTCTTCACGCAGAGAGTGGTTGGGGTGTGGAATGGACTGCCTGCAGTGATAGTGGAGTCAGACACTTTAGGATCATTTAAGCGGTTATTGGATAGGCACATGGAGCACACCAGGATGGTAGGGAGTGGGATAGCTTGATCTTGGTTTCAGATGAAGGTCGGCACAACATCGTGGGCCGAAGGGCCTGTTCTGTGCTGTACTGTTCTATGTTCTATGTAAGTGTTAGATTTGGTTGTGGGAGAGCACTTTGGAGATAGTGACCACAATTTGGTGTCTTTTGTTATTGCAATGGAGAGGGATAGGGCCGTATGGCAGGGCAAGGTTTACAATTGGGGGAGAGGTAATTATGATGCGATTAGGCAAGAATTAGGGGGCATAAGTTGGGAACAGAAACTGTCAGGGAAAGGAACTAATGAAAAGTGGAACTTTTTCAAGGAACAAATACTGGGTGTCCTTGATAGGTATGTCCCTGTCAGGCAGGGAGGAAATGGCCGAGTGAGGGAACCATGGTTCATGATGGGCTACATCCTAGAGTTCTAAAGGAGATAGCTGAAGAAATAGTGGAGGCATTAGTTATGATCTTTCAAAAGTCACTGGAGTCAGGGAAAGTCCCAGAGGATTGGAAAATCGCTGTTGTAACCCCACTGTTCAAGAAGGGAACAAGAAAAAAGATGGAAAATTATAGGCCAATTAGCCTAACCTCAGTTGTTGGCAAAATTCTAGAATCCATCGTTAAGGATGAGATTTCTAAATTCTTGGAAGTGCAGGGTCGGATTAGGACAAGTCAGCATGGATTTAGTAAGGGGAGGTCGTGCCTGACAAACCTGTTAGAGTTCTTTGAAGAGATAACAAATAGGTTAGACCAAGGAGAGCCAATGGATGTTATCTATCTTGACTTCCAAAAGGCCTTTGACAAGGTGCCTCATGGGAGACTGCTGAGTAAAATAAGGGCCCATGGTATTCGAGGCAAGGTACTAACATGGATTGACGATTGGCTGTCAGACAGAAGGCAGAGAGTTGGGATAAAAGGTTCTTTCTCAGAATGGCAACCGGTGATAAGTGGTGTCCCGCAGCGTTCAGTGTTGGGGCCACAGCTGTTCTCTTTACATATTAACAATCTAGATGACGGGACTGGGGGCATTCTGGCCACGTTTGCCGATGATACAAAGATAGGTGGAGGGGCAGGTAGTATTGAGGAGGTGGGGAGGCTGCAGAAAGATTTAGACAGTTTAGGAGAGTGGTCCAAGAAGTGGCTGATGAAATTCAACGTGGGCAAGTGCGAGGTCTTGCACTTTGGAAAAAAGAATAGAGGCATGGACTATTTTCTAAACGGTGACAAAATTCATAATGCTAAAGTGCAAAGGGACTTGGGAGTCCTAGTCCAGGATTCTCTAAAGGTAAACTTGCAGGTTGAGTCCGTAATTAAGAAAGCAAATGTAATGTTGTCATTTATCTCAAGAGGCTTGGAATACAAAAGCAGGGATGTACTTCTGAGGCTTTATAAAGCACTGGTTAGGCCCCATTTGGAGTACTGTGAGCAATTTTGGGCCCCACACCTCAGGAAGGACATACTGGCACTGGAGCGGGTCCAGCGGAGATTCACACGGATGATCCCAGGAATGGTAGGCCTGACATACGATGAACGTCTGAGGATCGTGGGATTGTATTCATTGGAGTTTAGGAGGTTGAGGGGAGATCTGATAGAAACTTACAAGATAATGAACGGCTTAGATAGGATGGACGTAGGGAAGTTGTTTCCATTAGCAGGGGAGACTAGGACGCGGGGGCACAACCTTAGAATAAAAGGGAGTCACTTTAGAACAGAGATGAGGAGAAATTTCTTCAGCCAGAGAGTGGTAGGTCTGTGGAATTCATTGCCACAGAGGGCTGTGGAGGCCGAGACGTTGAGCGTCTTCAAGACAGAAATTGATAAATTCTTGATTTCTCGAGGAATTAAGGGCTATGGGGAGAGAGCGGGTAAATGGAGTTGAAATCAACCATGATCGAAAGGTGGAGTGGACTCGATGGGCCGAATGGCCTTACTTCCGCTCCTATGTCTTATGGTCTTATGAAAGAGGTGGAATGTCTTGTGAAAAGGAAGAGGGAAGCTTATGTAAGGATGAGGAAACAAGGTTCAGATGGCTCGATTGAGGGTTACAAGTTAGCAAGGAATGAGCTGAAAAAGGGGCTTAGGAGAGCTAGGAGGGGACATGAGAAGTCCTTGGCGGGTCGGATCAAGGAAAACCCCAAGGCTTTTTACTCTTATGTGAGGAATAAAAGAATGACCAGGGTGAGGTTAGGGCCGGTCAAGGACAGTAGTGGGAACTTGTGTGTGGAGTCAGTAGAGATAGGCGAGGTGATGAATGAATACTTTTCTTCAGTGTTCACCAAGGAGAGGGGCCATGTTTTTGAGGAAGAGAAGATGTTACAGGCTAATAGGCTGGAGGAAATAGATGTTCGGAGGGAGGATGTCCTGGCAGTTTTGAATAAACTGAAGGTCGATAAGTCCCCTGGGCCTGATGAAATATATCCTAGGATTCTTTGGGAGGCAAGGGATGAGATTGCAGAGCCTTTGGCTTTGATCTTTGGGTCCTCGCTGTCCACGGGGATAGTGCCAGAGGACTGGAGAATGGCAAATGTTGTTCCTCTGTTTAAGAAAGGGAATAGAAATGACCCTGGTAATTATAGACCAGTTAGTCTTACTTCGGTGGTTGGTAAATTGATGGAAAAGGTCCTTAGGGATGGGATTTACGACCATTTAGAAAGATGCGGATTAATCTGGGATAGTCAGCACGGATTCGTGAAGGGCAAGTCGTGCCTCACAAATTTGATTGAATTTTTTGAGGAGGTAACTAAGTGTGTTGATGAAGGTAGGGCAGTTGATGTCATATACATGGATTTTAGTAAGGCGTTTGATAAGGTCCCCCATGGTCGGCTTATGATGAAAGTGAGGAGGTGTGGAATAGAGGGAAAGTTGGCCGATTGGGGCGGCACGGTAGCACAGTGGTTAGCACTGCTGCTTCACAGCTCCAGGGTCCCGGGTTCGATTCCCGGCTCGGGTCACTGTCTGTGTGGAGTTTGCACATTCTCGTCGTGTCTGCGTGGGTTTCCTCCGGGTGCTCCGGTTTCCTCCCACAGTCCAAAGATGTGCGGGTTAGGTTGATTGGCCAGGTTAAAAATTGCCCCTTAGAATCCTAAAATGCGTAGGTTAGAGGGATTAGCGGGTAAATATGTGGGGGTAGGGCTGGGTGGGATTGTGGTCGGTGCAGACTCGATGGGCCGAATGGCCTCCTTCTGCACTGTAGGGTTTCTATGATTCTATGATTCTATGGATAGGTAACTGGCTGTCTGATCGAAGACAGAGGGTGGTGGTGGATGGAAAATTTTCAGATTGGAGGCAGGTTGCTAGCGGAGTGCCACAGGGATCAGTGCTTGGTCCTCTGCTCTTTGTGATTTTTATTAATGACTTAGAGGAGGGGTCTGAAGGGTGGATCAGTAAATTTGCTGATGATACCAAGATTAGTGGAGTAGTGGATGAGGTGGAGGGCTGTTGTAGGCTGCAAAGAGACATAGATAGGATGCAAAACTGGGCTGAAAAATGGCAAATGGAATTTAACCCCGATAAATGTGAGGTGATTCATTTTGGGAGGACTAATTTAAATGTGAATTACAGGGTCAAAGGTAGGGTTCTGAAGACTGTGGAGGAACAGAGAGATATTGGGGTCCATATCCACAGATCTCTAAAGGTTGCCACTCAAGTGGATAGAGTTGTGAAGAAGGCCTATAGTGTGTTAGCTTTTATTAACAGGGGGTTGGAGTTTAAGAGCCGTGGGGTTATGCTGCAACTGTACAGGACCTTGGTGAGACCACATTTGGAATATTTGTGTGCAGTTCTGGTCACCTCACTATAAGAAGGATGTGGAAGCACTGGAAAGAGTGCAGAGGAGATTTACCAGGATGCCGCCTGGTTTGGAGGGTAGGTCTTATGAGGAAAGGTTGAGGGAGCTAGGGCTGTTCTCTCTGGAGCGGAGGAGGCTGAGGGGAGACTTAATAGAGGTTTATAAAATGATGAAGAGGATAGATAGAGTGAATGTTCAAAGACTATTTCCTTGGGTGGATGGAGCTATTACAAGGGGGCATAACTATAGGATTCATGGTGGGAGACACAGGAAGGATATCAGAGGTAGGTTCTTTACGCAGAGAGTGGTTGGGGTGTGGAATGGACTGCCTGCAGTGATAGTGGAGTCAGACACTTTAGGAACATTTAAGCGGTTATTGGATAGGCACATGGAGCACACCAGGATGATAGGGAGTGGGATAGCTTGATCTTGGTTTCAGATAAAGCTCTGCACAACATCGTGGGTCGAAGGGCCTGTTCTGTGCTGTATTGTTCTATGTTCTAACAGGCACAGTATGGCACAAATACAACAATTGTATGTGTGTTGAACTCACATTGCACACAGTTTCTGGAATGAGATATAGTACACGCAATAAACACAATGTATAACTCACAGTACAAGCAATTATGGATGGGCAACAAATGCTGAACTTGCCAACAACACTCCCATTCCATGAAGGAATAAAAAGACTGGATGGTGCAGTGGCTTTCTGGTGTTGGTGAGACATGTTGGGGGATGAGGGCTAGTGTGGGATCTTGGGCTTCATGGACGGTGGTGTTGGGTGCAGCGGCAGCGAAGTTGTGCTGAACCTGTATAGAGATCTGGTTGGGTTACAGCTGAAATGTGCACTTTGTGCACTGCACTTTGGGAGTACTTTGGCATTTCTAGGAAGGGCATAGGGGAGATCTGCTGGGCTGGTTAAGGAACTTTGGCTGCAGGGTTGGGTTAGAGAAGCAGGTTTTGTTCTCTTTGGAGCAAAGGAAATTGGGGGAGATTTGACACAAGCGTACAAAATTATGACAGGTTTAGATAAGATGGACAAAGAAAAGCTATTGAGAAAACACTGGAAAATCTCAGCAGGTTGGCAGCATCTGGAAGGAGAGAAAAGAGCTGATGTTTTGAGTCCAGATAACCCTTTGACCAAGCTAAAAGGCATAGAAAGTGGGAGATATTTATACTGCAGGGGGCGGGAATGGAAGATGAGTCATAGCCATAGAAACCAGGGGAAAAGACTGCTAATGGCTGTCCACAGAGAGAATAAAGGGTGTGAATGGCCAAACGGCAGAGAAGCTTTAAGCTGTGATAGATGAAGTTGTTGGTGGGCGGCGGAGGGGAGGGGGGGGTGGATGGGACAGAGGTAGAAGGTAGAAAAGGGGAAGCGGGTGGAGAAACGGTAAGGGAAAGGGGATGAGGTACGGGGAAAAGTTTTCCCCCTTCTTTCCTCCTACTTCATCCCCCTTCCCTTACCTTTTCTTCCCCAGACTTCCCCTTTCCCACATTCTACCTCTGTCCCATTGCCCCCCCCCCCCCCCCTCCCCCAACATCTTCATCTCTCACAGCTGAAAGCTTCTCTGCCATTTGGCCATTCACACCCTTTATTCTCTCTGTGGACAGCTATTATCAGTCTTTTCCCCTGGTTTCTATGGCTATGACTCATCTTTCATTCCCACTCCCTGCAGTATAAATATCTCCCACTTTCTGTGCCTTTCAGCTTTGTCAAAGGATCATCTGGACTCGAAACGTCAGCTCTTTTCTCTCCTTACAGATGCTGCCAACCTGCTGAGATTTTCCAGCATTTTCTCTTTTGGTTTCAGATTCCAACATTCGCAGTAATTTGTTTTTATAAAGAAAAGCTATTCATATTAGCTGATGTTTTTAAGGACTAGGGAACACATCCACATTTCTTATTAAGCCTAATGTACAGCAAATAGTGTGGGTTATTGCATCAAGTCTATGTACTGTGAGTTTTCTTTGTAGATTCATTATGGCACAGAAGGAAGCCATTTGGCCTACCAAGTCCAGGCTAGCTCTCTTTGGAGCAATACAATCTGTCCCATTCTCACTATAGCCTAATGTCTTCCAAGTGTATTTTGATCTAATGCTTATTGATTTCCTTTTGTGGGTATTCATCATCCCTTTCCACCACTCTCATTGGAAGCAACTTCCAGGTAATTACCACATGTTGTGTAAAAGGTTCTTCTTCATATCCCCCTGCATCTCTTGCACCAAACCTTAAATATTAATGTCCTGCTATCTTCAATGATCTAAGCAAAAGACCCCCCCAGGTACATTTGACCTGTTTAGAATTGTTCCACTAAGCCTTTATTACTTCACACCTTATCCCTTCTATCAAAAGCACACTTCTCAACATTAACTTCTATCAGCCACTTGTCTGCTCATTGTGCTAACTTATCTATGCCCTGTTGCAATTGATTGCTATTTTTCTCAGTTTGCCTTTTCCCCAAGTTTAAGACCATAAGGAATAGGAACAGGAGTAGGCCATTCAGCCCTTTGAGCCTGCTCTGCCATTTAATAAAATCATGGTTGATGTAACACTGAATTCCAATTTCCTTCCTTCCCTCCGTAACCCTTAATTCCCCGACTGATTAAAAACCTATCAATCTCAAGCTTAAAAATGTTCAAGGACTCGGCCTCCACAGCTTCCTGGAGTAAAAAATTCCAGATTCACCACTCTTTGAGAGAAGAAGTGGGCGGCACGGTAGCACAGTGGTTAGCACTGCTGCTTCACAGCTCCAGGGACCTGGGTTTGATTCCCGGCTTGGGTCACTGTCTGTGTGGAGTTTGCACATTCTCCTCATGTCTGCGTGGGTTTTCTCCGAGTGTTCCGAGATGACACAAAGATGGCTGGAATTGCGGATAGCGAAGAGCATTGTCGGGCAATACAGCAGGATATAGATAGGCTGGAAAATTGGGCGGAGAGGTGGCAGATGGAATTTAATCCGGATAAATGCGAAGTGATGCATTTTGGAAGAAATAATGTAGGGAGGAGTTATGCAATAAATGGCAGAGTCATCAGGAGTATAGAAACACAGAGGGACCTAGGTGTGCAAGTCCACAAATCCTTGAAGGTGGCAACACAGGTGGAGAAGGTGGTGAAGAAGGCATATGGTATGCTTGCCTTTATAGGACGGGGTATAGAGTATAAAAGCTGGAGTCTGATGATGCAGCTGTATAGAACGCTGGTTAGGCCGCATTTGGAGTACTGCGTCCAGTTCTGGTCGCCGCACTACCAGAAGGACGTGGAGGCATTGGAGAGAGTGCAGAGAAGGTTTACCAGGATGTTGCCTGGTATGGAGGGTCTTAGCTATGAGGAGAGATTGGGTAGACTGGGGTTGTTCTCCTTGGAAAGACGGAGAATGAGGGGAGATCTAATAGAGGTATACAAGATTATGAAGGGTATAGATAGGGTGAACAGTGGGAAGCTTTTTCCCAGGTCGGAGGTGACGATCACGAGGGGTCACGGGCTCAAGCTGAGAGGGGCGAAGTATAACTCAGACATCAGAGGGACATTTTTTACACAGAGGGTGGTGGGGGCCTGGAATGCGCTGCCAAGTAGGGTGGTGGAGGCAGGCACGCTGACATCATTTAAGACTTACCTGGATAGTCACATGAGCAGCCTGGGAATGGAGGGATACAAACGATTGGTCTAGTTGGACCAAGGAGCGGCACAGGCTTGGAGGGCTGAAGGGCCTGTTTCCTGTGCTGTACTGTTCTTTGTTCTTTGTTCCGGTTTCCTCCCACAGTCCAAAGATGTGCGGGTTAGGTTGATTGGCCATGCTAAAATTGCACTTAGTGTCCTGGGATGCGTAGGTTAGAGGGATTGCGTCTTGAAAGTGCAGCAGAGAGGGAGAGATTCGCGAGAGGAGTGCTGCGGGTAAGCGCTGTTATTTTTTAACTTACTTTTTCGCGGGTTTTTTCTTTAAAAATATCTAAACCCGGAAGTGGTCGCGCAGGGAGGTCTGGGAGAGAGAGATTTTTTTTTTTCCCCAATAAATTGGAACAGAGAGGAATCCCGATACTCTACACTTGTAGAGTATCCCACCCTCCCTCCTCCTCTAACCTAAAAAAAAAAGACCCAGTGAGAGCAGGGCTTTGGAGAAAACAGGAGGAGGAAAGGTAAGTTTAAAATTTTCATTCACTTTTTTTTCCCTGTGTGTTTAAAGGGGCAATTATGAGTGTGAGGCCAGTATGTTGTTCCCAATGTAGGATGTGGGAGGTCCTGGAGGCTCCTAGCCTCCCGGACGACCATATCTGTGCTGGGTGTGTTGAGCTGCGGTTCCTAAGGGACCATGTTAGGGAACTGGAATTGCAGCTCGAGGACCTTCGCCGGGTTAGGGATAGTGAGGAGGTCATTGACAGGAGCTATCGGCAGGTGGTCACACCGGGACCACGGGAGGAGGGTAACTGGGTAACAGTGAGGAAGGAGAAAGCTCAGTTGATGGTGAGCACCCCGGTGGATGTGCCCCTTAATAATAAGTACTCCTGTCTGAGTACTACTGGGGTGGACAGCCCACCTGGGGGAAGCAGCGGTGGCAGTGTCTCTGGAGCTGAGCCTGGCCCAGTAGTGCAAAAGGGTAAGGAAAGGAGGGTAGTGCTAATTGGGGACTCTACGGTGAGGGGGTCAGATAGGCGTTTTTGCGGACACAGACGGGACTCTCGGATGGTGGTTTGCCTCCCTGGTGCAGGGGTCCGGGATGTCTCTGGTCGAGTCCCAGAAATCCTGAAAGGGGAGGGAGAGGAGCCGAAGGTCGTGATGCATATAGGTACTGCTGACATAGGTAGGAAGAGGGAAGGGGTCATGAAAAGAGAATATAGGGAGTTAGGTAGACAGCTGAGAAAGAGGAATGCAAAGGTAGTAATCTCGGGATTGCTGCCTGTGCCACGGGAGAGTGAGAACAGGAATCGGTGGAGAATGAATGCGTGGCTGAGGGACTGGAGCAAGGGACAAGGATTTGGGTACTTGGATCATTGGGACCTCTTTAGGGGCAGGTGTGACCTGTTTAAAAAAGACGGGTGGCACTTGAATCCCAGGGGGACCAATATCCTGGCGGGAAGGTTGGCTAAGGCTACTGGAGAGACTTTAAACTAGAAAGGTTGGGGGGAGGGAATCGAAATGAGGGGACTGAGAGCGAGGAGGTTAGCTCGCAAATAGATAAGGAATGTAAACAGGGTAAGAGGGAGGTTAGACGAGTGAAGGAGAAGGGAAGTGCTCAGGCTGAAGGTCTGAGATGTGTCTATTTTAATGCCAGGAGTGTAGTGAATAAAGTGGATGAGCTTGGAGCGTGGATTGCTGCTTCGAATTGTGATGTGGTGGCCATTACGGAGACTTGGATGTCTCAGGGACAGGACTGGGTGCTTCAGGTGCCGGGTTTTAGATGTTTCAGGAAGGACAGGGAGGGAGGCAAGAGAGGGGGGGGAGTGGCACTGTTGATCAGGGATAGTGTCACGGCTGTAGAGAAGGTGGACGCCGTGGAGGGATTGACTATGGAGTCTCTGTGGGTGGAGGTTAGGAACAGGAAGGGGTCGGTAACGTTGCTGGGTGTCTTCTATAGGCCGCCCAATAGTAACAGAGATGTTGAGGAGCAGATGGGGAAACAGATCCTGGAGAGATGTAGGAATAACAGAGTTGTCGTGATGGGAGATTTTAATTTCCCAAACATAGATTGGAATATCCCTAGGGCTAGGGGTTTGGATGGAGAGGAGTTTGTTAGGTGTGTCCAGGAGAGTTTCCTGACACAGTATGTGGATAAGCCTACTAGAGGAGAGGCTGTACTTGATCTGGTGCTGGCTAATGAACCTGGACAGGTGGAGGATCTCTCGGTGGGTGAGCATCTTGGGGATAGCGATCATAATTCTATCTCCTTCACGATAGCATTGGAAAGAGATAGGATCAGGCAGGCTAGGAAAGTGTTTCTCTGGAGTAAAGGGAAATACAGTGTCATCAGGGAGGAAATTAGACGGGTAAATTGGAAGGAGGCATTCTTGGGGAAAAGTACCGAAGGAAAGTGGAGGATTTTCAAGGAATGTTTGTCTGGAGCTCTGCATGACAACGTTCTGATGAGACAGGGGGTGTTGGTAGGGTACGGGAACCGTGGTGCACGAAGGTTGTGATGAACCTGGTGAATAAGAAAAGAGAGGCGTACAGAAGGTTCAGAGAGCTAGGAGGTGTTAAGGATTTAGAGGAGTATACGGGATGTAGGAAGGAGCTTAAGAAGGAAATTAGGAGAGCGAGAAGGGGTCATGAGAAGGCCTTGGCGGGTAAGATTAAGGAGAATCCCAAGGCTTTCTACAAATATGTCAAGAGTAAAAGGATGAGATGTGAAGGCATAGGACCCTTAAAAGGTGAAGGGGGAAAAGTTTGTGCGGAACCGTTAGAAATGGCGGAGCTGCTTAATGAATACTTTACCTCGGTATTCACGGTGGAAAGGGATCTGGGTGGTTGTACTGCTGGTTTGCGGTGGACAGAAAGGATCGAGCATGTGGACATAAAGAAAGAGGATGTGTTGGAACTATTGAATGGCATCAAGGTTGGTAAGTCGCCGGGACCGGATGGGATGTACCCCAGGTTACTGTGGGAGGCGAGGGAGGAGATTGCGGAGCCTTTGGCGATGATCTTTGCATCGTCGATGGAGACGGGAGAGGTTCCGAAGGATTGGAGGATTGCAGATGTGGTCCCTATATTCAAGAAAGGGAACAGGGACAGCCCGGGAAATTACCGACCGGTGAGTCTAACCTCAGTGGTTGGTAAGTTGATGGAGAGGATCCTGAGAGACAGGATTTATGATCATCTAGAGAAGTTTAGTATGATCAAAAGTAGTCAGCACGGCTTTGTCAAGGGCAGGTCGTGCCTTACGAGCCTGGTTGAGTTCTTTGAAAATGTGACCAAACACATTGACGAAGGAAGAGCGGTGGATGTGGTCTATATGGACTTCAGCAAGGCGTTCGATAAGGTCCCCCATGCAAGACTTCTTGAGAAAGTGAGAGGGCATGGGATCCAAGGGGCTGTTGCCTTGTGGATCCAGAACTGGCTTGCCTGCAGAAGGCAGAGAGTGGCTGTGGAGGGGTCTTTCTCTGCATGGAGGTCAGTGACCAATGGAGTGCCCCAGGGATCTGTTCTGGGACCCTTGCTGTTTGTCATTTTCATAAATGACCTAGATGAGGAAGTGGAGGGATGGGTTGGTAAGTTTGCTGACGACACCAAGGTAGGTGGTGTTGTGGATAGTTTGGAGGGATGTCAGAAGTTGCAGCGAGACATAGATAGAATGCAAGACTGGGCGGAGAAGTGGCAGATGGACTTCAACCCGGATAAGTGTGTAGTGATCCATTTTGGCAGATCCAATGGGATGAAGCAGCAGTATAATATGAAGGGTACCATTCTTAGCAGTGTAGAGGATCAGAAGGACCTTGGGGTCCGGGTCCATAGGACTCTTAAATCGGCCTCGCAGGTGGAGGATGCGGTCAAGAAGGCGTACGGCGTACTGGCCTTCATTAATCGAGGGATTGAGTTTAGGAGTCGGGAGATAATGCTGCAGCTTTATAGGACCCTGGTTAGACCCCACTTGGAGTACTGCGCGCAGTTCTGGTCACCTCATTACAGGAAAGATGTTGAAGCCATTGAAAGGGTGCAGAGGAGATTTACAAGGATGTTGCCTGGATTGGGGGGCATGCCTTATGAGGATAGGTTGAGGGAGCTTGGTCTCTTCTCCCTGGAGAGACGAAGGATGAGAGGTGACCTGATAGAGGTTTACAAGATGTTGAGAGGTCTGGATAGGGTAGACTCTCAGAGGCTATTTCCAAGGGCTGAAATGGTTGCTACGAGAGGACACAGGTTTAAGGTGCTGGGGGGTAGGTACAGAGTAGATGTCAGGGGTAAGTTTTTCACTCAGAGGGTGGTGGGTGAGTGGAATCGGCTGACGTCGGTGGTGGTGGAGGCAAACTCGTTGGGGTCTTTTAAGAGACTTCTGGATGAGTACATGGGATTTAATGGGATTGAGGGCTATAGATAGGCCTAGAGGTGGGGATGTGATCGGCGCAACTTGTGGGCCGAAGGGCCTGTTTGTGCTGTGGCTTTCTGTGTTCTATGTTCTATGATTAGTGGGTAAATATGTCGGGATATAGGGATAGGGCCTGGATGGGATTGTGGTCGGTGCAGACTCGATGGGCTGAATGGCCTCTTTCTGTGCTGTAGGGTTTCTAAGATTTCTAAGAAATTATTCCTCAAATCCCTCTCAAATGAACACCGACTATTTTGGCAACTCTGTCCTCTGGTTCTATACTCTCGCACATAGAAACATTCTCCCAATATTTACCCTGTTCAACCCCCTAAGAATCTTATATGTTTCAATCATATCACCTCTCATTCTTCTGAACTCAAAAGAGTACAGACCCAACCTGTTTAATCTTTCCCCATATGGCAGTCCCTCCATAGCTAGAATTATCCTCGTAAACCTCCTTTGTTCTGCCTCTAATGATAATATATCATTCCTCAAATAAGGGGCCCAAAACTGTGCACAGTATTCTAAATGTGGCCTCACCAGGACTTTGTCCAGTTGCAGCAATACCTCTTTTCTTTAATATTCCAGCCTGCTTGAAATAAAAGCTAGCATTCTATTTGCCTGCCCTATTACCTTCTGCACCTGTATGCTAGCTTTCTGCATTTCATGAACAAGGACCCCCAAGTCCCTCTGTGCCACAGCTTTCTGCATCTCACTTGGTTCAAATAATAACCTGCCTTCTCCTTCCTATTTCCAAAATGAACAATCTCACATTTTCCAATGTTGAAATTCTACTTGCCAACACCATGAGCTCCTACCTTGCTAGTAGCCTTTTGTGTGGTACCCGCCTTTTGAAAATCTAAATATGCAACATCAACTGGTTCACCTCTATCGACTCTGGCTGATACCTCCTCAAAGAACTCGAGTAAATTTGTCAAACATGGGACGCGATTCACCTATTTGCAATCTAAGTACTGTCACAGCAGAAAAATGGGAATGTTTCCCGCTGGTTCTGGCAGCACCTCCCAGGTGGGATTCACCCACCTTTAGTATGTAACAATATGCATAACATAACACTGGTCAGCTCACCTTCACCGTGACTGGGGAGTCCACATTCAGAGAGAGGGCCCCCTAACCCCACCAAGGAAATGGTGACCCCTCACTGACGAGGGGAGAACTACCAATCCCTCAGGAAAGAAGGGCATCCTCTCCCCACCACTAAAATAACGGGTCCCCCCCGCCCGCCCACAAAACACAAGTATGAAGATGACTCGACCCCCCCACTTCAGTTGCAGATCCTTCCTCAGGCCCACCCCAAGGCTATCCCCTCGGCAGAGCCAACGGTACACTGGCACCCTGACGCTGATACCCTGGCCTGGTACTTTGGACCCCGAGGGGGGCCAAGGAGTAAGTTCAGTGTCCTTGTGCTGTCTGCTGCTGCCAGGCTGCAGAGCGAGAGTCTTCCAAGGGTTCTGGGGGTTAGAAACAAAGAAAAACTACAGCACAAAACAGGCCCTTTGGCCTCACAAGTTGTGCCGAACATATCCCTACCTTTTAGACCTACCTATAACCCTCCATCCTATTAAGTCCCATGTACTCATCCAGGAGTCTCTTAAAAGACCCTATTGAGTTTGCCTCCACCACCACTGACGGCAGCCGATTCCACTCGCCCACCACCCTCTGTGTGAAAAACTTCCCCCTAACATTTCCCCTGTACCTACCCCCCAGCACCTTAAACCTGTGTCCTCTCGTAACAGCCATTTCCACCCTGGGAAAAAGCCTCTGAGAGTCCACCCAATCTATGCCTCTCAACATCTTATATACCTCTATTAGGTCTCCTCTCATCCTACGTCTCTCCAAGGAGAAAAGACTGAGCTCCCTCAGCCTATCCTCATAAGGCATGCCACTCAATCCAGGCAACATCCTTGTAAATCTCCTCTGCACCCTTTCAATCTTTTCCACATCCTTCCTGTAATGAGGCGACCAGAACTGAGCACAGTACTCCAAGTGGGGTCTGATGAGGGTCTTATATAGCTGCATCATTATCCCCGGACTCCTAAACTCAATCCCTCAATTGATAAAGGCCAGCACACCATACGCCTTCTTAACCACCTCCTCCACCTGCGGGGCCGATTTAAGGTCCTTCTGATCCTCTACAGCACTAAGAGTCTTTCCCTTTATATTGTACTCCTTCATCCCATTTGACCTGCCAAAATGGACCACTACGCATTTATCTGGGTTGAAGTCCATCTGCCACTTCTCTGCCCAGTCTTGCATCCTATCAATCATTAGCAATGATGAGACTTGATAGCAGCTTGTCAGACAACTTCTCAATCAAGAGGGTTGTAGGAATGTGTTATGTCTCCAAACTGTTCAATCTGTACACTGAAACTTTCTTCAGAGACATGGAACAAGGTCACTTGAAGTGGCACATAGAGTCATAGAGGTTTACAGCATGGAAACAGGTCTTCGGCCCAACTTGTCCATGCTGCCCCTTTTTTAACCCCTAAGCTAGTCCCAATTGACCGCATTTGGCCCATATCCCTCTATACCCATCTTACCCATGTAACTGTCTAAACGCTTTTTAAAAGACAAAATTGTACCTGCCTCTACTGCGACCTCCGGCAGCTTGTTCCAGATACTCACCACCCTCTGTGTGAAAAAATTGCCCCTCTAGACATTTTTGTATCTCTCCCCTCTCATCTTAAACCTATGCTCTCTAGTTTTAGACTGCCCTACCTTTGGGAAAAGATATTGACTTTCTACCTGATCTATGCCCCTCATTATTTTATACCCCCCTATAAGGTCACCCCTAAGCCTCCTACGCTCCAGAGAAAAAAGTCCCAGTCTATCCAGCCTCTCGTTATAACTCAAACCATCAAGTCCCGGTAGCATCCCAGTAAATCTTTTCTGCACTCTTTCTAGTTTAATAATATCCTTTCTATAATAGGGTGACCAGAACTGTACACAGTATTCCAAATGTGGCCTTACCAATGTCTTGTACAACTTCAACAAGACGTCCTAACTCCTGTATTCAATGTTCTGACCGATGAAACCAAACATGCCAAATGCCTTCTTCACCTCTCTGTCCACCTGTGACTCCACTTTCAAGGAACTATGAACCTGTACCCCTAGATTTCTTTGTTCTATAACTCTTCCCAATGCCCTACCATTAACTGAGTAAGTCCTGCCCTGGTTCGATCGACCAAAATGCATCACCTCGCATTTATCTAAATTAAACTCCATAGAACCATAGAAAATTACAGCTCAGAAACAGGCCTTTTGGCCCTTCTTGTCTGTGCCGAACCATTTTTTGCCTCGTCCCACTGACCTGCACTTGGACCATATCCCTCCACACCCCTCTCATCCATGAACCCGTCCAAGTTTTTCTTAAATGTTAAAACTGAGCCCGCATTTACCACTTTATCCGGCAGCTCATTCCACACTCCCACCACTCTCTGCGTGAAGAAGCTCCCCCTAATATTCCCTTTAAACTTTTCTCCTTTCACCCTTAACCCATGCCCTCTGGTTTTTTTCTCCCCTAGCCTCAGCGGAAAAAGCCTGCTTGCATTCGCTCTATCTATACCCATCAAAATCTTATACACCTCTATCAAATCTCCCCTCAATCTTCTACGCTCCAGGGAATAAAGTCCCAACCTATTCAATCTCTCTCTGTAACTCTGTGACTCATTAATTAGACTTCAACTCGTACATGGTACAGTTTTGGTCTCCTTACTTAAGACAGGATATAATTACATTAGAATCAGTTCAGAGAAGGTTTGCTTGACTGATTCCCAGGATGAAAGAACTACCATATGAGGAAATATGCATCAGTGATCCCAACTTGTTGATATGTGACACTCTCCCTCAATGTTGCATCCTGGAAGATATTCTATCTCACAGAGCTATCTTTATTGTTTTCCTCCTCAAACTCTGCCTCAAACAACTTCTCATTCTCTGTGATTTCAATTGCTACCTCAGCTCGTCATGCTCTCTGAGTTCACTATCAATTTGTCATTCATTAATCTCTTCTCCATGTAAATTCCCTAGCCATGGCCACCCATGTGTCCACTGTTATTTGTCATTTATATTAATGATTTGGATGAGAATTTAGGAGGCATTGTTAGTAAGTTTGCAGATGACACAAAGATTGGTGCCACAGTGGGCAGTATTGGGCCAGTGGGCTGACGAATGGCAGATGGATTCGTCAGCCCATGGATAAATCGGAGTATCGAGTATAAAAGTTAGAGTGTTATGGTAAGGTTATATAAGGCATTGGTGAGGCTGAATTTGGAGTATTGTGTACAGTTTTGGTCACCTAGTTACAGGAAGGATGTAAATATGGTTGAAAGAGTGCAGAGAAGGTTCACAAGGATGTTGCCGGGACTTGAGAAGCTGAGTTACAGAGAGAGATTGGATAGGTTGGGACTTTATTCCCTGGAGCGTAGAAGATTGAGGGGAGATTTGATAGAGGTGTATAAGATTTTGATGGGTATAGATAGAGCGAATGCAAGCAGGCTTTTTCCGCTGAGGCTAGGGGAGAAAAAAACCAGAGGGTATGGGTTAAGGGTGAAAGGAGAAAAGTTTAAAGGGAATATTAGGGGGAGCTTCTTCACGCAGAGAGTGGTGGGAGTGTGGAATGAGCTGCCGGATAAAGTGGTAAATGCGGGGTCACTTTTAACATTTAAGAAAAACTTGGACGGGTTCATGGATGAGAGGGGTGTGGAGGGATATGGTCCAAGTGCAGGTCAGTGGGACTAGGCAAAAAATGGTTCGGCACAGACAAGAAGGGCCAAAAGGCCTGTTTCTGAGCTGTAATTTTCTATGGTTTCTATGGTTTCTAATGTGCCATACAGCTGCAGCTTCACTTCACTGTTTTTATATTCCATTCACCTTGCAATAAATGAACACATTCAATTTGCCTTCCTGCTGCCCTCTTGATACAGCTTTTTATAATTCATGTATCAATTTCTTATAATGTCTTTACTAACCCTGCAATCAGTGGATTATAATGGTGTGCACCAGCTCCCACATGCTAAAGTTGCAACACATCACCTGCCTTGCATCTTTATTGTGTTTAATTTAGCTAATTATGTTTCAAGTTTAGAAATATCACTCGATGCTTATTTGTAGTTATATTGTCGTTTAACTAGCTAAGGTATAAAGTTAATATAATATTATATTTCCTCAGTACCAGTTTAAACAACTATTTCAGTAAATTAATGGCCCTAAACTGCTGTGCCTGTACTCTTATTAATTCATTTCCTGTTATGGTTACCCAACTGAATTTTAAATTTCTCAGCTTAGAGTTTAAAGAGATATTTTAGTAATCTCTCCTGCATTACTTTTTGTAATTATTCTAAACGTTACGTTTGGTTAAACCAAGTCTCAACAGTGGTCAATTTTGCAGAACCGTTGGGAATCCTCTTCCATTGTATAAGACAGAGAGACATCAGCCCAACAGACAATGTTGTTCAGAAACATTCAATCCACAACTCATACTTTGTTTACACTATAGTTACCTACCAATAAGTTGTAGTGTTTGATCTCAATGCCCAGAGACACTGCCAATGTTTTATAGAGAGAGAAGCCAGGCCTGGGAATCAGGATGTTTTGACCTGGATTTGCCAAGACAGAGATGGCCAGTTCAATGGCCTGACTGCAGCCACTTGTCAAAATTACATCCTAAGAAGGAAAAGGCATTTGGTGTAAATCAAATTAATTGCATCTTATCTGTTTATAATGACAGATCAGAAATATATGGGGTGTTATAGCTGCAACAATATTTACATTCAAAACAGCATCAGACATATCCCTCACCTCCTCCCAATGTACGAACTTTGAAAATCGGAGCAGGAGAAGTCCACTCGGCCTTCAAGTCTGCTCCATTTTTCAATAAGAGCATTGGCTGATCTGATAGTAACTTCAACTCCACGTTCCTGCCTACACCTGATAAACCTTTCACTCCCTTGTTAATCGAGAATCTATCTAGCTCTGCCTTAAAAATGTTCAAAAACTCTGCTTCCACTGCCTTTTAACAAAGAGAGTTCGAAAGACTCAACACTCGCAAAGAAAATATTTCTCCTCATCTCCATCTTAAATGAGTGATCCCTTATTTTTAACAGTGACCCTAGTTCTAAATTCTCCGACAAGGGGAAATATTCTCTCCACATCTACCATGTCAATACCCTCTCAGGATCTTAAAGCTTTTGATGAAGTTGCCTCTTAGTCTTCGAAACACTAATGGTCACAAACCTAACCTTTCCAACCTTTCCTTATAAGATAACCTGTCCATTCCTGGTATCAATCCAGTAAACCTTCTCTGAACTGCTTTAATGCATTTACATCTTTCCTTAAACAAAGGGTTCGATACTTTACACAATACTCCAAATATATCTCAACAACATCCTGTACAAATGAAGCATAATCTCCCAACTTCTGCAATTAATTCTCCTCATAGTAAATGATAACATTTTATTAGCTTTCCTAAAATCTTGCTGTACCTATACTAGCTGTTATGTATTTGCATTTATTCCTCTTGGCTCACTGGAGCAATGCTGTATTAATGTGTGCACTGAAAATGATGTAAAGACCTAGCACAGAAAACAGAGAAGCAGAAGCCATAGAAGAGATCGCACACCATTAATAAAACTGAAGTCCATCCTGCCTATCACATCTTCAATACACAACAAAAACTGGCGATGAGGACAACGGATGTGAGCCTGTCAGCCACCCGGAAAGAAAAATTAACTGAGGAAAAGTTAGAATAAAAAGAAAACTTTCACACGTGCTTTGGAGACTAATAGGCTAGGTGGACATGAATAAATGATACTCTACTCGCAGATTATAGAGTTGGCTGTGATAAATAAGAGGCTGAGACTCAATGAGGTACATTGCGTGCAAGAAAATCGAAGTAGATGCTGGGAGCGTGGTTGCGAAGTGTCCATACGGGAAACCTGCTTAAGTGAAAAAATGATGGGAGTTTTCGATATTGTGGAAATTTTAATGAAACTGGGGAACAATGGAGCTCTTATACCGAGCGTTTTCACCGCTTTTTGCAGGCATGCAAAATATTGAAGATATTATGGTACCCACTTTTGTGAGTGTCAAGAGGGAAAGACTTTTAATCTCCTCCATAGTTTAGTGTAACCTGACAAACCCAGCACTAAAATGTACAAACAGATTGTGGACATTCTGCAAGCTCATTTTCTTGACACTTCTGGTGATTGCAGACTGCTTTAGATTCTATAAAATAAACCAAGAGGAGGGGGAGTTAATTGCGCAATTCATGGCAATGCTTTAAAAACTTGCAGAATATTGTGATTTTGAAGATGTGCTGAATGACACAATTTGGGACAGATTTGTTTGTGTTCCACACAGTGAAGTGACACAGAAATATCTACTGAGAGTAATCTTACTCTTCCGAAGCCCATTGGAATTGCTGTTTCCATGAAACTGGTTGCAAAGGAAGCCCAGCAATTGAGTTAGTGGTACTTGAGTACATAAAATGTCTGCTGAATCTTCACTGAAAGCCATCACAACTCATACATGTTACCAGTGTGCAAGGCCAGGGCATTCTGCTGCTGAACATTGGTGTAAAGCCATATAGGGTGGAATTTTACGACATTTTTTCTCAGTGTCCAGCTAGTCTGAAAATGGGAGAGATCCAGATCCGTTTTTCAGGCGTGTTTTCACACCCAACCTTATGCACTCTGTCTCTGAAAAGATGGGCTAGTCAGTTTCTAGCCAGAGAGGCTGTGGGCGGGGCTTAACTCACCAGGCAGCCTGCAGAGGGAGGTATTGCGCATGTGCAGACCTCTGATGCTGCACATGCGCATTAACAGTAGCAGGGGTCTGGCCAACAGGGAGAGAGCCATGAGGCCCCTGCTACTGTAGGCAACCTCAACTAGCTCGCAGTTTGAGTTGCCACCCCTCCGCTGCCTTCCCACTGCCCAGACCGTTCGCAGCCCCCGTTCCATCCCCCAACGATCGCATGCAGAGTGGCAGCGGGCCTGCCCGCCCCCCCCATTGGCCCCACCCCTGCCGGTACTGTCCCCACAGGCCCACACCCTGGTACTGCCCAAGGGGCAGCCCCGCCTTGCACTAGGCTTCCCCGCAGTGGGGGCAGGAGGGGCTCAAAGACCTCCACTTCCACCGGCGAGGCCAACACGACTGTTCCCTGTTCATGGGAGCAGGTGTTTTCCTTGCCAAAGAGAACCTCTTCTGGCAAGGCCATACAGGCAAGTGAGCCTGGACGATTGAGCCCCGATCCCCCCCACCATGGCCAGTTCCGATCACCTCCTCACTCCCTCTCCCACCAATCTCATTGCAGAGTGGCAGCATGTTCCCGCCCCCTACCACCTATCATCCCCACTAGGCCCCATCCCCAGTATGTCCTGCCCCTCAGGCCCTGCCCCCTTGGCATTGCCCATCGTCCAGTGCCAGATTGACTCAGCCCAAGGGGCACCCCCCCCCCTTGCCTCTGACCTCCTGGGGGGGCCTCAATGGCTTCTGTACCCACCAGTGGGGTGAGCACGCCTGTTCCCTGTTGGTGGGGAACAGTTGTAAACCCTGCTGGCAGTGACCTCTCCCGGCAGGGGCAAGACGCTACTAGCGGACCTGGAACCTACTGTCCCAGGCCCGCTAATCATATTGAAATAGCGATTTCAATATGCTAATCTGCTCCACGCCGATTTCCAGCTTGAAGCTGATTTGGCGAAAAAACATTGCTTGGGAGACTCGTGATAGGCCTGACACTGGTTGTGAGTTTCGCTAAAAGCCCCCTGCTGGTGTCTCCCTGCACTACTAGAGGGGTGCAGCGGGCTGGGAGAATCCCAGCTGTGGGTTTATGAGGAAAGACTTAAGAACTAACACCTAATCTGAAACCCTACTACTCCAGGAGATTGGAGCTGTCAGTACAGTCAAATTGTCTTCTATGGGCTCAGAGTGATCATTCTGGGAGTTTTGCTAGAGTGTTTTGGCAGGGTTTAAACTAGTGTGGCAGGGGGGTGGGGATCAAAACAGTAGGTCAGTAAGTACTGAGGCTGGGGTCGAACTGGGGGCCAGGGCAAGGCTAGATAAGAAGAAGAGCATTCTGGAGCAGGATGACCTGAGTGGGTCTGGAGGTCTGGAGTGCATCTGCTTCAATGCGAGGAGCATAACGGGTAAGACAGACGAGCTTAGGGCCTTAATGCTTATGGGGAATTTGGATGTGGTTGCGGTGACGGAGACTTGGTTAAAAGAAGGACAGGACTGACAGCTGAATATTCCGGGGTATAAGTGTTTTAGGCGAGACAGAGGAGCACCCTCTCTGGCTAAAAAAGGTGGGGGAGTAACGATATTAGTTACAGCGGTGCAGAGGGTGGACAATTTAGAGGGGTCATGTAATGAGTCGCTGTGGATGGAGCTCAGAAACAGGAAGGGTGCAATCACTATGCTGGGGGGTATACTACAGGCCACCCAACAGCCCACGGGAAGTGGAGGAACGGATATGTCAGGAGATTCTGGATATGTGCAGAAAAAATAGGGTTGTTGTCGTGGGAGACTTCAATTTCCCTGGTATAGACCGGAAAGTGCTTAGGGCTGGGGGTCTGGACGGGGAGGAATTTGTAAAATGCATACTGGAAGGTTCTTTGGAACAGTATGTAGATAGCCCAACTAGAGAGGGGGCTATACTGGATCTAGTTCTGGGAAATGAGCCCGGTCAGGTCGTCAAAGTTTCAGTAGGAGAACATATGGCAAATAATGACCACAACTCTGTTAACTTTAGGATAGTAATGGACGAGGACGAGTGTTGTCCTAAGGGTAGGGTGCTAAATTGGGGGAAGGCTAACTATAGCTGGATTAGGCAGGAATTGGTGGCCGTTGATTGGGAGAGGCTGTTCGGGGCTAAGTCCACGTCTGGCATGTGGGAGTCTTTTAAGAAACAGTTGATAAGGCTGCAGGACAGACATGTGCCTGTAAAAAGGAAGGATAGGAAAGATAGGATTCGAGAGCCATGGACAACCAGGGAAATTGAGGATCTGATCAAAAAGAAAAGAGAGGCGTACGTTAGGTCCAGGCAACTGAAAACAGATGGAGCTCTGGAGGAATACAGAGAGAGTAGGAAAGAACTCAAAACGGGGAGTTAGAAGGGCAAAAAGAGGTCACGAAATATTCTTGGCAGGCAGGATTAAGGAGAATCCTAAGGCATTTTATTCATATGTCAGGAACAAAAGAGTTGTCAGGGAAAAGGTCGGACCTCTCAGGGACAAAGGAGGGGAATTATGCTTAGAACCCAAGGGAATAGGGGAGATCCTAAATGAATACTTTGCATCGGTATTCACAAAGGAGAGGGACTTGTTGACTGGGAGTGTCTCAGAGGGAGGTGTTGACCCGTTAGAGAGAATCTCCAACACAAGGGAGGAAATGTTAGGTTTTTTAGGTAACATTAAAACTGACAAATTCCCAGGGCCTGATGGCATCTATCCTAAACTGCTCAGGGAGACAAAAGATGTAATTGCTGGGCCTCTGACGGAAATCTTTGTCTCTTCATTGGACACAGGTGAGGTCCCTGAGGATTGGAGGATAGCGAATGTGGTATCGTTATTTAAGAAGGGTAGCAGGGATAACCCGGGTTATTATAGGCCAGTGAGCTTGACGTCCGTGGTCGGGAAGTCGTTGGAGAGGATTCTTAGAGACAGGATGTATGTGCATTTAGAACGGAACAATCTCATTAGTGACAGACAGCATGGTTTTGTAAGAGGGAGGTCGTGCCTTACAAATTTGGTGGAGTTTTTTGAGGAAGTGACAAAGTTGACGAAGGAAGGGCCGTGGATGTCGTCTATATGGATTTCAGTAAGGCATTTGACAAAGTCCCTCATGGCAGGTTGGTTAAGAAGGTTAAGGCTCATGGGATACAAGGAGAAGTGGCTAGATGGGTAGAAAACTGGCTTGGCCATAGGAGACAGAGGGTAGCAGTCGAAGGGTCTTTTTCTGGCTGGAGGTCTGTGATCAGTGGTGTTCCGCAGGGCTCTGTACTGGGACCTCTGCTATTTGTGATATATATAAATGATTTGGAAGAAGGTGTAACTGGTGTTATCAGCAAGTTTGCGGATGACACAAAGATGGCTGGACTTGCGGATAGCGATGAACATTGTCGGACAATTCAGCAGGATATAGATAGGCTGGAAAATTGGGCGGAGAAACGTCAGATGGAATTTAATCCAGATAAATGCGAAGTGATGCATTTTGGAAGAACTAATGTAGGGGGGTGTTATACAATAAATGGCAGAGCCATCAAGAGTATAGAAACACAGAGGGACCTAGGTGTGCAAGTCCACAAATCCTTGAAGGTCGCAGCACAGGTGGAGAAGGTGGTGAAGAAGGCATATGGTATGCTTGCCTTTATAGGATGGGGTATAGAGTATAAAAGCTGGAGTCTGATGTTGCAGCTGTGTAGAACGCTGGTTAGGCCACATTTGGAGTATTGCGTCCAGTTCTGGTCGCCGCACTACCAGAAGGACGTGGAGGCTTTAGAGAGAGTGCAGAGAAGGTTTACCAGGATGTTGCCTGGTATGGAGGGTCTTAGCTATGAGGAGAGATTGGGTAAACTGGGCTTGTTCTCCCTGGAAAGACGGAGAATGAGGGGAGACCTAATAGAGGTGTAAAACATTATGAAGGGTATAGATAGGGTGAACAGTGGGAAGCTTTTTCCCAGGTCAGAGGTGACGATCACGAGGGGTCACAGGCTCAAGGTGAGGGGGGCGAGGTATAACTCAGATATCAGAGGGACGTTTTTTACACAGAGAGTGGTGGGGGCCTGGAATGCGCTGCCAAGTAGGGTGGTGGAGGCAGACACGCTGGCATCGTTTAAGACTTACCTGATAGTCACATGAGCAGCCTGGGAATGGAGGGATAAAAACGAATGGTCTAGTTGGACCAATGAGCGGCACAGGCTTGGAGGGCCAAAGGGCCTGTTTCCTGTGCTGTACTGTTCTTTGTTCTTTTGTTCTGCCACCATTGAGGCAGTGGGTGTTAGAGAAACTACATGAGGTACATTGTGGAATTGTACAGATCAAGGAAATAGCAAGAATCTATTGCTGATGGCCTGAACTGGATGCGGAAATTGAGGAGAAATCTAGAATGTGTTCTTCCTGTGTGAAGGTAAGAAACCTGCCACCCTTAGCACCACTGCATCCATGGGAACGGCCTGAAGAGGCTTGGCAACAAGTGCATGTGGATTTTGCAGGACCTTTCAAAGGACATATGTTCTTAGTAATGGTCAATGCTAACACTAAGTGGCCAGAGGTCGCTGTGATAACATCTACCTCATCTGAGGAGACCATTGAGAAGCAAGGAGGAGTATTTAATTGCTTTGGATTTCCTCAACAACTGGTAAGCAACTGCAGACCTCAGTTTGTCTTGCAGGAATTTGAGAACTTCCTGCAAGAAAATAGTATTCAACACATTACTTCTGCACCACGTCACCTTGTTACTAATGGACTGGCAGAAAGCTTTGTACAAACTCTGAAACACACCTTGAAAGTTCGCTTATCCAAAATCTTAACAAATTCCTACTGGTCTACTGGAATACCACATGTTCTATAACCAAGATCTCTCCTGCCTTACTCATGATAAAAAGGTAGCTTTTGCATTCGATCTCTTGAAACCTCCAAAAACTAAGGAGATTATGTGACAGCAGCAATAAGCACAAGTGGAACACAGAGTTTTCCACTAAGGACAAGGAGTTCTGGCTCGGAATTACTCCACAGGGAAAAAATTGGACCTGTCTCTTATCCTGTCCAAACCAGAGATGATATTATCTGGAGGAGACATGCAGACTAGTTATTGCCTGGAAGAACAGATCTGCCAAATCTGGATCCTGTTGAAATTTCAAAATCAGACTTACAAAGTCCTTACTTGAACCTTCCTACACCCTGAAACTACCAGACATCACTGAGGAAAGCAACACCTCACCTTCTGTTCAAAAGCAGACACAACCTTTGGTTCCTACATCAATGCCGGTTAAACCAACCACCAATGATGTCAGTGCAAAGATGCCAGAGGTTCACCATCAACTGTTCTGAGATCAATGACCTCCAGACCATCTGACTTATTAATGGTGACTGACTTGTTGACTATTATTCATGCTGAACTTGTTTTGAACTTGTTTGGAGATGTGCAATTTAAGGGGGGAGGAAATGTTATGTATTAGTATTTATTCCTATTGACTTACTGGGGATCTGCTATATTAATGTATGCACCTGAAATGATGTAATAGACCTGGCACGGAAAACAGAGAGAGAAGAAGCTGCCATGGGAGAGATCACACACCATTAATACAGCTCTGTTCATTTTAACCAAAGTCTGTCCCACGTATCACATCTCCAGTACCCAATACAAGCCTTTTGTGATTCATCTGCATCTCAAAGCTCTGCAACCGCTCACTATTTAGGTAATAAGCTTCTTTTCATTTTACCTGCCAAAATGGACAATGTCGCTTTTGCCCACATAATAGTCCATTTGCCATATTTCTGCCTACTTACAATATATCTATGTCCTTTTGTAGTTTCTTTACATCCTTTTCACAATTTGCTTCCCTATCTTTGTGTCATCAACAAATTTAGCAACTATTCTTTCAGTCCCTTCATCTAAGTCATTGATATAAACTGTAACAGTTTAAGGTCCCAGCACTGATCCCTTATAGCGCACCACTTGTCGCATCCTGCCATCTGGAAAAGATCCATTTATGCCAAATCTCTGTTTCCTGTTAGCTAGCCAATTTTCTATCCATGCCAACATGTTACCTCCAACACCATGAGCTTTTATTTTCCACAATAACCTTTGATGTGGCACCTTATCAAATGCCTTCTGGAAATCTAATTACATTACACCAACCGGTTCCCCTTTATCTACAGCACATGTTCCACTGGAGCAAGCTGAGAGGGAGTGATTGGAGGCAGCAGTGCTGGTGAGGGATTAAATGAATTGTTTATTTATTTAATCACTCAGCTAGTGTGTGTTTTTTTTTGGCCTTTACTTTTGCAGTTGTATTTTAAGTTTAAAGTGAAAACTGGAAGTGGGCTGCTAAGGAGTCTGGGAAGGGTTTTTTAAGCGCGTGAAGTATAAAAGGTAGGCTGCAGTATACAGCGGGCAGCGTCGGGAGCGGGCAGCAGAGTGTGTGGGCAGCAGAGTGTGAGCTGTAAGGCTTTGACTCACAGGGCTTAGGCAGCAGGGGTGAGTTTAAATTCATTTTTGCTGTTTCTACCTGGTACTGGCAAGGTATCTAGAGGGGATGGGTGTGCAGGCAGTGCTATGTTCCTCTTGCACTATGTTTGAGGTGAGGGACGACGACAGTGTCCCTGCTGATTACACCTGTGGGAAGTGCACCCATCTGCAGCTCCTCCAAAACCGTGTTAGGGAACTAGAGCTGGAGTTGGATGAACTTAGGATCATTAGGGACGCAGAGGTGGCCATAGACAGAAGCTTTAGGGATACAGTTACTCCGAGGAATGAAAACAGATGGGTGACGGTGAGAGGGGCTGGGAGAAAGCAGTCAAAGAACAAAGAACAAAGAACAGTACAGCACAGGAAACAGGCCCTTCGGCCCTCCAAGCCTGTGCCGCTCCTTGGTCCAACTAGACCAATCGTTTGTATCCCTCCATTCCCAGGCTGCTCATGTGACTATCCAGGTAAGTCTTAAACGATGTCAGCGTGCCTGCCTCCACCACCCTACTTGGCAGCGCATTCCAGGCCCCCACCACCCTCTGTGTAAAAAAACGTCCCTCTGATGTCTGAGTTATACTTCGCCCCTCCCAGCTTGAGCCCGTGACCCCTCGTGATCGTCACCTCCGACCTGGGAAAAAGCTTCCCACTGTTCACCCTATCTATACCCTTCATAATCTTGTACACCTCTATTAGATCTCCCCTCATTCTCCGTCTTTCCAAGGAGAACAACCCCAGTCTACCCAATCTCTCCTCATAGCCAAGACCCTCCATACCAGGCAACATCCTGGTAAACCTTCTCTGCACTCTCTCCAATGCCTCCACGTCCTTCTGGTAGTGCGGCGACCAGAACTGGACGCAGTACTCCAAATGTGGCCTAACCAGCGTCCGTGCAGGGATCCCCGGTGGTCGTTCCCCTTAGCAACAAGTATTCCCCTTTGGATACGGTTGAGGGGGATGACATACCAGTGGTGAGCCGCAGTGAGAGGATCTCCAGCACTGTGTCCGTCTCTGTGGCTCGGGAGGGTAAGGGGCAGAGCGGGAGGGCAATAGTAATTGGGGACTCGTTAGTTAGAGGAATAGATAGGAGGTTCTGTGGCAGCAAAAGAGACTCACGGATGGTATGTTGCCTACCGGATGCCAAGGTCCGTGACGTCTCAGACCGTGTTTTCCGGATTCTGAAGGGGGAGGGGAAACAGTCACAAGTCGTGGTACACATTGGTACCAATGACATAGGTAAGAGAAGGGACGGGAATTTAAAGCAGGAATTTCTGGAGCTGGGCTGGAAGCTGAGAGCCAAGACAAAACATGTGGTCATCTCTGGTACGTTGCCGGTGCCACGTGATAGCGAGTTGAGGAACAGGGAGAGAGTGCAGTTAAACATGTGGTTGCAGGGATGGTGTAGGAGGGAGGGTTTCAGATACGTGGATAATTGGAACACATTCTGGCGAAGGTGGGACCTGTACAAACAGGACGGGGTGCACCTGAACCAGAGGGGCACCAATATCCTAGGAGGGAAATTTGTTACGGCTCTTCAGGGGGGTTTAAACTAATTTGTCAGGGGAGTGGGAAAAGGAGTTGTAGTCCAGAAGTCAGTGAGGGTGGTGAGGTATTGGGGAAGGTATCAGGGTCAAGGGTGGGTACCGGTAGACAGGAAGGTGGGTTGAAGTGTGTCTACTTCAATGCAAGGAGCATCCGGAACAAGGTAGATGAACTTGGGGCGTGGATTGGTACTTGGGACTACGATGTTGTGGCCATTACAGAGACGTGGGTGGAACAAGGACAGGAATGGTTGTTGGACATTCCGGGGTATAGATGTTTCAGTAAGTGTAGGGAAGCTGGTAAAAGAAGTGGAGGAGTAGCATTGTTAATCAAGGATAGTTTAACGGCTGCGGAAAGGCACTTCGAGGGGGATCTGCACACTGCGGTAATATGGGCTGAGGTTAGAAATAGGAAAGGAGCGGTCACGTTGTTAGGAGTTTACTATAGGCCCCCAAATAGTAATAGAGATGTGGAGGAAGAAATTGCTAAGCAGATTATGGATATGTGTGGAGGTCACAGGGTAGTTGTCATGGGGGACTTTAACTTTCCAAATATTGATTGGAACCTTTGTAGGTCAAATAGTTCAGATGGGGCAGTTTTTGTGCAGTGTGTGCAGGAGGGTTTCCTGACACAATATGTGGATAGGCCGACAAGAGGTGAGGCCACATTGGATTTGGTACTGGGAAATGAACCGGGCCAAGTGTTAGATTTGGTTGTGGGAGAGCACTTTGGAGATAGTGACCACAATTCGGTGTCTTTTGTTATTGCAATGGAGAGGGATCGGGCCGTATGGCAGGGCAAGGTTTACAATTGGGGGAGAGGTAATTATGATGCGATTAGGCAAGAATTATGGGGCATAAGTTGGGAACAGAAACTGTCAGGGAAAGGAACTAATGAAAAGTGGAACTTTTTCAAGGAACAAATACTGGGTGTCCTTGATAGGTATGTCCCTTTCAGGCAGGGAGGAAATGGCCGAGTGAGGGAACCATGGTTCATGAAAGAGGTGGAATGTCTTGTGAAAAGGAAGAGGGAAGCTTATGTAGGGATGAGGAAACAAGGTTCAGATGGCTCGATTGAGGGTTACAAGTTAGCAAGGAATGAGCTGAAAAAGGGGCTTAGGAGAGCTAGGAGGGGACACGAGAAGTCCTTGGCGGGTCGGATCAAGGAAAACCCCAAGGCTTTTTACTCTTATGTGAGGAATAAAAGAATGACCAGGGTGAGGTTAGGGCCGGTCAAGGACAGTAGTGGGAACTTGTGTATGGAGTCAGTAGAGATAGGCGAGGTGATGAATGAATACTTTTCTTCAGTGTTCACCAAGGAGAGGGGCCATGTTTTTGAGGAAGAGAAGGTGTTACAGGCTAATAGGCTGGAGGAAATAGATGTTCGGAGGGAGGATGTCCTGGCAGTTTTGAATAAACTGAAGGTCGATAAGTCCCCTGGGCCTGATGAAATGTATCCTAGGATTCTTTGGGAGGCAAGGGATGAGATTGCAGAGCCTTTGGCTTTGATCTTTGGGTCCTCGCTGTCCACGGGGATGGTGCTAGAGGACTGGAGAATGGCGAATGTTGTTCCTCTGTTTAAGAAAGGGAATAGAAATGACCCTGGTAATTATAGACCGGTTAGTCTTACTTCGGTGGTTGGTAAATTGATGGAAAAGGTCCTTAGGGATGGGATTTACGACCATTTAGAAAGATGCGGATTAATCTGGGATAGTCAGCATGGATTCGTGAAGGGCAAGTCGTGCCTCACAAATTTGAGTGAATTTTTTGAGGAGGTAACTAAGTGTGTTGATGAAGGTAGGGCAGTTGATGTCATATACATGGATTTTAGTAAGGCGTTTGATAAGGTCCCCCATGGTCGGCTTATGATGAAAGTGAGGAGGTGTGTGATAGAGGGAAAGTTGGCCGATTGGACAGGTAACTGGCTGTCTGATCGAAGACAGAGGGTGGTGGTCGATGGAAAATTTTTGGATTGGAGGCAGGTTGCTAGCGGAGTGCCACAGGGATCAGTGCTTGGTCCTCTGCTCTTTGTGATTTTTATTAATGACTTAGAGGAGGGGGCTGAAGGGTGGATCAATAAATTTGCTGATGATACCAAGGTAGCACAGTGGTTAGCACTGCTGCTTCACAGCTCCAGGGTCCCGGGTTCGATTCCCGGCTCGGGTCACTGTCTGTGTGGAGTTTGCACATTCTCCTCGTGTCTGCGTGGGTTTCCTCCAGGTGCTCTGGTTTCCTCCCACAGTCCAAAGATGTGTGGGTTAGGTTGATTGGCCAGGTTAAAAAAAAAATTGCCCCTTAGAGTCCTGAGATGCGTAGGTTAGAGGGATTAGTGGGTAAATATGTGGGGGTAGGGCCTGGGTGGGATTGTGGTCGGTGCAGACTCGATGGGCCGAATGGCCTCCTTCTGCACTGTAGGGTTTCTATGATTCTATGATTTCTATGAAGATTGGTGGAGTAGTGGATGAGGTGGAGGGCTGTTGTAGGCTGCAAAGAGACATAGATAGGATGCAAAGCTGGGCTGAAAAATGGCAAATGGAGTTTAACCCTGATAAATGTGAGGTGATTCATTTTGGTAGGACTAATTTAAATGTGGATTACAGGGTCAAAGGTAGGGTTCTGAAGACTGTGGAGGAACAGAGAGATCTTGGGGTTCATATCCACAGATCTGTAAAGGTTGCCACTCAAGTGGATAGAGCTGTGAAGAAGGCCTATAGTGTGTTAGCTTTTATTAACAGGGGGTTGGAGTTTAAGAGCCGTGGGGTTATGCTGCAACTGTACAGGACCTTGGTGAGACCACATTTGGAGTATTGTGTGCAGTTCTGGTCATCTCACTATAGGAAGGATGTGGAAGCGCTGGAAAGAGTGCAGAGGAGATTTACCAGGATGCTGCCTGGTTTGGAGGGTAGGTCTTATGAGGAAAGGTTGAGGGAGCTAGGGCTGTTCTCTCTGGAGCAGAGGAGGCTGAGGGGAGACTTAATAGAGGTGTATAAAATGATGAAGGGGATAGATAGAGTGAACGTTCAAAGACTATTTCCTCGGGTGGATGGAGCTATTACAAGGGGGCATAACTATAGGGTTCGTGGTGGGAGATATAGGAAGGATATCAGAGGTAGGTTCTTTACGCAGAGAGTGGTTGGGGTGTGGAATGGACTGCCTGCAGTGATAGTGGAGTCAGACACTTTAGGAACATTTAAGCGGTTATTGGATAGGCACATGGAGCACACCAGGATGATAGGGAGTGGGATAGCTTGATCTTGGTTTCAGATAAAGCTCGGCACAACATCGTGGGCTGAAGGGCCTGTTCTGTGCTGTACTGTTCTATGTTCTATGTTCCTTCAAAGATAAATTGGTTAAACATAATTTCCTTTTCACCAAACCATGCTAACTCTGTCTGATTGCTTTGAAGTTTTTCCAAGTGCCCTGCTATAACATCTTTAATAATGTCTTCTAACATTTTCATTCACAGATGTTAAGCTACATGTTAAATCCTTGACAGCTTTCTCCTCCAGACACTATCTCTTTCCCCGACATTTTCCTTTCTCCAAAACCTCCTTCCCTGTCCTGTCTCTCTCCCAAGCCCCTTTCCCCACCATTGAATGCAATGTTGCTGAATCATTACCTTTGCTTCAAGAGGTGACTCGGGGCACCTGTAAAAATTAGCCACTGCATCTCTGCTGCTCTGATAACCTACAAGGAAACAGAAATGAGCGAGGAGTGAATGGGCATTCCAACTTTACCTCAGCCATTTTACACAAGTTAATTCATCATTCCTGTACCTAACAAACAATTTAAGACTTTTGAGAAGCCAGAAACCCTGGAACCCTGTAGTCCTAACCTAGAGAAACTGAGCATTCAGAAAACCTAGAGGTGGACACAATGTACACAAATGTTCTGAAGAGATCAGGAAGAAACTAATAAAGCAAAGAATCAGCTCCTGGATCTGGCACTGACATCATAGACAAATTGAGACAAAGCAGCATTTAACAGTGGTTCTGTCTACTTCCTGTTCACACTATTTCATAAATGATCTTCATATAACATTTACTGATCATGTTGAGCCATATAATTCAATAATAAATTTAAAACATTAAACAGCTTTTAAAGTGTTCTCATTCTATGATGCAGATAGGCAGGAAAATGATTTTAATTTAGGCAAATGTGCAGTAATGCTGATTGGGACAGAAATCAAAAACATTGCTTAAAGAGAAACAGATGGAAAACTAAAGGCAAAGTTCCAGATGCAGGGTCAACCATTCATGAAAGGCATTCTGTGAACTTAAGATTCAATGGGCAGAATTTTACCAGCCCAGTGGTGGTTTGTTTATTCATTCAGGGGATGTGGGCATCACTGGCTAGGCCAGCATTTAATGTCCATCCCTAATTGCCCTTAAACTGAGTGGCTTGCTAGATGAATACAGTGGGCCGGTAAGCGTCAACCATATTGTTTTGGGTTTGGAGTCATATGTAGGCCAGACAGGTAAGGACGACAGAATGATAGAAGTCCACAAGATTATGAGAGGCATGGACAGAGTGGATAGTCAGAAGCCTTTTCCCAGGGTAGAAGAGTCAATTACTAGGGGGCACAGCTTTACGGTGTGAGGGGCAAGTTTTAAAGGAGATGTACGAGGCAGATTTTTTACACAGAGAGTAGTGGGTGCCTGGAACTCGCTGCTGGGGGAGGTAGTGGAAGCAGATACGATAGTGACTTTTAAGGGGCGTCTTGACAAATACATGAATAGAATGGGAATGGAGGGATATGGTCCCCGGAAGAGTAGGGGGTTTTATTCAGTATGGCAGCATGGTTGATGCAGGCTTAGAGGGCCAAAGGGCCTGTTCCTGTGCTGTAATTTTCTTTGTTCTTTGTTCTTTGACAGATTTCCTTCCCAAAAGGGAAATGTCCTGTTACAGTCAGAAATGGGAGAATTCCTAACGGGGAGTAAAGAAATAGCCGAGGAATTAAATTTGTACTTTGCTTCAGTCTTCACAAAGGAAGACATGAATAATGTACCAAAAGTGCTGAGAGAAACATGTTTTAGTGAGGAGCTGAAGGAAATCAGCATTAGTAGAGAAATGGTTTTGGGGAAATTGATGGGATTGAAGGTGGATAAATCTCCAGTTCCTGATCATCTTCATCCCAGAGCACTTAAGGAAGTGGCCCTGGAAATAGTAGATCCATTAGTGGTCATTTCCCAAAATTCTTTGGACTCTGGACTGATTCCTACAGATTGGAGGGTAGCAAATGTAACTCTGCTATTCAAAAAGGGAGGTAGAGATAAAACAGGGAACCATAGACCAGTGAACCTAATGTCGGTACTGGAGAAGTTACTAGAGTCCATTATCAAGAATTTCATAACTCAGCATTTGGAAGGCAGTGGTATAATCAGACAAAGTCAGCATGGATTTACAAAAGGGAAATCATGCTTGACGAATCTATTGGAATTCTTTGAGGATGTAACTAGTAGAGTTGACCGAGGAGAACCAGTGGATGTGGTTTATTTAGACTTTCAGAAGGCTTTCAACAACATCTCACATAACAGACTACTATGTAAACATAAAGCACATGGGATTGCAGGTAATGTCTTGAGATGGATAGAAAGTTGGTTAGCAGATAGGAAGCAAAGAGTTGGCATAAATGGGTCTTTTTTTGACTGGTAGTCAGTGACTAGTGGGGTTCCGCAGGGATCTGTGCTAGGACCCCAACTATTCATATTATATAGTCATGATTTGGAAGAGGGAACTGAATATATCATCTCCAAATTTGCAGATTATAGAAAGTTAGGTGGGAGGGTGAGCTGTGAGGAGGATGCAGAGATGCTTCAGCATGATTTGGACAGGCTGAGTGTATGGGCAGATGCATGGCAGATGCAGTATAATGTGGATAGATGTGAGGTTATCCACTTTGGTAGCAATATTAGGAAGACAGATTATTACTTGAATGGGTGTAAATTGAGAGAGGTGGATACTCAGTGAGACCTTGGTGTCCTCATGCATCAGTTGGTGAAAGTAAACATGCAGGTACAGCAGGCAGTAAAGAAGGCAAATGGTATGTTGGCCTTCATAGTGAGAGAATTTGAGTATAGGCTAGGGATGTTTTGCTGCAATTGTATAGGACATTGATGAGACCACACCTGAAGTATTGTGTGCAGTTTTGATGTCCTTATCTGAGGAAGGATGTCCTTGCTATAGAGGGAGTACAGTGAAGGTTTACCAGGCTGATTCCTGGGATGGCAGGTCTGTCAAATGAGGAGAGTCTAAGTCGGTTAGGATTATATTCACTGGAGTTTAGAAAAGTGAGTGGGAATCTCATAGAAACTTATAAAATTCTCACAGGGTTAGACAGGGTAGATTCAGAAAGAATGTTCCCAATTTTGATTTGATTTATTATTGTCGCATGTATTAGTATACAGTGAAAAGTATTGTTTCTTACGTGCTATACAGACAAAGCATACTATTCATAGAGAAGGAAATCAGAGAGTGCAGAATGTAGTGTTACAGTAGAGAAAGATCAACTTAATGCGAGGTCGGTCCATTCAAAAGTCTGATGGCAGCAGGGAAGAAGCTGTTCTTGAGTCGGTTGGTACGTGACCTCAGACTTTTATATTTTTTTCCCGACGGGAGAAGGTGGAAGAGAGAGTGTCTGGGGTGTGCAGGGTCCTTAATTAAGCTGGCTGCTTTTCCGAGGCAGGAAGAGTAGACAGAGTCAATGGATGGGAGGCTAGTTTGCGTGATGGATTGGACTACATTCACGACCTTTTGTAGTTCCTTGCGGTATTGAGCAGAGCAGCAAGCTGTGATACAACCAGAAAGAATGCTTTCTATGGTGCATCTGTAAAAGTTGGTGAGAGTTGTAGCTGATATGCCAAATTTCCTCTGAGAAAGTAGAGATGTTGGTAGGCTTTCTTAACTATAGTGCCGGCATGGGGGACCAGGACAAATTGTTGGTGATCTGGACACCTAAAAACTTGAAGCTCTCGACCATTTCTACTTTGTCCCCGTTCATGTAGACAGGGTCATGTTCTCCACTATGCTTCCTGAAGTCGATGACAATCTCCTTCGTTTTGTTGATATTGATAGAGATATTATTATCGCCGCACCAGTTCACCAGATTCTCTATCTCAATGGTGGGGGAGTCCAGAACTAGGGGTCATAGTTTGAGGATATGGCATAAACCTTTTAGAACTGAGGTGTGGAGAAATTTCTTCACCCAGAGGGTGGTGAATGTGTGGAATTCAGCACCACAGAAAGTAGTTGCCAAAACGTTGTGTGATTTCAAGAAGAAATTAGATATAGCTCTTGGGACTAAAGGGATCAAGGGATATGGGGGAAGGGGAGATCAGGATATTGAATTTGATGATCAGCCATGATCAAAATGAGTGGCGGAACAGGCTCGAAGGGGTGAATGGCCTCCTCCTGCTTCCAGTTTCTATGAACATGACACCAAATTAAACGAATCCCTTCCACCTGCCCTTGGTCCATATCCCTCCATATTCATGTGCTTATCTAAAATGCCCTTAAATGGCCCTATCATATCTGCCTCCATCACAACCCCTGGCAGCACGTTCCGGACATCTACTACTCTCTGTGTAAAAAAAAATTGTCTACCTGATACGCTGCAGGAAAGGATGTCCCGAGGCATGGTACATTGGGGAAACTATGCAGACGCTGCGACAACGGATGAATGAACACCGCTCGACAATCACCAGGCAAGACTGTTCTCTTCCTGTTGGGGAGCACTTCAGCGGTCACGGGCATTCGGCCTCTGATATTCGGGTAAGCGTTCTCCAAGGCGGCCTTCGCGACACACGATGCCGCAGAGTCGCTGAGCAGAAACTGATAGCCAAGTTCCGCACACATGAGGACGGCCTCAACCGGGATATTGGGTTCACGTCACACTATCTGTAACCCCCACAGTTGCTGGACCTGCCGAGTTTCACTGGCTGTCTTGTCTGGAGACAATACACATCTTTTTAGCCTGTCTTGATGCTCTCTCCACTCACATTGTTTTGTTTCTTAAAGACTTGATTAGCTGTAAGTATTCGCATTCCAACCATTATTCATGTAAATTGAGTCTCTGTCTTTATATGCCCTGTTTGTGAACAGAATTCCCACTCACCTGAAGAAGGGGCTTGGAGCTCCGAAAGCTTGTGTGGCTTTTGCTACCAAATAAACCTGTTGGACTTTAACCTGGTGTTGTTAAACTTCTTACTGTTAAAAAAAATTCCCCTCACATCTTCTTTGAACTTTCCCCCTCTCACCTTAAGTGCATGCCCCCTTGTTTTAGACATTTCAACTCTGGGAAAAAGATTCTGATTGTCAACTTATATGCCTCTCATAATTTTATAGACTTCTGTCAGGTCTCCCCATAGCTTCCACCATTCATTGTGTATTCCTTTGCTTTGTTAATCCTTCCAAAATGTATCACCTCACACTTTTCAGGTGTAAATTCCATTTGCCACTGTTCTGCCCATCTGACCAGCCCGTCTATATCGTCCTGTAATCTAAGGCTTTCCACCTCACTATTTACCACACCACCAATTTTTATGTCATCTGGGGACTTAATGATCATACCTCCTACATTCACATCTAGATCATCCCTGTACACTACACAAACAAGAGACCCAGCACCGATCCCTACGGAACACCACTGGACACAGGCTTCCAGTCACAAAAATATCCTTTGACCATCATCCTCTGCCTCCTGCCACTATGCTAATTTTGGATCAAGTTTGCCAAATTGCTCTGGATCCCATTGTCTCATCTTTTTAATCAATTTCCCATGTGGGACCTTGTCAAAAGCCTTACTGAAGTCCATGTAGACTACATCAACTGCACTGCCCTCATCTACAAACCTCATCACTTCCTCGGAAAATTCAATTAAATTTGTTAGACATGATTTTCCCTCGACAAAACCGTGCTGACTATTCAAATTTCACCACCTGCTGTGGTGGGATTTGACTCCGAGTCTCTGGATTATTAGTGTGAATACTAGTGACAATACTACGACACCATGGCCTCCCCTTCGAATTAGTGAATCAGATTTGTTTATAACAATTGACAATTAACATTGTTGTCTATAGTTTGCAGGTGACTGCAGTGCTGCTGCCACTCTGCACCAGATTTGCAAGCCGCTCTTGATCTCTTCAATGCTGCAAACAAGAAACATGACCTGTCCTTGACTGTTGCAAAATAAAACTCAAATATCAGTCCACACCCGGTCAGCCAAATATTCTACTCGCCGTATTTTTTTTCATTCATTCACAGGATGTGGGCATCACTGGTCAGGCCAGCATTTGTTGCCTATCCCTAATTTTCCTTGAACTGAATGGTTAGGCCATTTCAGAGTCAACCACATTGCTGTGAGTCTGGAGTCACATGTAGGCAGACGAGGTAAGGATAACGGATTTCACTGATTAGTGAACCAGATGGGTTTTAATGACATAGAAACATAGAAAATAGAAGAAGGAGTGGGCCATTCAGCCCCTCGAGCCTACTCCATCATTCATTCTGTTATGGTTAATCATCAGAATCAATATTCTGATCCCGCCTACCTCCCTTGATCCCTTTAGCTCCAAGAGCTATATCTAATTTCTTCTTGAAATCAGACAACATTTTGGCCTCAACTACATTCTGTGGTAGTGAATTTCACACATTCACCACCCTCTGGTGAAGATATTTCTCCTCACCTTAGTTCTAAAAGGCTTACCCCTTATCCTCAAATGATGACTCCTAGTTCTGGATTACCCCACCATTGGGAACATTCTTTCTGAATCTACCCTGTCTAATCCTGTTAGAATTTTATAAGTTTCTAAGAGATTCACTCCCATTCTTAGTACATAGAACAGTACAGCATAGGAAGAGGCCCTTGGGCCCACGATGTTCTGCTGAACATGACGCCAAATTAGACTTATCACTTCTGCCTGCCCTTGGTCCATATCCCTCTATTCCTTGCATATTCATGTGCAAATCTAAAAGCCTCTTAAATACCCCTATCCTATCTACCTCCACTACCGTCTCTGGCAGCGCATTCTAGAATTCTTCTAAACTCCAATGATAGAATCCTAACCAGTTTAGTCCCTCTTCTTACGACAGACCTGTCATTCCAGGAATCAGCCTGGTAAACCTTTGCTGTACTCCCTTTATAGCAAGAACATCCTTCCTCAGATAAGGACACCTAAACTGCACACAATACTCCAGGTGTGACCTCGCCAACACCCTGTACAATTGCAGTAAAATATCCCTATTCCTATACTCAAATCCTCTTGCTATGAAGGCCAACATACCATTTGCCTTCTTTACTGCCTGCTGTACCTGTACACTTAGTATCAGCGACTGATGCACGAGGACTCCAAGGTCTCACTGATAATCCACCTCTCTCAATTTACTCCCATTCAAATAATAACCTGTTTTCCTATTATTGCGACCAAAGTGGATAACCTCACATTTATCCACATTATGCTGCATCTGCCATGCAGATGCCCACACACTCAGCCTGTCCAAATCACACTGAAACATCTTCCTCACAGCTCACCCTCCCACCCAACTTTATATCATCTGCAAATTTGGAGATAATACATTTAGTTCCCTCTTCCAAATCATTAATATGTGAACAGTTGGGGTCCTAGCATGGTTCCCCACTAGTTACTGCCTGCCAATCAGAAAAATACCCATTCATGCCAACTCTTTGCTTCCTATCTGCTAACCAGCTTTCGATCCATCTCAAGAGACTCCCTGCAATCCCATGCACTTTAACTTTACATAGTAGTTTGCTATGTTTGACAATAAAGATCTCTGCAGTCAACAAAAGTCCTAATATACAGAACAGTTATCATCAGCATACTCCTACACTGCAGTGAAACCTGGACTGTGTATCAGCAACACATAATAACACTAAAGAAATTCTATCAGCAATGCCTCCACTATAATCCTCTGAATTCAATGGGAAGACTGTTGAACAGACACTAGTGTCCTTCTTCAATCCAGCCCCACGGATATTCAAACAAAACCCTTGTAAAATCAACTTTGGACTGGACATAATGTCTGGATGGCTGAAAAACATTTCCCACCCCCCATGGGTCCCTTTCTACCTTCCGCTGGAGTTCACGTCTGTTATCCTGACAGCAGTTTACATCCCATCCCATGCGGATGTAAAGACTGCACTAGAAGAAATACACACCACCATCATTAGCCTTGTGATGAAACATCCTGAGGCTTTGTTCATCGTGGCTGGGGACTTCAATCAGGCCAAGCTCAAGAGCATCCTACCAAGATACCACCAACACATCTTGTGTTCCACCAGAGGCCCAAACATCCTATACCACTGCTACATAAATATCAAACATGCCTACCACTATATCACCCGCCCACACTTTGGCAAATCAGACTATAAGGCTGTGCGGGAGAATCCATCAAAGAAAGTCGTGCAATGTTGATCTGAGGAATCGGATGATCTCCTACGGGACTGCTTAGAGTCAGTAGACTGGTCAGTATTTAAAAACTCTACGACCAGCCTGAACGAGTACGCCACTACAGTAACTGACCTCATTAATAAGTGTGTAGAAGACTGTGTGCCAAAGAAGCACATCCGTGTATTTCCCAACCGGAAACCATGGATGAACAGGGATATCCATTGCTTGCTGAAGTCCAGATCTGAGGTGTTCAAGTCAGGCAACCCTGACCTCTACAAGGTACACGACAGCGCAGAGTCGCTGAGCAGAAACTGATAGCCAAGTTCCGCACACATGAGGACGGCCTAAACCGGGATGTTGGATTTATGTCACATTATCAGTAACCCCCACAGCTTTCCCCCTGATCTTGCAGAATCTCACTCGCTGTTCTGTCTGGAGACAATACACATCTCTTTTACCTGTGTTGAATGCTCCCTCCACCCACATTGTCTGTACCTTTAAGACCTGGCTGGTTGTAGAGATTCACATTCTAATTAGTATTCTGTAACTTGATTTCTGCGTCTGTGCACTGTTTGAGAGCAGATATCCACTCCATCTGACGAAGGAGCTGTGCTCCGAAAGCTTATGGTATTTGCTACCAAATAAACCTGTTGGACTTTAACCTGGTGTTGTGAGACTTCTTACTGTGCTATACAAGAAAGCCAGAGATGATCTAAAGAGATCCATCAGAGATGCCAAAAGACAGTACTGGACCAAGCTAGAGTCCCAGGCTAGCCACACAGACCCCTGCTGACTATGGCAAGGTCTGCAAGGCATAACAGGCTACAAAATGAAGGCATGTAAAATCGCCGGCTCCAACGCACCCCCTCCCTGATGAGCTCAATGCATTCTATGCCCGTTTTGAGCAAGAGGTCAGCTGGAGCACTCCCTCCACCCTGGAAGCCTCAGATGAACCTGTATCTGAAGTCACCATTGCAGATGTCAGAATAGCCTTCTCGAAGGTCACTCCATGGAAAGCGACTGGCCCGGATGGGGTGCCCGAACGAGCACTCAGGTCCTGTGCAGCTCAGCTGGCAGGGGTATTCACAGACATCTTCAACCTCTCTTTACAACAATCTGAGGTCCCTATCTGCTTCAAGAAGATGACCATCATCCCAGTACCAAAGAAAAACCAAGCAGTGTGCCTTAATGACTATCGTCTGGTGGCTCTGACATCCATCATTATGAATTGCTTCGAAAGGATAGTCATGGCACAAATCAATTCCGGCCTCCCAGGTTGCCTGGATCCACTACAGTTCGCCTACCACCACAACAGCTCCACAGGAGACGTCATCTCCCTGGCCTGCACTCAACCCTGGAACACCTAGATAACAAAGACACCTATGTCAGACTCCTATTTGTTGACTACAGCTCAGCCTTCAACACCATTGTTCCTACGAAACTCATCTGAAAACTCCATGGCCTCGGGCTCGGCTCCTCCCTCTGCGACTGGATCCTGAACTTCCTAACTCACAGACCACATCAATAAGGATAGGCAACAACACCACCTCCATGATCATCCTCAACACCGGTGTCCCACAAGGTTGTGTTCTTAGCCCCCTACTATACTTCTTATACACCTATGACCGTGTGGCCAAATTCGCCTCCAACTTGATTTTTAAGTTTGCTGATACACCACCGTAGTGGGTCGGATCTCAAAAAATGACAAGACAGAGTACAGGAATGAGATAGAGAATCTGGTGAAACGACAATAATCTCTCCCTCAACGTCAACAAAATGAAGGAGATAGTCATTGACTTCAGGAAGCGTAGTGGAGAACATGCCCCTGTCTACATCAATGGGGACGAAGTAGAAATGGTCGAGAGCTTCAAGTTTTTAGGTCTCCAGATCACCAACAACCTGTCCTGGTCCCCCCATGCCGATGCTATAGTTAAGAAAGCCCACCAATGCCTCTACTTTCTCAGAAGACTAAGGAAATTTGGCATGTCTCCTACGACAACTTTTACAGATGCACCATGGGAAGCATTCTTTCTGGTTGTATCACAGCTTGGTATGGCTCCTGCTCTGCCCAAGACCGCAAGAAACTACAAAGTGTCGTGAACGAAGCCCAGTCCATCACTCAAACCAGCCTCCCATCCATTGACTCCGTCTACATTTCCCACTGCCTTGGAAAAGCAGCCAGACACTCCGCACATACTCTTCTCCACCCTCTTCCATCAGGAAAAAGATACAAAAGTCTGAGGTCATGTACCAACCGACTCAAAAACAGCTTCTTCCCGAGTGCCATCAAACTTTTGAATGGACCTACCTCGCATTAAGTTGATCTTTCTCTACACCCTAGCTATGACTGTAACACTACATTCTGCACTCTCTCGTTTCCTTCTCTGTGGACGGTATGCTTTGTCTGTATAGCGCGCAAGAAACAATGCTTTTCACTGTATGTTAATACATGTGACAATAATAAATCAAATATTATCAAGGTGTTGTTTCTCAATGCTCAAATGGTCAGTATTCCAAGGAAGGACAAACAAAATGCTTCAAAGACACTCTGAAGCTCTGCTTAATGCAGACAGCATTGACGTTAATGATTGTGAGCAGCTTGCGACCAATTTCTCAAATTGGCAACAACTTGTCCATCAAGATGCATCAAGGTTTGAACCACAACGTCTTAATGATGAGGCAGAGCAGAGGTTGTGAGGAAAGAAAAAGAAGCAAATCCTGCACACTGCACCCTATGACCTCATGGAACATCCTGCCACAAGTGCTCAAAGATCTGCTGGTCAAGAATCAGCCTGTTCAGCCACATGAAGATCAATGGCAGAAGCTCATGACTTGAGTAGATGTCATTTCTGAATTGAGACACAACCGATGACGATGACTTTTCAGCCCAAACCTAAATGTTGTCCAGGTCTTGTTGCCTGCGGACACAGTTTGCTTCAGTTTCTGGAGTACTTGTGAATAGTACTGAACACTGTACAATCATCAATGAACAACCCCACTTATGTTGGAAGGAAGTGAATTGGTGAAGCAGGTGAGGGTGATGGATCTAGGATACTACTCTTAGGGATTCCTGCAGTGATGTCCTCAGTTTGAGATGATTGGCCTCAAACACCAACAACTTTCTTCCTTTGGTATAACTCCAACCAGAGAAGAGAGTTTCCCCTGGTTCCTATCGACTTCAATTTTGTTCAGGCTGTTTGATGTCAAGGGCAGTCACTCTCATATCTGGAATTCAACTCTTGTCCATGTTGGACCAAGGCTGCAGCCAAGTGTCCTGGTGGAATCCAAATGGAGCATGATGTCCAGGTTTTTGTTCAGTAAATACCACTTGACAACACTGTTGATGACACCTGCCATCATTTTGCTGATGTTTGAGAGTAGACTGATGACACTCCACCTTCCATGACTTTATCCTCCCTGGAATTGTGAGCGCACTTTTCCTGCAAGCACAAACATACACAGTGTTGCTCCTCTCTGATGGCCCAGTTGTGCTGCCTCCTGCAGTGTGTTGCTGGGATGGCAGCAACCAGCGGCCATTAAGTTATCTCAATGCACCAATGATCACTGACAGACCTTTCAGATATGTGGAAATGGGTGCCTCAATGTGGATGGCATTGCCTGGTCATGTCTGATGCATGAGTCAGCCATCCGGCCTCACAGTTTAAGGCTGCCTTTCCATTCATGCTCTGCTGCCCATTTGCAATTATGAACGCAACACAGCTTTCCAAACAACACCAGACCATTAAATCTCTTCTGGCACTGGACCTATGTTCTTGCGACAACCCATAGCTACTGACATACTCAGCCAACTCTGGCTTGCTTGGCCTCCACCTGTCAGTTGGTAAAAGAAGCTCTTCCCCTTCTTTCAGCACTGCTCTTTAGAAAGGGCACCTTCCAGCAATCTGCCAGCACCAGCTCCTGCCTGCCACCATTAATTGGCTGGCTCCACCATCTCCTGGTCATTAACTGGTTCAATGTGAAAAGATTTGAGGATGAAGTCCTGCCAAACACCTGTGACCAGATGACCCAGATATGATAAGAATAGATTAAAACAAGGTACTTTAAAAGGTTGGCAGCATTAAAAGTAAAAAAAAGTCACATTATCAGGAATACATCCTAAATTGCTGAAAAAAGAAAAGGTAGAAATAGAAGAGTCATTGATTACAATCTTTCAATCCTCATTGGGTCCAGGAAAAAGCTGGAGAGTTTGAGAGTTGCCGATGTTATACCATTACTGAAGAAAGGAGAGAGGGAATAACTACAGGGCAATCAACCTCATCTTGTGGTGGGGTAGTTACTGAAAATCATTATTAGGGACAAAATGAATTTTCATAGGTTAAAGCAGAGAGAGCAAGTGTGGATTTGTTAAAGACAAATTGTGTCTGACTAGCTTGATAATTTTTTCATGAGTTAACAGAGAAGGTTGATCAAGATATTTTATTTGTTAAGGGACATGAATGTCATTGACATTTATTGTCCATTCTCAATTGTCCTTGAAGAGCACTAACTTGAAGGTACTGCTGGAAAAAAGAGACATGTCAAAGTTTTAACATAGAAACATGGCAACTGGAAGCAGGAGTAGGCCATTAGGCCCTTTGAGTCTGCTCCACCATTCATTTTGATTATGGCTGATCATCAAATTCAATATCCTGATTTCGCCCCCCCCACCCCCCCAATATCCCTTGATCCCTTGAGCCCCAAGAGCTATATCTAATTTCTTCTTGAGATCACACAATGTTTTGGCCTCAACTACTTTCTATGGTAGTGAATTCCACACATTCACCACTCTCGGTGAAGAAATTTCTCGTCACCTCAGTTCTAAAAGGTTTACCCCTTATCCTCAAACTATGATCCCTAGTTCTGGACTCCCCCACCATTGGGAATATTCTTTCTGAATCTATCCTCTCTAACCCTGTTAGAATTTTATAAGTTTCTATGAGATCCCCTCTCACTCTTCTAAACTCCAGTGAATATAATCCTAACCGACTTAGTCTCTCCTCATATGACAGACCTGCCATCCCAGGAATCAGCCTAATAAACCTTTGCTGTACTCCCTCTATAGCAAGGACATCCTTCCTCAGATAAGGACACCAAAACTGCACACAATACTCCATGTGTGGCCTTACCAATGCCCTATACAATTCCAGCAGAACATCTGTATCCCTATACTCAAATCCTATCGCTATGAAGGCCAACATACCATTTGCCTTCTTTACTGCCTGCTGTACATGCGTGCTTACTTTCAACGACTGATGCACAAGGACACCAAGGTTTCACTGGGTATCAACCTCTCTCAAATTACACTCATTCAAGTAATAATCTGTCATCCTATTATTGCTACCAAAGTGGATAACCTCACATTTATCCACATTATACTGCATCTGCCATGCAAATGTCCACACAATCAGCATGTCAGAATCACACTGAAGCATCTCTGCATCCTCCTCACAGCTCACTCTTCCACCCAACTTAGTATCATCTGCAAATTTGGAGATAATACATTCAGTTCCCTCTTCCAAATCATTAATACACAATGTGAACAATTTGAGTCCTAGCACAGATCCTTGTGGAACCCCACTAGTCACTGACTGCCAATCAGAAAAAGACCCATTTAAGCCAACTCTTTGCTTCCTATCTGTTAACCAGCTTTCTATCCATCTCAAAACATTACCTGCAATCCCATGTGCTTTAACTTTACATAGTAGTCTGTTATGTGAGACGTTGTTGAAAGCCTTCTGAAAGTCTAAATAAACCACATCCACTGGTTCTCCTTGGTCAACTCTACCAGTTACATCCTCAAAGAATTCCAATAGATTATTCAAGCATGATTTCCCTTTTGTAAATCCATGCTGACTTTGTCTGATTATACCACTGCCTTCCAAATGCTGAGTTATGAAATCCTTGATAATAGACTCTAGCAATTCCCCCATACTGACATTAGGCTCACTGGTCTATAGTTCCCTGTTTTCTCTCTACCTCCCTTTTTTGAATAGCTTCTTTAGAACAAAGACAAAGAACAAAGAACAATACAGCACAGGAACAGGCCCTTCGGCCCTCCAAGCCCGCGCCGCTCCCTGGTCCAAACTAGACCATTCTTTTGTATCCCTCCATCCCCAGTCCGTTCATATGGCTGTCTAGATAAGTCTTAAACGTTCCCAGTGTGTCCGCCTCCACCACCTTGCCTGGCAGCGCATTCCAGGCCCCCACCACCCTCTGTGTAAAATACATCCTTCTGATATCCGTGTTAAACCTCCCCCCCCTTCACCTTGAACCTATGACCCCTCGTGAACGTCACCAACGACCTGGGAAAAAGCTTCCCACCGTTCACCCTATCTATGCCTTTCATAATTTTATACACCTCTATTAGGTCACCCCTCATCCTCCGTCTTTCCAGGGAGAACAACCCCAGTTCACCCAATCTCTCCTCATAACTAAGCCCCTCCATACCAGGCAACATCCTGGTAAACCTCCTCTGTACTCTCTCCAAAGCCTCCACGTCCTTCTGGTAGTGTGGCGACCAGAACTGGACACAGTATTCCAAATGCAGCTGAACCAACGTTCTATACATCTGCAACATCAGACCCCAACTTTTATACTCTATGCCCCGTCCTATAAAGGCAAGCATACATTATGCCTTCTTCACCACCTTCTCCACCTGTGACATCACCTTCAAGGATCTGTGGACTTGCACACCCAGGTTCCTCTGCGTATCTACACCCTTTATGGTTCTGCCATTTATCGTATAGCTCCTCCCTACATTATTTCTACCAAAATGCATCACTTCGCATTTATCAGGATTGAACTCCATCTGCCATTTCTTTGCCCAAATTTCCAGCCTATCTATATCCTTCTGTAGCTTCTGACAATGCTCCTCACTATCTGCTTTAGCTTCCCTTTTTTCAGTGAATCACAAAGGCTAGGATACAGGTTCAGCAAGTAAGTAGGAAAACATGGGTGGGTTGTCTTGTGAGGAAAGACTGGAGAGATTATCTTCATAGACACTGGAGTTTAAAAGAGTAAGAAGCAACTTGATCGAAAGCATTAAGACCCTGAGGATTATGGGACAGGATGGATATGGAAAGGATGTTTCCTCTTGTCAGAAAATCTAGAACTAGAGTGACTGTTTAAAAATAAGGGGTCACTCATTTAAGTCACTCCTATAGGAATGGGCAAGTCAGAGGTAATAGAAAGGGTAGAATTTAGAACAATCAACATCGAAAGGGAAAAGATATTCAGCAAACTATTGGGGTTGAGGGCAGACAAGTCCCCCGGGCCTGATGGCCCACATCCTGGAGTATTAAAGGATGTGGTGGCAGAAATAGTGGATCCATTGGTTATAATATTCCAAAATTCCCTGGACACGGGAAAGGTTCCAATGGATTGAAATGCTAGTGAAGGGCCCTTATTCAAAAAAGAAGAGGCAAAATGTGGGAAATTACAGACCAGTTAGTTTAACATCTGTTGTTGGGTAAGTGTTAGAATCAATTATCAAGGAAGCAATAATATTAGGACTTTTGGAAAGTCAAAACACTATCCATCAGAGTCAGCATGGTTTTATGAAAGGCAAATCATGTTTGACTAATTTGCTAGAGTTCTTCAAAAATGTCACAAGCAAAGTGGATAATGGGGATCCTGTCGATGTAGTATATCTGGATTTCCAGAAGGCATTTGATAAGCTGCTGCATAAAAGGTTAATTCACAAGGTTAGATCACATGGGATTAGGGGTAATTTATTAGCTTGGATAGGTGACTGGCTGATAGAATAAGAAGTTTAACAAAACCAGGTTAAAGTCCAACAGGTTTATTTGGTAGCAAAAGCCACGAGCTTTCGGAACAGGCCTGTTCCAAAAGCTCGTGGCTTTTGCTACCAAACAAACCTGTTGGACTTTAACCTGGTATTGTTAGACTTCTTACTGTGTTTACCCGAGTCCAACGCCAGCATCTCCACATCATGATAGACAGAAGACAGAGAGTCGGGATAAATGTTTTTTTTTTCTGGATGGGAAGTGGTAACTAGTGGGATCGCAGGGTTCGGTCCTTGGGCCCCAGCTATTTACAATCTATATTAATGACTTGGATACAGGGATGGAAGGCTCTGTAGCCAAATTTGCAGATGACACAAAAATAGGTGGGACAGTAAGTTGCAATAAGGAAATAAGAACCTTACAAATGGATATAGATAGGTTAGGAGAGTGGGCCAAAATGTGGTAGATGGAGTTTAATGTGGATAAGTGTGAGGTCTTGCATTTCGGTCGAAAAAATGGGAAGGCGACTTATTATCTAAATGGGGAGAGACTTCAGGGTCCGGTGCAGAGGGATCTGGGTGTCCTCGTTCATGAGTCACAGGAACCCAGCATGCAGGTACAGCAGATAATGAAGAAAGCAAATGGAATGTTGGTATTTATAGCTAAAGGAATAGAACATAAAGGTAAGGAAGTATTGTTGCAACTATACAAGGCATTGGTGAGGCCGCACCTGGAGTATTGTGCACAGTTTTGTCCCTGTATTTGAGGAAAGATTAGTGGCATTGGAGACAATTCAGAGGAGGTTCACTAGATTGATTCCAGAGATGAGGGGTTTGTCATATGAAGAGAGATTGAACAGTTTAGGCCTATACTCTCTGGAATTTAGAAGAATGATGGGAGGTCAAATTGAGGAAGACAAGATGATAAAAGGTATGGATAAAGTAGACGTGGAACAGATGTTTCCTCTTGTGGGGCATTCGAGGACGAGAGGTCATAGTCTTAGGATAAGGGGTAGCAAATTTAAAACAGAGTTGAGAAGAAACTACTTCTCCCAAAGGGTTGTGAATCTGTGGAATTCGCTATCCCAAAGTGCGGTGAATGCTGGGACAGTGAGTAAATTTAAGGAGTTAGATTTTTAATTGGTAATGGGTTGAAGGTTATGGAGAGAAGGCAGGAAAATGGGGATGAGGAGCATATCAGGCATGATCGAATGGCGGAGCGCGCTCGATGGGCCAAATGATCTAATTCTGCTCCTATATTTTATGAACTTAAGACGGAGATGAATGGTCTAGTGGGCACATGAGCGGCGCAGGCTTGGAGGGCCGAAAGGCCTGTTCCTGTGCTGTATTGTTCTTTGTTCATTATGAGGAGAATGTTTTTCCCCCTTAGGGATTCTTGAGTCTCTGGAACTCAATTCCTCAAAAGGCAGTGAAAGCAGAACAATTGTGTGGTCAATTGTATCGTAGGCTGGAAGAACATATTGGGGTAGTTTATTTTTGTTACAGTCACAGAGGATGTCATTTGTGATTTTGATAAGAACCTTTCTGTGACAGGAAAGGAATCTGATTGGAGGGGTTCAACAGGGAGTTCTTGAATGGTTAGCCAAGGATTTATGTTCAACGGGCGGCACGGTAGCACAGTGGTGAGCACTGCTGCTTCACAGCTCCAGGGTCCTAGGTTCGATTCCCGGCTCGGGTCACTGTCTGTGTGGAGTTTGCACATTCTCCTCGTGTCTGCGTGGGTTTTCTCCGAGTGTTCCGGTTTCCTCCCACAGTCCAAAGATGTGCGGGTTAGGTTGATTGGCCAGGTTAAAAATTGTCCCTGAGATGTGTAGTTAGAGGGATTAGCGGGTAAATATGTGGGGGTAGGGCCTGGGTGGGATTGTGGTCGGTGCAGACTCGATGGGCCGAATGGCCTACTTCTGCACTGTAGGGTTTCTATGTTGACTTCAGGCTGGAAAGGGATTTTGGAAATAGAACATAGAACATTACAGTGCAGTACAGGCCCTTCGGCCCTCGATGTTGCGCCGACCAGTGAAACCAATCTAAAGCCCCTCTAATCTACACTATTCCAATATCATCCATATGTTTATCCAATAACCATTTGAATGCTCTCAATGTTGACGAGTCCACTACTGCTGCAGGCAGGGCATTCCATGCCCTTACTACTCTCTGAGTAAAGAACCTACCTCTAACATCTGTCCTATATCTCTCACCCCTCAATTTAAAGCTATGTCCCCTCATGTTAGCCATCACCATCCGAGGAAAAAGGCTCTCATTATCCACCCTATCTAATCCTCTGATCATCTTGTATGCCTTTATTAAGTCATCTCTTAACCTTCTTCTCTCTAACGAAAACAACCTCAAGCCCCTCAGCCTTTCCTCATATGGGGGACTTTAACCTTCCAAATATTGATTGGAACCTTTATAGGTCAAATGGTTCGGATGGGGCAGTTTTTGTGCAGTGTGTGCAGGAGGGGTTCCTGACACAATATGTGGATAAGCCGACAAGAGGTGGGGCCACATTGGATTTGGTAATGGGAAATGAGCCGGGCCAAGTGTTGGATTTGGTTGTGGGAGAGCACTTTGGAGATAGTGACCACAATTCGGTGTCTTTTGTTATTGCAATGGAGAGGGATAGGGCCGTACGGCAGGGCATAGTTTACAATTGGGGGAGAGGTAATTATGATGCAATCAGGCAGGAATTAGGAAGCATAGGATGGGAACAAAAATTGTCAGGCAAAGGCACTAATGATAAATGGAACTTTTTCAAGGAACAAATACTGCGTGTCCTTGATAGGTATGTCCCTGCCAGGCGGAGAGGAAATGGCCGAGTGAGGGAACCATGGTTCACAAAAGAGGTGGAATGTCTTGTCAAGAGGAAGAAGGAAGCGTATGTTAGGTTGAGAAAACAAGGTTCAGTTGGCTCGATGGAGGGTTACAAGTTAGCAAGAAATGAGCTGAAAAAGGGGCTTAGGAGAGCTAGGAGGAGGCATGAGAAGTCCTTGGCGGGTCGGATCAAGGAACACCCCAAGGCTTTTTACTCTTATGTGAGGAATAAAAGAATGAGCAGGGTGAGGCTGGGGCCGGTCAAGGACGGCAGTGGGAATTTGTGCATGGAGTCAGAAGAGATAGGAGGTGATGAATGAATACTTTTCTTCGGTGTTCACCAAGGAAAGGGGCCATGTTTTTGAGGAAGAGAAGGTGTCACAGGCTGATAGGCTGGAGGAAGTAGATGTTCGGAGGGAAGATGTATTAGCAATTCTGAATAAACTGAAAGTTGATAAGTCCCCTGGGCCTGATGAAATATATCCTAGGATTCTTTGGGAGGCAAGGGATGAGATAGCAGAGCCTTTGGCTTTGATCTTAGCGTCCTCACTGTCCACGGGGGTGGTGCCAGAGGACTGGAGAGTGGCGAATGTACTTCCTCTGTTTAAGAAAGGGAATAGAAATGACCCTGGTAATTATAGGCCGGTTAGTCTTACTTCGGTGGTCGGTAAGTTGATGGAAAAGGTCCTTAGGGATAGGATTTACGACCATTTAGAAAGATGCAGCTTAATCCGGGATAGTCAGCATGGATTTGTGAAGGGCAAGTCTTGCCTCACAAATTTGATAGAATTTTTTGAGGAGGTAACTAAGTGTGTAGATGAAGGTAGTGCAGTTGATGTCATATACATGGATTTTAGTAAGGCGTTTGATAAAGTCCCCCACGGTCGGCTTATGAAGAAAGTAAGGATGTGTGGGATAGAGGGAAGTTTGGCCGATTGGATAGGTAACTGGCTATCTAACAGAAGACAGAGGGTGGTGGTGGATGGAAAATTTTCGGACTGGAAACCGGTTACCAGCGGAGTGCCACAGGGATCAGTGCTTGGTCCTCTGCTATTTGTGATTTTTATAAATGACTTGGAGGAGGGGGCTGAAGGGTGGATCAGTAAATTTGCTGATGACACCAAGATTGGTGGAGTAGTGGATGAGGTGGAGGGCTGTTGTAGGCTGCAAAGAGATATAGATAGGATGCAGAGCTGGGCTGAAAAATGGCAAATGGAGTTTAACCCTGACAAATGTGAGGTGATTCATTTTGGTAGGACAAATTTAAATGTGGATTACAGGGTCAAAGGTAGGGTTCTGAAGACTGTGGAGGAACAGAGAGATCTTGGGGTTCATATCCATAGATCTCTGAAGGTTGCCACTCAAGTGGATAGAGCCGTGAAGAAGGCCTATAGTGTGTTGGCGTTCATTTGCTATATGGTGTTCATATGCAATACACGAGATACATCGATGACATTTTCTTCCTTTGGACTCATGGTGAACAATCACTGAAACAACTATATGATGACATCAATAAGTTCCATTCCACCATCAGACTCACCATAGACTACTCTCCGGAATCGGTTGCATTCTTGGACACACACATCTCCATTAAGGACGGTCACCTCAGCACCTCACTGTACCGCAAGCCCACGGATAACCTCACGATGCTCCACTTCTCCAGCTTCCACCCTAAACACGTAAAAGAAGCCATCCCCTACGGACAAGCCCTCCGAATACACAGGATCTGCTCAGATGAGGAGGATCACAACAGACACCTCCAGACGCTGAAAGATGCCCTCATAAGAACAGGATATGGCGCTCGACTCATCGATCAACAGTTCCGACGCGCCACAACGAAAAACCGCACCAACCTCCTCAGAAGACAAACACGGGACACGGTGGACAGAGTACCCTTCGTCGTCCAGTACTTCCCCGGAGCGGAGGAGCTACGGCATCTCCTCCGGAGCCTTCAACATGTCATTGATGAAGACGAACATCTCGCCAAGGCCATCCCCACACCCCCACTTCTTGCCTTCAAACAACCACGCAACCTCAAACAGACCATTGTCCGCAGCAAACTACCCAGCCTTCAGGAGAACAGTGACCACGACACCACACAACCCTGCCACAGCAACCTCTGCAAGACGTGCCGGATCATCGACACGGATGCCATCATCTCACGTGAGAACACCATCTACCAGGTACACAGTACCTACTCTTGCAACTCGGCCAACGTTGTCTAACTGATACGCTGCAGGAAAGGAGGTCCCGGGGCATGGTACATTGGGGAAACCATGCAGACGCTACGACAACGGATGAATGAACACCGCTCGACAATCACCAGGCAAGACTGTTCTCTTCCTGTGGGGGAGCACTTCAGCAGTCACGGGCATTCAGCCTTGGATCTTCAGGTAAGCGTTCTCCAAGGCGGCCTTCACGACACACGACAGCGCAGAGTCGCTGAGCAGAAACTGATAGCCAAGTTCCGCACACATGAGGACGGCCTAAACCGGGATGTTGGATTTATGTCACATTATCAGTAACCCCCACAGCTTGCCTCCTGGGCTTGTAGAATCTCACTAGCTGTTCTGTCTGGAGACAATACACATCTCTTTAACCTGTGTTGAATGCTCCCTCCACCCACATTGTCTGTACCTTTAAGACCTGGCTGGCTGTAGAGATTCGCATTCTAATTATTATTCTGTAACTTGATTTCTGTGTCTGTGCTCTGTTTGAGAGCAGATATCCACTCCATCTGACGAAGGAGCAGTGCTCCGAAAGCTTATGGTATTTGCTACCAAATAAACCTGTTGGACGTTAACCTGGTGTTGTGAGACTTCTTACTGTGCTTATCCCAGTCCAGCGCCGGCATCTCCACATCATGGCGTTCATTAACAGGGGTTTTGAGTTTAAGAGCCATGGGGTTATGCTGTTACTGTACAGGACCTTGGTGAGACCACATTTGGAATATTGTGTGCAGTTCTGGTCACCTCACTACAAGAAGGATGTGGAGACACTGGAAAGAGTGCAAAGGAGATTTACCAGGATGCTGCCTGGTTTGGAGGGTAGGTCTTATGAGGAAAGGTTGAGGGAACTTGGGCTTTTCTCTTTGGAGCGGAGGAGGTTGAGAGGAAACTTGATAGAGGTTTATAAGATGATGAGGGGGATAGATAGAGTGAACGTTCAAAGACTATTTCCTCGGGTGAATGGAGCGGTAACTAGGGGGCATAACTATAGGGTTCATGGTGGGAGATATAGGAAGGATGTCCGAGGTAGGTTCTTTACGCAGAGAGTGGTTGGGGTGTGGAATGGACTGCCTGCAGGGATAGTGGAGTCAGAAACTTTAGGAACATTTAAGAAGCTATTGGATAGGTACATGGAGTACTTCGGGATGATAGGGAGGAAATAGCTTGATCTGGGTTTCAGACAAAGCTCGGCACAACATCGTGGGCCGAAGTGCCTGTTCTGTGCTGTACTGTTCTATGTTCTATGTTCTATTTTCCCACCATACCAGGCAACATCCTGGTAAATCTCCTCTGCACCCTTTCCAACACTTCCACATCTTTCCTATAATGCGGCGACCCAGAACTGTACGCAATATTAAATGGGACAAGAGTTTCCTGGAAAGACGGAGGCTGAAGGGCGACCTGAAAGAAGTTTATAAAATTATGAGGGGTATGGATTGGGTGAACAGTTGGAAGCTTTTTCCCAGGGCAGAAATGACAATTACAAGAGGGCACAAGTTTAAGATGAGGGGGGAAAGGTTCAGTGAAATGTGCGGGGAAGTTCTTTTTACACAGAGGGTGTTGGGGGTCTGGAGTGTACTGCCAAGTGAGGTGGTTGAGGCAGATACATTAGCGACATTTAAGACTCATCTGGATAGACACATGAACAGACAGGGAATAGAGGGATACAGGCGGTTGGTCTAGATAGGACAACGTGATCGGCGCAGGCTTGGTGGGCCGAAGGGCCTGTTCCTGTGCTGTACTGTTCTTTGTTCTTTGTTCTACTACTTTTCAAAGTCCATAAGATGTGAAAGCAGAAGTGGACCATTCTATTAAATCTGCTCTGCTATCCGATGAGATCATGACTGTTCTGATCTGATAACTGAGGTTAAGGATAAATTTTGTGAGGAGAGGAGTGACGATGGTAGACTTAAAGGAAGTAACATGGGAATAAAGGAAGGCACATGGAGCACACCAGGATGATAGGGAGTGGGATAGCTTGATCTTGGTTTCAGATAAAGCTCGGCACAACATCGTGGGCCGAAGGGCCTGTTCTGTGCTGTACTGTTCTCTGTTCTATGTAACTTCTCTCCCTGAAGACAAAGAACCATTAACAATATAAGTTAAACACGGTGATCGGAAGGGGAAGCTGCTTGGTCAGCAAAGAATATTAGCAATGTGGAAACAATGTCGGCAATGTGAAAAATTGTCCAGGTGTGTCCAGTACAGAAGAAACAGGACAAATCCAACCCAACCAATTATCTGCTCAGTGACGCTCAGTTTGGTCCTGCCAGGGTCACTCAGTTCCTGACCTCATTAGAGCCTTGGTTCAAACATGGACAAAAGAGCTGAATGCCAGAGGTGAGAGTGACAGCCCTTGACAGCAAGGCAGAGTTTGACAGTGTGTGGCATCAAGGAGCCCTAGCAAAACTGGGGTCAATGGTAATCAGGGGGAATCCCCTCTGCTGGTTGAAGCCACACCCAGCATAAATGAAGATGGTTATGGTGAGTGGAGGTCAATCATCTCAGCTCCAGGTCATCAATGCAAGGTTAGTGTCCTAGGACAAACCATCTTCAGCTGTTTCATCAATGATCTTTCTTCCATCATAAGGTCAGAAATGGGGATGTTCGCTGATGACTGCACAATGTTCAGTATCACTCACAATTCCTCAGATACTGAAGCAGTCCATGTCCAAATGCAGCAAGGCTGGCAAGTGGCAAGTAACATCCATGCCACACACATGGCAGGCAATGATCGTCTCCAACAAGAGAGGGTTTAACCATCACTCCTTGACATTCAATGGCATTCACATTGCTGAATTCCCCCACTATCAGCATCCTAGGCTCACCATTGACCAGAAGCTGAACTGGACTAGCCATATAAATTCTGTGGCCACCAGAGTAGATAAAAGGCTAGGAATTCTTCGGTAAGTTACTCACTTCCTGACACCCAAAGCCCGTCCACCATCTACAGAGCACAAGTCAGGAGTGTAATGGAATACTCTCCACTTGCCTGGTTGGGTGCAGCTCGAACAACACTCAAGAAGCTCGATATCATCCAGGAAAAAGCAGCCCACCTGATTGCCACCCCTTCCACAAACATTCAATCCCTATACCACCAACGAACAGTGGCAGCTGTGTGTACCAAGTACAAGATGCAATGCACCAAGGCTTCTTAGGCAGCACCTTCCAAACCCACAGCCACCATCATCCAGAAGGACAAGGGCAGCAGATACCTGGGAACATCACCGTCCAGAGGTTCCCCTTCGAGTCACTCACCATCCTGACTTGGTAATATATCTCTGTTCCTTGACTGTCACTTGGTCAAAATCCTGGAACTCTCTCCCTAACTGCACTGTGTGTGTACCTACACCTCAGGGACTGCAGCGGTACAAGAAGGCAGCTCACCATCACCTTCTCAAGGGCAACTAGGGATGGGCAATAAATGCTGGTCTAGCAATTGATGCCCACAAATGAATAAAAAATGTTTCGTGGAAATAGTATTGAGAGAAGATGAGGTGGGTCTCATTGATGAGATGAGCTCAGAGAGGGCGTAAGGTGAAGTAGGAGAGAAATTGGAGAAAGACTCGAGTTCAGAGTTAGACAGGAATTAATTTTTATTGGCGGTTTGGCCAAGTGATCGACAAATGGAAAGGAGGGGTGTGGCAGAGGCCAGTATAATAGATTATTCTCCATTTTATTGACAAAGTCCATGAGTTCCTCTCATTTATTGTTGGAGGTGAGGGGGGGTGGGGGTGGAATCAAGGAGAAAAAGGACTGTTTAGTTTATTTATTTAGCAGGCTTACATTAACACTGCAATAAAATTACTGTGAAAATCCCCTAGTTGCCACACTCCGGTGCCTGTTCGAGTACACTGAGGGAGAATTTAGCATGGCCAATGCACCTAACCAGCACGTCTTTTGGATTGTGGGAGGAAGCCGGAGCACCCGATGGGAACCCACGCAGACACGGGGAGAATGTGCAGACTCCACACGGACAGTCACCCAAGCCGGGAATTGAACCTGGGTCCCTGGTGTTGTGAGGCAGCAGTGCTAACCACTATCACTGTGCTGCTCTGTTTACAGTATAGAAAATAAGTTGTGTTATCTTTGAATTTTATGATGATTATACCATAAGACATAGGAGCGGAAGTAAGGCCATTCGGCCCATCGAGTCCACTCCACAATATACAATAGTGAACAGTTTAAGCAGACAAGAACGAAGCCTAGTACTGTGTGGGTGTGCAGCCAGATAACGACAGGGCTATGGGCCGGGTGCAGGAAGGTGGGATTAGAAAGGGCACCTGGGTGCCCTTGGGCTGGCATGGACAAGATGGGCCAAATGGCCTCCTCCTGTGCTGTAACTTTTCTTTGGTTTTATGGCAGTGGATGGCTAAAGCAGTCATCTGCCATATCCTTTCGTGCAAGAAACAATACTTTTCACTGTGTACTTATATATGTGACAATAATAAATCAAATCAAAATTCATCTCTGCCTGCCTTTAAACTTCAGGAAGGAGGAGATGTTGTGCCTTTGTTTAAAAAGGGCTGCAGGGAAAAGCCTGGGAACTACAGGCCAGTGAGCCTCACATCTGTGGTGGGTAAGTTGTTGGAAGGTATTTTGAAAGACAGGATCTACAGGCATTTAGAGATGCAAGGACTGATTAGGGACAGTCAGCATGGCTTTGTGAGTGGAAAATTATGTCTCACAAATTTGATTGAGTTTTTTGAAGGGTAACCAAGAAGGTAGATGAGGGCAGTGCAGTTGATGTTGTCTACATGGACATTAGCAAGGCCTTTGACAAGGTAGCGCATGGTAGGTTGTTGCATGAGGTTAAATCTCACGGGATCTAGGGTGAGGTATCTAAATGGATATAAAATTGACTTCTTGACAGAAGCCAGAGGGTGGTTGTGGAGAGTTGTTTTTCAAACTGGAGGCCTGTGACCAGCGGTGTGCCTCAGGGATCAGTGCTGGGTCCACTGTTATTTGTCATTTACATTAATGATTTGGATGAGAATATAGGAGGCATGGTTAGTAAGTTTGCAGATGACACCAAGATTGGTGGCATAGTGGACAGTGAAGAAAGTTATCTCCGATGCAATAGAATCTTGATCAATTGGGCCAGTGGGCTGATGAATGGCAGATGGAGTTTAATTTAGACAAATGCGAGGTGATGCATTTTGGTAGATTGAACCAGGGCAGGACTTACTCAGTTAATGGTAGGGCGTTGGGGAGAGTTACAGAACAAAGAGATCTAGGGGTACATGTTCATAGCTCCTTGAAAGTGGAGTCACAGGTGGACAGAGTGGTGAAGAAGGCATCCTAAGAGAAGGCATCCTAAATGAATACTTTGCGTTGGTATTCACAAAGGAGAGGGATGTGTTGACTGGGAGTGTCTCGGAGGGGAGTGTTGAACCGTTGGAGAAAATCTCCATTACAAGGGAGGAAGCGTTAGGTTTGTTAGAGAATATAAAGACTGACAAATCCCCAGGGCCTGATGGAATCTATCCAAGGCTGCTCAGGGAGACGAGAGATGAAATCGCAGGGCCTCTGACGCAAATCTTTGTCTCGTCACTGGACGCAGGTGAGGTCCCAGAGGATTGGAGGATAGCTAATGTGGTCCCGTTATTTAAGAAGGGTAGGAAGGATAACCCGGGTAATTATAGGCCGGTGAGCTTGACGTCCGTGGTGGGGAAGTTGGTGGAGAAGATTCTTAGAGATAGGATGTATGCGCATTTAGAAAGGAATAAACTCATTAACGATAGTCAGCATGGTTTTGTGAGAGGGAGGTCATGCCTCACTAACCTGGTGGAGTTTTTTGAAGAAGTGACCAGAATGGTTGACGAGGGAAGGGCCGTGGATGTCGTCTATATGGACTTTAGTAAAGCATTTGACAAGGTCCCTCATGGTAGGCTGGTGAAAAAGGTTGGATCTCATGGGATAAAGGGGGAGGTGGCTAGATGGGTGGAGAACTGGCTTGGTCACAGAAGACAGAGGGTGGTAGTGGAAGGGTCTTTTTCCGGCTGGAGGCCTGTGACTAGTGGTGTTCCGCAGGGCTCTGTATTGGGACCTCTGCTGTTTGTGATTTATATAAACGATCTGGAAGAAGGTGTAACTGGGGTGATCAGTAAGTTTGCAGACGAAACAAAATTGGCAGGACTTGCAGATAGTGAGGAGCATTGTCAGAAGCTACAGAAGGATATAGATAGGCTGGAAATTTGGGCAAAGAAATGGCAGATGGAGTTCAATCCTGATAAATGCGAAGTGATGCATTTTGGTAGAAATAATGTAGGGTGGAGCTATACGATAAATGGCAGAACCATAAAAGGTGTAGATACGCAGAGGGACCTGGGTGTGTAAGTCCACAGATCCTTGAAGGTGACGTCACAGGTGGAGAAGGTGGTGAAGAAGGCATATGGCATGCTTGCCTTTATAGGACGGGGCATAGAGTATAAAAGTTGGGGTCTGATGTTGCAGATGTATAGAACGTTGGTTCGGCCGCATTTGGAATACTGCGTCCAGTTCTGGTCGCCACACTACCAGAAGGACATGGAGGCTTTGGAGAGAGTACAGAGGAGGTTTACCAGGATGTTGCCTGGTATGGAGGGGCTTAGTTATGAGGAGAGATTGGGTAAACTGGGGTTGTTCTCCCTGGAAAGACGGAGGATGAGGGGAGACTTAATAGAGGTGTATAAAATTATGAAAGGCATAGATAGGGTGAACGGTGGGAAGCTTTTCCCCAGGTCGGTGGTGACGTTCACGAGGGGTCATAGGTTCAAGGTGAAGTGGGGGAGGTTTAACACAGATATCAGACGGACATATTTTACACAGAGGGTGGTGGGGGCCTGGAATGCGCTGCCAGGCAAGGTGGTGGAGGCGGACACACTGGGAATGTTTAAGACTTATCTAGACAGTCATATGAACGGAGTGGGAATGGAGGGATACAAAAGAATGGTCTAGTTTGGACCAGGGAGCGGCACGGGCTTTGAGGGCCGAAGGGCCTGTTCCTGTGCTGTATTGTTCTTTGTTCTTTGGAACAAGCTGCCAGAGGTGGTAGTAGTAGAGGCAGGTACAATTTTGTCTTTTAAAAAGCATTCAGACAGTTACATGGGTAAGATGGGTACCGAAGGATTATGGGCCAAATGCGGGTAATTGGATTAGTTTAGGGGTTTAAAAAAAGGGCGGCATGGACAAGTTCGGTCGAAGGGCCTGTTTCCATGCTGTAAACCTCTATGACTATGACTCTAAGAGGGCCCGCCCAGGGGTAAAGAGAGTCATGATTTATTGGAAACTAAAGAATCAGAGGGGAGGGTGAGGGTGCGTTTGAACAATTGGTTAAACTTAAACCTCATGAGATTTGGAAATTTTCTAAATTGACTTTGGGGATTAGGATTTGGAAGTAGTTTACATTCAAATCCAGCACCGAGATTCTGAATCCGTACCTATGGAAGACGCATAACCGTTGAATCTGCCTGAATCCACAGCGTTTTTCATGGCTTGTAAAACCTTGTCATCAGTCGGAAGGTTGCCGAACACTGTGGGGTCACCTTTAATAAAATGACAGTTAGATTTTTAAATGCTTATTACTGAACCTTCTGCTCAAATGGGAGCATTTACAAAGAAACATTCCCACCGCCAGTGTGTCAGTGAAACCAATGCAAGCATTAGGAGATGTGTGTGGAAGATTCCGACTGGCCAGAACCGGTCTATCCCTCCCTCTCTCTTACCTAGAATTAGTTCTTTTTCTTCTTTTGAATCCCACAGATTCGAAGCCAATTTGCAATTTCTATTTTTTTCGATTGTTAAATTTTTGAAATCTGTGTTATTGATTCGGGTTTAAGTGGCCTGAAGTTTATTCCCAATTTCCCCCGAATGTCGCCAGTTGCTTGAAAAATTAATCAGCGGATGAAAAAATGACCAGAATTTGAAGAAACAGCCAATAATTGTGTGGGCGAATGTTGTTCTGAGCTGAATAAGTACAAAAGGAGATGATTTGACTTCATATCTTACCGATAGACAGGGAAATCATGGCTTTGTCCGGATTGGGTTCAATCCTCATGTTGTCCACAATGGCGCGGATTGGGTTGAATGTTCGTTTGGACATTTCTGAGGCTCGGACATTCCACTTGGTGCGTTTGGATTTTAATCTTCCTGAATAAGCGAAACTGCTGCCGTTCAGGATGGAATCGAGGATGAACAGGTTCTCGCTGGCCATGTCACTGGAAAATAACAAGAAAGCAGTTCAGAAATAAAGGAAGGAGCAGAATGGAGACAAGCACAGGGAGCTGGGTGAGAAGGTAGATTGGCTGATGGCATTTCTGTGACTGGAACTATTTGCTCTCTTTCTCAGCCACTTTAAATCGACACTAACCAAACTAGCAAACTATTCCACTTAGAAAATCATTGCAATAGTTAAAGCCAATGTTAGTTATAATCAAATGAAACCGTTAGGATTTCTAATGATGCCAGTTTGATGAGTGAGTCGCTGTTGGATACCTGCCGCTGAGGGGAAGTTTGGGATGATGTGGAGGTAAGTCTCAGTGAAGCGAAGTGGAGAGTGGGGGGGAGTTGAGCTGCTCTCTAAAAGCAGGGTCTTTGCGGGGGCGGCGAGTTGCCCTCCGATAGCCCATTGGATCCGCCGGGGGGCTGTGTCCGGCCACCGACCCCGAGCCTGACTTTCCACATTGACGTCCGCCAAATGGAACAAGAACAAGGACAGAAAACAAACCAGAATTACTCAATCAAAGTAAACAGTAGGCTGGTTACACACACAGTGAGGAGGCTCCAGCATCAAGTAGCTGCGATCGAGGAAAGTGACGCTATCTCTGCGATGTTTTTCAGGTTTAGATGTCAGTTGCTCACTTTTACTGATTATCAGGTTAAGTCCATGAGAAAGTCCCCTGGGCTCAGATCTTTCAACTTTCATCATCTAAAGGTAGTGCAGGAGCAGAGAGACCTGGGTCTAGATGTGCACAAGTCATTGAAGGTAGCAGGATAAATTATCCGGGGCTTTATTGACATGGAACAAAAACAGAAAATGATGGAAAACGTCCGCAGATCTGACAGTATCTGTGGACAGAGAATAGAGTCAACATTTGGAGCCAGAGCTCTGTGGAAGTGCCATCTAGACTGGAAAGGTTGGCTCTATATTGACATGTCATTGATGAAGACGAACATCTCACCAAGGCCATCCCCACACCCCCACTTCTTGCCTTCAAACAACCACGCGACCTCAAACAGACCATTGTCCACAGCAAACTACCCAGCCTTCAGGAGAACAGTGACCACGACTCCACACAACCCTGCCACAGCAACCTCTGCAAGACGTGCCGGATCATCGACACGGATGCCATCATCTCACATGAGAACACCATCTACCAGGTACACGGTACCTACTCTTGCAACTCGGCCAACGTTGTCTACCTGATACGCTGCAAGAAAGGATGTCCTGAGGCATGGTACATTGGGGAAACCATGCAGACGCTACGACAACAGATGAATGAACACCGCTCGACAATCACCAGGCAAGACTGTTCTCTTCCTGTGGGGGAGCACTTCAGCAGTCACGGCCATTCAGCCTTGGATCTTCAGGTAAGCGTTCTCCAAGGCGGCCTTCACGACACACAACAGCGCAGAGTCGCTGAGCAGAAACTGATAGCCAAGTTCCGCACACATGAGGGCGGCCTAAACCGGGATGTTGGATTTATGTCACATTATCAGTAACCCCCACAGCTTGCCTCCTGGGCTTGCAGAATTTCACTGGCTGTTCTGTCTGGAGACAATACACATCTCTTTAACCTGTGTTGAATGCTCCCTCCACCCACATTGTCTGTACATTTAAGACCTGGCTGGCTGTAGAGATTTGCATTCTAATCAGTATTCTGTAATTTGATTTCTGTGTCTGTTTGCACTGTTTGAGAACAGAGACCACTCCATCTGACGAAGGGGCAGCGCTCCGAAAGCTTATGGTATTTGCTACCAAATAAACCTGTTGGACTTTAACCTGGTGTTGTGAGACTTCTTACTCTATTCTCTCTCCACAGATGCTGTCAGATCTGCTGAGATTTTCCAGTAATTTCTGTTTTTGTTTTAGATTCCAGCATCCGCAGCATGCAAACCAAATCCAGAGCAAGTGTAAGCAATTTGGTCCCTCGGAACTGTTCTGCCATTTGATATGATTATGGTTGATCGATTCTCGCCTCTACTTTTCTGTCTTCATCCCATACTCTTCAACTCCCTTGTCAATCAAGAATCTATCCAATATAAAAGCAAAATACTGTGAATTTGCAGTATGCTGGCACAAAAGCAAAATGGGTAACAGGGCCAAACCATGGCTTACAAAGGAAATTAGAGAGAGTATCTGATCCAAGGAAGAAGCATACAGATTGGCCAAGAAAAATATTAGGTCTGAGGATTGGGAGCAGTTTAGAATTCAGCAAAGAAGGACCAAGGAACTGATTAAGAAGGGGAAAATACAGCACGAAAGTAAGCTTGCAGGGAATGTGAAGACTGACACTAAGAGTTTCTATAGCTACGTGAAGAGAGGGGTTGGTGAAGACAAATGTAGGTCCCCTACAGACAGAAACGGGGGAATGTATAATAGGGACAAAGAAATGGCCGAGCAACTGAATACATACTTTGGTTCTGTCTTCACAAAAGAGACACAAATCAGATACCAGAAATGTTGGAGAATGCAAGATTTAGTGAGAGGTAAGAACGGAGGGAGATCAATATTAGTAGAGAAATGGTACTGGGAAAGTTGATGGGATTGAAGGTGGATAAATCCCCAGGGCCTGATAATCTAACATCCCAGAGTACTTAAGGAAGTGGCTCTAGAAATAGTGGATGCATTGGTGGTCATCTTCCAGGATTCTATAGACTCTGGAACAGTCCCTGCAGATTGGAGGGTAGCGAATGTCACTGCAATATTCAAAAAGGGAGGTAGAGAGGAAACAGGGAATTATAGACCAGTAAGCTTAACATCGGTAGTGAGGAAAATTCTCAAATCCATTATCAAGAACTTTATAGTGGAGCATTTAGAAAGCAGTAGCAGGATCAGACAGAGTCAGCATGGATTTACGAAAGGGAATTCATGCTTGACAAATCTGTTGGAATTCTTTGAAGATCTAACTAGTAGAGTTGACAAGGGGGAGCCAGTCGATGTGGTATATTGGGACTTTCAGAAAGCATTTGACAAAGTCTCGTATAAGAGATTATCATGCAAGATAAAGCTCATGGGATTGGGGGAAGTGTATTGAGATGGATAGAAAACTGGTTGGCAGAGAGGAAACAAAGAGTAGGAATTAATGGGTCCTTTTCAAATTGGCAGGCAGTAACTAGTGGGGTGCCACAGGGATCAGCGCTGGGACCCCAGCTATTCACAATATATATTAATGATTTGGATGAGGGAACAAAATGTAGCATCTCAAAGTTTGCAGATGATACCAAGTTGGGTGGAAGGGTGAACTGTGACGAGGATGCAGAGATCCTTCAGCATGATCTGGACAGGTTGGGTGAGTGGGCTAATCATTGGCAGATGCAGTATAATTTGGATAAATGTGAGGTTATTCATGTTGGAAGTAAAAACAAGAAGGCAGATTACTATCTGAATGGCTGTGAATTGGGAGACGGAAGTGTGAAGTGGGACCTGGGTGTCCTTGTGCCCCAGTCACTGAAGGTTAGCATGTCGATGCAGCAGGCAGTAAAGAAGGCAAATGGCATGCATTTAAATCGATTTAATGAACTGCCCACCCAACTCTATCATCATTTCCCACTTTGCCGCCGCGTGTACCGTTCCGGATCCGCGCTTTTAGCGACCTGCTAAATAAAAGTCTGAAGCCGACGCTGCAGCTTCTGAAGAATGGGTTCAGAGCCTCCAATGGCTCTCTGACCCAGATCATCCTCTGGGGGGGGGGGGAGGGGGAGAGGAGGAGGGAGGCAGGTCAGATGTATCTCTTGAGGGGGGGGGAGGAGGAGGCGGGTCAGATGTATCTCTGGGGGGGGAGGAGGAGGGGGCGGGTCAGATGTATCTCTGGGGGGGAGGAGGAGGCGGATCAGATGTATCTCTGCGGCGGGGGGGCGAGAGGGCTGATCATTTTCTGGTGGTGGGGGGGAGGCCCGATCGCTCACTGGTTGGGGCGGATGGATCTCTGGTTGGGGGGGCAGGGGGGTCTGCTGCCACTCTGCGAGCGATCCCTCCTCCCCACCGGAGGAATGAATCCCTCCTCCCAGAGTGGACGTGCGGCCATGCCATCCCACAAAACCTTCAGGATCAAGTGATTCCTCGCTAAGAAGGTGAAGCAGAACCGGCCGATTCCACAGTGGATCCGCATGAAAACCGGCAACAAGATCAGGTACAACTCCAAGAGGAGACACTGGAGACGGACCAAGCTGGGCCTGGAAAGGGATTCACCATCACTGCAGTGATTGGAGGTCGATTTTCATATTTATGTCCATTGGAGATTTTGCGCTAGTTGCTTGCTCTGGGAATGTTTGTTCTGTTTGTTAGATATTATCTTTCATGTTGATTGATTGAGAGATGTTGGGATGGATGCAGAAGATATTTTCTGTGCTGATGAATAGGGGAGATGCTTTCTTAATTTGTGACAAGGGAAATCGATCCATGCTCATGTCTGCCGACACTATTCTCACACTGATGGAGATGAGAGGGGTTTTTGGATGTGACAGATATTTTCTAGACTGATAGATGAGGGAGATATTTTCAGACTGATGGATACGTGAGCTATTTCACACTGATGGATGGAAGATCATTTTTCAAACTGTTGAATATTTCACAGGTTTTCATAGTCATGGATCTGAGCGAAATTTTCATCATAAAACATATGGGGAAAATATTCATTCTAAAGGATACGGGAGATGTTGTTTCACTGATGGGAATGGGCGATAACTTCGTGTCAATGGGTCGGGGTGACATTTTCATAATTATATATAGGCGGCATTTTAGTGCTGATCGTAATATGGAATGACTTCATCCTGCTGGATATGGGCGATTCTTTCATATTGATGGAGATGAGCGATGCATTTAACATTGTTGCCCCCCTCCCTCCCCACCGATTGCCCACAGAGTGGCAGCGGACCCCCCACCAGAGATCCATCTGCCCCCTCCTCCCCCCTCCCCCCCCGAGATACACCCTCGCTGCTGCTTTTCGCTCCGAGCTGCTCTCTCCGCTTTCTGCTTTTTTTCTCTTTCGCGACATGGGCGTGCTTTTTCAAATTTTTTTCAAACTGCGCATGCACAGTTCAGAACTCTGATCGTTCCAGCAGCGCTAAGCCCCGCCCACAGCACGTATCGGTTTGGAGATGGCTGAAAGTGTATGGGGGCGTCTGAACGTGGATTTCTAGGTCGGATCTGTACTACGCCCAGATTCGGCACTGAGAATCAAAATGGTAAAATCGGGCCCTATCGGTAACCCGCACGACTCATAGAATCCCTACAGTGCAGAAGGAGGCCGTCTGGCCCATCGAGTCTGCACTGACAACAATCCCACCAGGCCCCACCCCCATATCCCTACATATTTACCCGCTAATCCCTCTAACCTACGCATCTCAGGACACTAAGGGACAAATGTGGCATGGCCAATCAACCTAACCCGCACATCTTTGTTCTATATAAGTCAGTTAGTTGGGAGGTTAGTCCTCTTGTTGCTGTGGAGAAAGGCAGAGCTGTGACTGGTGACAGGATTTTTGGGGTAAGAATTAGTTTTAAGTACTTTTCCGCGGGTGTTATTTATTTATTTAATTTAGTTTTAAATTTTGGCGCGCAACCGGCAGTGGCCGCGGGGTTTACTGGGAAGGGTCTCTTGAGTTTTTTTTTAGTGCACAGGAGGTTTAAAAGGCAGGTCCCACTATCTAGCGGGCAGCGTTGGGAGCGGGCAGCGGAGTGAGACGGAGCTGAGTGAGAACTGAGGGGCTTTGGCTCATCGGGCTTAGGCAGAAAGGGCGAGCAGGGGTGAGTTTCTTATTTTTAAAAAATTTTATTTATAAGTTACTTTTCTCCGGGTACCTTGGTAGAAATAATTTGGAACAGAGAGGAATAATCTTCATTCACTTTTTACCCTGTGTTTAAAAGGGCAAGTATGACTGTCAGGCCAGTATGTTGTTCCCAATGTAGGATGTGGGAGGTCCTGGAGGCTCCTAGCCTCCCAGACGACCATATCTGTGCTGGGTGTGTTGAGCTGCGGTTCCTAAGGGACCATGTTAGGGAACTGGAATTGCAGCTCGAGGACCTTCGCCGGGTTAGGGATAGTGAGGAGGTCATTGACAGGAGCTATCGGCAGGTGGTCACACCGAGACCACGGGAGGAGGGTAACTGGGTAACAGTGAGGAAGGAGAAAGCTCGGGTGATGGTGAGCACCCCGGTGGATGTGCCCCTTAATAATAAGTACTCCTGTCTGAGTACTACTGGGGTGGACAGCCCACCTGGGGGAAGCAGCGGTGGCAGTGTCTCTGGAGCTGAGCCTGGCCCAGTAGTGCAAAGGGGTAAGGAAAGGAGGGTAGTGCTAATTGGGGACTCTACGGTGAGAGGGTCAGATAGGCGTTTTTGCGGACACAGACGGGACTCTCGGATGGTGGTTTGCCTCCCTGGTGCAGGGGTCCGGGATGTCTCTGGTCGAGTCCCAGAAATCCTGAAGGGGGAGGGAGAGGAGCCGAAGGTCGTGATGCATATAGGTACTGCTGACATAGGTAGGAAGAGGGAAGGGGTCATGAAAAGAGAATATAGGGAGTTAGGTAGACAGCTGAGAAAGAGGAATGCAAAGGTAGTAATCTCGGGATTGCTGCCTGTGCCGCGGGAGAGTGAGAACAGGAATCGGTGGAGAATGAATGCGTGGCTGAGGGACTGGAGCAAGGGACAAGGATTTGGGTACTTGGATCATTGGGACCTCTTTAGGGGCAGGTGTGACCTGTTTAAAAAAGACGGGTGGCACTTGAATCCCAGGGGGACCAATATCCTGGCGGGAAGGTTGGCTAAGGCTACTGGTGAGACTTTAAACTAGAAAGGTTGGGGGGAGGGAATCGAAATGAGGGGACTGAGAGCGAGGAGGTTAGCTCGCAAATAGATAAGGAATGTAGACAGGGTAAGAGGGAGGTTAGACGAGTGAGGGAGAAGGGAAGTGCTCAGGCTGAAGGTCTGAGATGTGTCTATTTTAATGCCAGGAGTGTAGTGAATAAAGTGGATGAGCTTGGAGCGTGGATTGCTGCTTCGAATTGTGATGTGGTGGCCATTACGGAGACTTGGATGTCTCAGGGACAGGACTGGGTGCTTCAGGTGCCGGGTTTTAGATGTTTCAGGAAGGACAGGGAGGGAGGCAAGAGAGGGGGGGGAGTGGCACTGTTGATCAGGGATAGTGTCACGGCTGTAGAGAAGGTGGACGCCGTGGAGGGACTGACTACGGAATCTCTGTGGGTGGAGGTTAGGAACAGGAAGGGGTCGGTAACTTTGCTGGGTGTTTTCTATAGGCCGCCCAATAGTAACAGAGATGTTGAGGAGCAGATGGGGAAACAGATCCTGGAGAGATGTAGGAATAACAGAGTTGTCGTGATGGGAGATTTTAATTTCCCAAACATAGATTGGAATATCCCTAGGGCTGGGGGTTTGGATGGAGAGGAGTTTGTTAGGTGTGTCCAGGAGAGTTTCCTGACACAGTATGTGGATAAGCCTACTAGAGGAGAGGCTGTTCTTGATCTGGTGCTGGCTAATGAACCTGGACAGGTGGAGGATCTCTCGGTGGGTGAGCATCTTGGGGATAGCGATCATAATTCTATCTCCTTCACGATAGCATTGGAAAGAGATAGGGTCAGGCAGGCTAGGAAAGTGTTTCTCTGGAGTAAAGGGAAATACAGTGTCATCAGGGAGGAAATTAGACGGGTAAATTGGAAGGAGGCATTCTTGGGGAAAAGTACCGAAGGAAAGTGGAGGATTTTCAAGGAATGTTTGTCTGGAGCTCTGCATGACAACGTTCCGATGAGACAGGGGGGTGTTGGTAGGGTACGGGAACCGTGGTGCACGAAGGTTGTGATGAACCTGGTGAATAAGAAAAGAGAGGCGTACAGAAGGTTCAGAGAGCTAGGAGGTGTTAAGGATTTAGAGGAGTATACGCGATGTAGGAAGGAGCTTAAGAAGGAAATTAGGAGAGCGAGAAGGGGTCATCAGAAGACCTTGGCGGGTAAGATTAAGGAGAATCCCAAGGCTTTCTACAAATATGTCAAGAGTAAAAGGATGAGATGTGAAGGCATAGGACCCTTAAAAGGTGAAGGGGGAAAAGTTTGTGCGGAACCGTTAGAAATGGCGGAGCTGCTTAATGAATACTTTACCTCGGTATTCACGGTGGAAAGGGATCTGGGTGGTTGTACTGCTGGATTGCGGAGGACAGAAAGGATCGAGCATGTGGACATAAAGAAAGAGGATGTGTTGGAACTATTGAATGGCATCAAGGTTGGTAAGTCGCCGGGACCGGATGGGATGTACCCCAGGTTACTGTGGGAGGCGAGGGAGGAGATTGCGGAGCCTTTGGCGATGATCTTTGCATCGTCGATGGAGACGGGAGAGGTTCCGGAGGATTGGAGGATTGCGGATGTGGTCCCTATATTCAAGAAAGGGAACAGGGACAGCCCGGGAAATTACCGACCGGTGAGTCTAACCTCAGTGGTTGGTAAGTTGATGGAGAGGATCCTGAGAGACAGGATTTATGATCATCTAGAGAAGTTTAGTATGATCAAAAGTAGTCAGCACGGCTTTGTCAGGGGCAGGTCGTGCCTTACGAGCCTGGTTGAGTTCTTTGAAAATGTGACCAAGCACATTGACGAAGGAAGAGCGGTGGATGTGGTCTATATGGACTTCAGCAAAGCGTTCGATAAGGTCCCCCATGCAAGACTTCTTGAGAAAGTGAGAGGGCATGGGATCCAAGGGGCTGTTGCCTTGTGGATCCAGAACTGGCTTGCCTGCAGAAGGCAGAGAGTGGCTGTGGAGGGGTCTTTCTCTGCATGGAGGTCAGTGACCAGTGGAGTGCCCCAGGGATCTGTTCTGGGACCCTTGCTGTTTGTCATTTTCATAAATGACCTGGATGAGGAAGTGGAGGGATGGGTTGGTAAGTTTGCTGACGACACCAAGGTAGGTGGTGTTGTGGATAGTTTGGAGGGATGTCAGAAGTTGCAGCGAGACATAGATAGAATGCAAGACTGGGCGGAGAAGTGGCAGATGGACTTCAACCCGGATAAGTGTGTAGTGATCCATTTTGGCAGATCCAATGGGATGGAGCAGCAGTATAAAATGAAGGGTACCATTCTTAGCAGTGTAGAGGATCAGAAGGACCTTGGGGTCCGGGTCCATAGGACTCTTAAATCGGCCTCGCAGGTGGAGGATGCGGTCAAGAAGGCGTATGGCGTACTAGCCTTCATTAATCGAGGGATTGAGTTTAGGAGTCGGGAGATAATGCTGCAGCTTTATAGGACCCTGGTTAGACCCCACTTGGAGTACTGCGCGCAGTTCTGGTCACCTCATTACAGGAAAGATGTTGAAGCCATTGAAAGGGTGCAGAGGAGATTTACAAGGATGTTGCCTGGATTGGGGGGCATGCCTTATGAGGATAGGTTGAGGGAGCTTGGTCTCTTCTCCCTGGAGAGACGAAGGATGAGAGGTGACCTGATAGAGGTTTACAAGATGTTGAGGGGTCTGGATAGGGTGGACTCTCAGAGGCTATTTCCAAGGGCTGAAATGGTTGCTACGAGAGGACACAGGTTTAAGGTGCTGGGGGGTAGGTACAGGGGGGATGTCAGGGGTAAGTTTTTCACTCAGAGGGTGGTGGGTGAGTGGAATCGGCTGGCGTCGGTGGTGGTGGAGGCAAACTCGTTGGGGTCTTTTAAGAGACTTCTGGATGAGTACATGGGATTTAATGGGATTGAGGGCTATAGATAGGCCTAGAGGTGGGGATGTGATCGGCGCAACTTGTGGGCCGAAGGGCCTGTTTGTGCTGTGGCTTTCTATGTTCTATGTTCTATGTTCTATCTTTGGACTGTGGGAGAAAACCGGAGCACCCGGAGGAAACACACGCAGACATCAGGAGAATGTGCAAACTCCACACAGACAGTGACCCAAGCCGGGAATCGAACCCAGGTCCCTGGAGCTGTGAAGCAGCAGTGCTAACCACTGTGCTACCGTGCCTGGGCTTGCAAAGTCTCACTAACTGTCCTGGCTGGAGACAATACACACCTCTTTAACCTGTGCTTAACTCTCTCTCCACTCACATTGTCTGTACCTTTAAGACTTGATTACCTGTAAAGACTCGCATTCCAACCATTATTTTGTAAATTGAGTTTCTGTCTTTATATGCCCTGTTTGTGAACAGGACTCCCACTCACCTGATGAAGGGGGAGCGCTCCGAAAGCTAGTGGCTTGTGCTACCAAATAAACCTGTTGGACTTTAACCTGGTGTTGTGAGACTTCTTACTGTGTTTAGAACAAAGAACAAAGAACAGTACAGCACAGGAAACAGGCCCTTCAGCCCTCCAAGCCTGTGCCGCTCCTTGGTCCAACTAGAACAATTGTTTGTATCCCTCCATTCCCAGGCTGCTCATGTGACTATCCAGGTAAGTCTTAAACGATGTCAGTGTGTCTGCCTCCACCACCCTACTTGGCAGCGCATTCCAGGCCCCCACCACCCTCTGTGTAAAAAACATCCCTCTAATATCTGAGTTATACTTTGCCCCTCTCACCTTGAGCCCGTGACCCCTCGTGATCGTCACCTCTGATCTGGGAAAAAGCTTCCCACCGTTCACCCTATTTATCCCCTTCATAACCTTGTACACCTCTATTAGATCTCCCCTCATTCTCCGTCTTTCCAGGGAGAACAAGCCCAGTTTACCCAATCTCTCCTCATAGCTAAGACCCTCCATACCAGGCAACATCCTGGTAAACCTTCTTTGCACTCTCTCTAATGCCTCCACGTCCTTCTGGTAGTGTGGTGACCAGAACTGGATGCAGTACTCCAAATATGGCCTAACCAGCGTTCTATACAGCTGCATCATCAGACTCCAGCTTTTATACTCTATACCCCGTCCTATAAAGGCAAGCATACCATATGCCTTCTTCACCACCTTCTCCACCTGTGTTGCCACCTTCAAGGATTTGTGGACTTGCACACCTAGGTCCCTCTGTGTTTCTATACTCTTGATTCCCTCCATTCCCAGGCTGCTCATGTGACTATCCAGGTAAGTCTTAAACGATGTCAGCGTGTCTGCCTCCACCACCCTACTTGGCAGCGCATTCCAGGCCCCCACCACCCTCTGTGTAAAAAACATCCCTCTAATATCTGAGTTATACTTTGCCCCTCTCACCTTGAGCCCGTGAGGCAGCAGAGCTAACCACTGTGCCGCCCCCAAACTTAATAAAGAAATGAGAGTGAAGAGGAGCATGGAAAAACACTGGCGGGCAAATAAAGGAAAATCCCAAGATGTTTTATAATTACATTAGGAGCAAGAGGGTAACCAGGGAAAGAGAAGGGCCCATTATGGAGCATAATGGAGCATAATGAGCAAAGGGTGTGGCCTTAGAACCTAGTACCAATTGCTGCGAGTTCCTTGATAACATCAACTGTTTAGTAGGGTTTAATTCTAAAGGGTAGACAGTTAAGTCTCTGAGGGCTGTGGAGAGTGAAACAATCTCTCCTATTGGGTGGGGCTGCTGTAACTTGGATAGTTATTTTTTTCTGAAAGACAAGGTTAGCACTGCTGCCTCAGTTCCAGGGACCTGGGTTCGATTCCCAGCTTGGGTCACTGTGCGGAGTTTGCACATTCTCCCCGTGTCTGCATGTGTTTCCTCTCACAGTCCAAAGATGTGCAGGTTAGGTTGATTGGCCATGCCAGATTGCCAATAGTGTCCTGGGATGTGTAGGTTAGAGGGATTAGCGGGGTAAATCTGTGGGGTTGTGGTGATAGGGCCTGGGGTGGGATTGTTGTTACATAGAACATAGAACATTACAGCGCAGAACAGGCCCTTCGGCCCACGATGTTGCACCGACCAGTTAAAAAAAAAACTGTGACCCTCCAACCTAAACCAATTTCTTTTCGTCCATGAACCTATCTACGGATCTCTTAAACGCCCCCAAACTAGGCGCATTTACTACTGATGCTGGCAGGGCATTCCAATCCCTCACCACCCTCTGGGTAAAGAACCTACCCCTGACATCGGTTCTATAACTACCCCCCCTCAATTTAAAGCCATGCCCCCTCGTGCTGGATTTCTCCATCAGAGGAAAAAGGCTATCACTATCCACCCTATCTAAACCTCTAATCATCTTATATGTTTCAATAAGATCCCCTCTTAGCCGCCGCCTTTCCAGCGAAAACAATCCCAAATCCCTCAGCCTCTCCTCATAGGATCTCCCCTCCATACCAGGCAACATCCTGGTAAACCTCCTCTGCACCCTCTCCAAAGCCTCCACATCCTTCCTGTAATGTGGGGACCAGAACTGCACACAGTACTCCAAGTGCGGCCGCACCAGAGTTGTGTACAGTTGCAACATAACGCTACGACTCCTAAATTCAATCCCCCTACCAATAAACGCCAAGACACCATATGCCTTCTTAACAACCTTATCTACTTGATTCCCAACTTTCAGGGATCTATGCACACATCCACCTAGATCCCTCTGCTCCTCCACACTATTCAAAGTCCTCCCGTTAGCCCTATACTCAACACATCTGTTATTCCTACCAAAGTGAATTACCTCACACTTCTCCGCATTAAACTCCATCCGCCACCTCTCGGCCCAACTTTGCAACCTGTCTAAGTCTTCCTGCAAACTACGACACCCTTCCTCACTGTCTACCACACCACCGACTTTGGTGTCATCAGCAAATTTGCTAATCCACCCAACTATACCCTCATCCAGATCATTAATAAATATTACAAACAGCAGTGGCCCCAAAACAGATCCCTGAGGTACACCACTTGTAACCGCACTCCATAGAACATAGAACATAGAACATTACAGCGCAGAACAGGCCCTTCGGCCCACGATGTTGCACCGACCAGTTAAAAAAAAAACTGTGACCCTCCAACCTAAACCAATTTCTTTTCGTCCATGAACCTATCTACGGATCTCTTAAACGCCCCCAAACTAGGCGCATTTACTACTGATGCTGGCAGGGCATTCCAATCCCTCACCACCCTCTGGGTAAAGAACCTACCCCTGACATCGGTTCTATAACTACCCCCCCTCAGAGGAAAAAGGCTATCACTATCCACCCTATCTAAACCTCTAATCATCTTATATGTTTCAATAAGATCCCCTCTTAGCCGCCGCCTTTCCAGCGAAAACAATCCCAAATCCCTCAGCCTCTCCTCATAGGATCTCCCCTCCATACCAGGCAACATCCTGGTAAACCTCCTCTGCACCCTCTCCAAAGCCTCCACATCCTTCCTGTAATGTGGGGACCATGATGAATATTTACTATCAACCACCACCCTCTGTTTCCTATCCGCTAGCCAATTCCTGATCCAATTTCCTAGATCACCCCCAATCCCATACATCAGCATTTTCTGCAGAAGCCTACCATGGTGAACCTTATCAAACGCCTTACTAAAATCCATATATACCATATATTGTTGGTGCAGCTTCGATGGGCTGAATGGCCTCCTTTTGCATGGTAGGGCTTCTACGATTCTATCAGCTTAAGGATTGAAGAACTTAAGGATTGAATGCAAGCAGGCTTTTTCCACTGAGGCTAGGGAAGAAAAAAACTAGAGGACATGGGTTAAGGGTGAAAGGGGAAAAGTTTAAAGGGAATATTAGGGGGGGCTTCTTCACACAGAGAGTGGTGGGAGTGTGGAATGAGCTGCCAGATGAAGTGGTGATTGCGGGCTCACTTTTAACATTTGAGAAAAACTTGGACAGGTTCATGGATGAGAGGGGTGTGGAGGGATATGGTCCGGGTGTAGGTCAGTGGGACTAGGCAGAAAAATGGTTTGGCACAGCCAAGAAGGACCAAAAGGCCTGTTTCTGAGCTGTAATGTTCTATGGTTCTATGGTTCTAACTGATGTGAAATGAGAATGTTCTACACCGCGGTTAACAATGAATTCTTCCCATTAAAACAATTCTTCAGGGGGATTGACAGGGTCAGTGTGAAGAGGCTGCTTCCCCCAAGCTGGAGAGTCTATTAGGGGGGAGTCATCTCAGGTCAGGGGTCAGTCATTTCGGATTAATATGATGAGGAATTTCTTCATTCAGAGCTGATGAATCTTTGGAATTCTCTCCAGCCCCAGAGAGCTGGGAATGTTCAGTCACTGAGGATATTCAGGACAGATGGATTTATTTTTGGCCATTGAGGGAAATCATGTTGTGAGGACAGGAACATGGAGGCTGTGGGAAGCTCAGTCCTGATCAGAATGACTGGGGGACAGGCTCAAGGAGCTGAATGGCCTCATCTGGTTAGCAGTCTTGCTAAGCAATCTCAGGCCTTGCTGCAAGGAGAACTCATTAGCACAAGACCAGAATCAATTAACAAGGAAGTGATTCTAGAGTATTGTGTGCAGTTTTGGTCTCCTTTTCTGAGGAAGGATGTTCTTGCTCTCGAAGGAGTGCAGCAACGGTTTACCAGGCTGATTCTGGGGCGGCACGGTAGCACAGAGGTTAGCACTGCTGCTTCACAGCTCCAGAGACCTGGGTTCGAATCCCAGCTCGGGTCACTGTCTGTGTGGAGTTTGCACATTCTCCCTGTGTCTGCGTGTGTTTCCTCCGGGTGCTCCGGTTTCCTCCCACAGTCCAAAGATGTGCGGGCTAGGTTGATTGGCCATTCTAAATTGCCCCTTAGTGTCCCAGGATGCATAGGTTAGAGGGGTTAGTGGGTAAATATGTAGGGATATGTGGATAGGGCCTGGGTGGGATTGTGGTCGGTGCAGACTCGATGGGCCGAATGGCCTCTTTCTGCACTGAAGGGTTTTATGATTCTATGGCGGGACTGATGTATGAGGAGAGATTGACTAGGTTAGGATTGTTTTTGCTAGAGTTCAGATGAATGAGGGGGGCAGATCGCATAAGAGACTTAAAATTCTATCTGGCCTAGACAGGATAGATGTAGGGAGGATGCTCCTGATGGGGGCGGGGGGGGTTCACAGTCTGAGGATTCAGGGTAGACCATTTAGGATGGAGGTGAGGAGACATTTCTTCACCCAAAGAGTGGTGAGCCTGTGGAATTCATTACCACAGGAAGTAGTTGATGCCAAAAGATTGAATGCATTCAAGAGGCGGCTGGATATAGCACTTGGGGCGAATTGGATCAAAGATTATGGGGAGAAAGCAGGATTAGGCTATTGAGTTGGATGATCAGCCATGATCGTGATGAATGGTGGAGCAGGCTCGAAGGGCCAAATGGCCTCCTCCTGCTCCTATCTTCTATGTTTCTATGTTTCAATGAAAGGACAGCTTCAGTTAACAGGAAAAGGAGCCACAGGTTGTCAGTAACATGGAGCATGGAAATAGAACAGTTTGTCGTCAGGGACCCACTTATTCCAATGACTGGGAAAGTGGGAAGTGTGGAGTTCCTCTTTAGTCCAATCCATCTCAATTCCGATCCATTCAGACTCAACCCAATTGGATTAAACTGGAATGAAACTCAACCCTCAATTGAGTGGATCTGATTGAGGGGAAATCAAGCTGAAAAATCCTCAAAACAACAAAAGGAAAAGCTTGGAGGAAGCAAAGAGAAGCTTCTAGACCAATGGGGTTGGAGAGACTCTGAGACCAGTGAAAGAAAGTACAATTCAGAATAGAAAGCAGGTTTGGGGTTTATAAAGCAGGAGACAGCTTTCTCCTCAATGTCAATGACATCTCACGAAGTGTTGGAATGAAGAGTGGGGCACAACCTACAGCCCAAGCTCAGAGGCAGAGTTTGAGGATTCACTTTACCCGCAATCTGCTCCCGCGCACATGGAGTCCATAGTCAAAGAGGACAGTGTGGTTCTGAGAGTAGATCCTGGTTGGCCAACAACCTGCTGTCCTCAGGGTCAGATGAGCAGCTTTAACCAGATGCCTGGTTCCAAATAAACCCAGCTGGACCCTGACCAGCAGCTTCTCCTCTCCACACTGCACCCTCATACTCTGCACTGGAGACACACTTTGATCCTCAGACACACAGAAATGGGAAGCAAAGGGAGGCCCAGGAGGAGGGACTCTCTAAGGCCCAGGGGTGGCTTTGACTCTGCTCCATGGAAACCTCTGGCCTAGAAACTGTTGCCAAGTATCAGGACAACAAACAATTCCAGCTAACACCAGCACTGGGAACAAAGCCCACAGTCCAAAATCCCCCATGATACCAAACAACTGAATCATCATTTTCCCTCTTAGAAGGAGGCCATTCGGCCCATCAAGTCTGCATCGACAACATTCCCATCTAGGCCTTATCTCCATAACCCCACATATTTACCCTGCTAATCCCTCTAACCTATGCATCCTGGGACATTAAGGGGCAACGCCAATTAAGGGCCAATGCACCTAACCCACACATCTTTGGACTGTGCGAGAAAACTGGAGCACCCGGAGGAAATCCAGACAGACACAGGGAGAATGTGCAAACTCTGCACTGACAGTGACGCAAGCCAGGAATCAAACCCGGGTCCCTGGTGCTATGAGGCAGCAGTGCTATCCACTATGCCACCGTGCCTCCCCCAACTTAATAAAGAAATCAGGAGAGGAAAGAGGAGCATGAAAAAACACTGGCGGGCAAATAAAGGAAAATCCCCAAATGTTTTGTAAGTATATTAGGAGCAAGAGGGTAACAAGGGAAAGAGAAGGGCCAATTATGGAGCCAAGTGCAGTGAGCAAAGAGTGTGGCAGTTTGGTAAGTGTGGGAATTAAGAGTTCATCTCTTGCCTGAGAATGTAGTACCAATTGCTGCGAGTTCCTTGATAACATCAACTGTTTAATAGGGTTTCATTCTAAAGGGTAGACAGTTAAGTCTCTTTTAGGGCTGTGGACAGTAAAACAATCTCTCCTATTGGGTGGAGCTGCTGTAACTTGGATAGTTATTTTTTTTCTGAAAGACAGCGTTAGCACTGCTGCCTCACAGCTCCAGGGATCTGGGTTTGTTTCCCAGCTTGGGTCACTGTCTGTGCAGAGTTTGCACATTCTCCCCGTGCCTGCGTGGGTTTTCTCTCTAGTCCAAAGAAGTGCAGGTTAGGTTGATTGGCCATGCCAGATTGTCAATAGTGTCCCGGGATGTGTAGGTTAGAGGGATTACCCGCGTGGGTAAATGGAGCTGAGTCCACGAAAAGATCAGTCATGATCTTATTGAATAGCGGAGCAGGCTCGAGGCTCCTAGTTCTTATGTTTTTTAAATCTGTGGGGTTGTGGGGATAGGGCCTGGAATGGATTGTTGTTGGTGCAGCTTCGATGGGGCGAATGGCCTCCTTCTGCACGGTAGGGCTCCTATGGTTCTATCAGCTTAAGGATTGAAGAACTGATCTGAAATGAGAATGTTCTACATCACGGTTAACAATGAATTCTTCCCATTAAAACAATTCTTCAGGGGGACTGACAGGGTCAGTGTCAAGAGGCGGCTTCCCCCAAGCTGGAGAGCCTATTAGGGGGGAATCATCTCAGGTCAGGGGTCAGTCATTTAGGATTAATGTGATGAGGAATTTCTTCATTCAGCGGCTGATGAATCTTTGGAATTCTCTCCAGCCCCAGAGAGCTGGGAATGTTCAGTCACTGAGGATATACAGGACAGATGGATTTAGTTTTGGCCATTGAAGGAAATCATGTTGTGAGGACAGGAACATGGAGGCTGTGGGAAGCTCAGTCCTGATCAGAATGACTGGGGAACAGGCTCAAAGAGCTGAATGGCCTCGTGTGGTTAGTGTGTTGCTAAGCAACCTCAGCCCTTGCTGCAAGGACAGCTCATTAGCACAAGACCAGAATCAATTAACAGGGAAGTGATTCAAGAAAAGGACAGCTTCGGTGAACAGGAAAAGGAGTCACAAGTTGTCAGCAACATGGAGCATGGAAATAGAACAGTTTGTCATCAGGGCCCCACTTATTCCAATGACTGGAAAAGTGGGAAGTGTGGAGTTCCTCTTTAGTCCAATCCATCTCAATTCCGATCCATTCAGACTCAACCCAATTGGATTAAACTGGACTGAAACTCAACCCTCAATTGAGTGGATCTGAATGAGGGGAAATCAAACTGAAAAATCCTCAAAACCGCAAAAGGAAAACTTGGAGGAAGCAAAGAGAAGCTTCCAGACCAATGGGGTTGGAGAGACTCAGACCAGTGAAAGAAAGTACCATGGAAATTGAGGGACTGGTCAAAAAGAAAAGAGAGGCATATGTTAGGTCCAGGCAGCTAAAAACGGAGGGAGCTCTGGAGGAGTACAAAGAAAGTAGGAAAGAACTCAAACGGGGAATTAGAAGGGCAAAAAGGGGTCACGAAATGTCCTTGGCAGACAGGATTAAGGAGAATCCCAAGGCATTTTATTCATAAGTCAGGAACAAAAGGGTTGTCAGGGAAAAAATCGGACCTCTCAGGGACAAAAGTGGGGAATTATGCTTGGAGCCCAAAGAAGTAGGGGAGATCCTAAATGACTACTTTGCGTCGGTATTCACAAAGGAGAGGGATGTGTTGACTGGGAGTGTCTCGGAGGGGAGTGTTGAACCGTTGGAGAAAATCTCCATTACAAGGGAGGAAGTGTTAGGTTTGTTAGAGAATATAAAGACTGACAAATCCCCAGGGCCTGATGGAATCTATCCAAGGCTGCTCAGGGAGACGAGAGATGAAATCGCAGGGCCTCTGACGCAAATCTTTGTCTCGTCACTGGATGCAGGTGAGGTCCCAGAGGATTGGAGGATAGCTAATGTGGTCCCGTTATTTAAGAAGGTTAGGAAGGATAACCCGGGTAATTATAGGCCGGTGAGCTTGACGTCCGTGGTGGGGAAGTTGTTGGAGAAGATTCTTAGAGATAGGATGTATGCACATTTAGAAAGGAATAAACTCATTAACGATAGTCAGCATGGTTTTGTGAGAGGGAGGTCATGCCTCACTAACCTGGTGGAGTTTTTTGAAGAAGTGACCAGAATGGTTGACGAGGGAAGGGCCGTGGATGTCGTCTATATGGACTTTAGTAAAGCGTTTGACAAAGTCCCTCATGGTAGGCTGGTGAAAAAGGTTGGATCTCATGGGATAAAGGGGGAGGTGGCTAGATGGGTGGAGAACTGGCTTGGTCACAGAAGACAGAGGGTGGTAGTGGAAGGGTCTTTTTCCGGCTGGATGCCTGTGACTAGTGGTGTTCCGCAGGGCTCTGTATTGGGACCTCTGCTGTTTGTGATTTATATTAACGATCTGGAAGAAGGTGTAACTGGGGTGATCAGTAAGTTTGCGGACGACACAAAATTGGCAGGACTTGCAGATAGTGAGGAGCATTGTCAGAAGCTACAGAAGGATATAGAAAGGCTGGAAATTTGGGCAAAGAAATGGCAGATGGAGTTCAATCCTGATAAAATGCGAAGTGATGCATTTTGGTAGAAATAATGTAGGGAGGAGCTATACGATAAATGGCAGAACCATAAAGGGTGTAGATACGCAGAGCGACCTGGGTGTGCAAGTCCACAGATCCTTGAAGGTGACGTCACAGATGGAGAAGGTGGTGAAGAAGGCATATGGCATGCTTGCCTTTATAGGACGGGGCATAGAGTATAAAAGTTGGGGTCTGATGTTGCAGATGTATAGAACGTTGGTTCGGCCGCATTTGGAATACTGCGTCCAGTTCTGGTCGCCACACTACCAGAAGGACGTGGAGGCTTTGGAGAGAGTACAGAGGAGGTTTACCAGGATGTTGCCTGGTATGGAGGGGCTTAGTTATGAGGAGAGATTGGGTAAACTGGGGTTGTTCTCCCTGGAAAGATGGAGGATGAGGGGAGACTTAATAGAGGTGTATAAAATTATGAAAGGCATAGATAGGGTGAACGGTGGGAAGCTTTTCCCCAGGTCGGTGGTGACGTTCACGAGGGGTCATAGTTTCAAGGTGAAGGGGGGGGAGGTTTAACACAGATATCAGAAGGACATATTTTACACAGAGGGTGGTGGGGGCCTGGAATGCGCTGCCAGGCAAGGTGGTGGAGGCGGACACACTGGGAACGTTTAAGACATTTCTAGACAGCCATATGAACGGAGTGGGAATGGAGGGATACAAAAGAATGGTCTAGTTTGGACCAGGGAGCGGCACGGGCTTGGAGGGCCGAAGGGCCTGTTCCTGTGCTGTATTGTTCTTTGTTCTTTGTACAATCCAGTATAGAAAGCTGGTTTGGGGTTTATAATGATGTGGAGATGCCGGTGTTGGACTGGGGTAAACACAGTAAGCGTTTTAACAACACCAGGTTAAAGTCGAACAGGTTTATTTGGTAGCAAATACCATTAGCTTTTGGAGCGCTGCTCCTTCGTCAGATGGAGTGGAAATGTGCTCTCAAGCAGTGCACAGAGACACATCCCAGTTGGACTTTAACCTGGTGTTGTTAAAACTCTTATTGGGGTTTATAAAGCAGGAGACAGCTTTCTCCTCAATGTCAATGACATCTCACGAAGTGTTGGAATGAAGAGTGGGGAACAACCTACAGCCCAAGCTCAGAGGCAGAGTTTGAGGATTCACTTTACCTGCAATCTGCTCCCGCGCTCATGGAGTCCATAGTCAAAGAGGACAGTGTGGTTCTGAGAGTAGATCCTGGTTGGCCAACAACCTGCTGTCCTCAGGGTCAGATGAGCAGCTTTAACCAGATGCCTGGTTCCAAATAAACCCAGCTGGACCCTGATCAGGAGCTTGTCCTCTCCACACTGCACCCTCATACTCTGCACTGGAGACACACCTTGACCCTCAGACACACAGAAATGGGAAGCAAAGGGAGGCCCAGGGGGAGGGACTCTCGAAGGCCCAGAGGTGACTTTGACTCTGCTCCATGGAAACCTCTGGCCTAGAAACTGTTGCCAAGTATCAGGGCAACAAACAATTCCAGCTAACACCAGCACTGGGAACATAGAACATAGAAAGCCACAGCACAAACAGGCCCTTCGGCCCACAAGTTGCGCCGAGCATATCCCTACCTCTAGGCCTATCTATAGCCCTCAATCCCATTAAATCCCATGTACTCGTCCAGAAGTCTCTTAAAAGACCCCAACGAGTTTGCCTCCACCACCACCGACGTCAGCCGATTCCACTCACCCACCACCCTCTGAGTGAAAAACTTACCCCTGACAAAGCCCACAGTCCAAAATCCCCCATGATACCAAACAACTGAATCATCATTTTCCCTCTTAGAAGGAGGCCATTCGGCCCATCAAGTCTGCATCGACAACATTCCCATCTAGGCCTTATCTCCATAACCCCACATATTTACCCTGCTAATCCCTCTAACCTATGCATCCTGGGACATTAAGGGGCAACGCCAATTAAGGGCCAATGCACCTAACCCACACATCTTTGGACTGTGCGAGAAAACTGGAGCACCCGGAGGAAATCCAGACAGACACAGGGAGAATGTGCAAACTCTGCACTGACAGTGACGCAAGCCAGGAATCAAACCCGGGTCCCTGGTGCTATGAGGCAGCAGTGCTATCCACTATGCCACCGTGCCTCCCCCAACTTAATAAAGAAATCAGGAGAGGAAAGAGGAGCATGAAAAAACACTGGCGGGCAAATAAAGGAAAATCCCCAAATGTTTTGTAAGTATATTAGGAGCAAGAGGGTAACAAGGGAAAGAGAAGGGCCAATTATGGAGCCAAGTGCAGTGAGCAAAGAGTGTGGCAGTTTGGTAAGTGTGGGAATTAAGAGTTCATCTCTTGCCTGAGAATGTAGTACCAATTGCTGCGAGTTCCTTGATAACATCAACTGTTTAATAGGGTTTCATTCTAAAGGGTAGACAGTTAAGTCTCTTTTAGGGCTGTGGACAGTAAAACAATCTCTCCTATTGGGTGGAGCTGCTGTAACTTGGATAGTTATTTTTTTTCTGAAAGACAGCGTTAGCACTGCTGCCTCACAGCTCCAGGGATCTGGGTTTGTTTCCCAGCTTGGGTCACTGTCTGTGCAGAGTTTGCACATTCTCCCCGTGCCTGCATGGGTTTTCTCTCTAGTCCAAAGAAGTGCAGGTTAGGTTGATTGGCCATGCCAGATTGCCAATAGTGTCCCGGGATGTGTAGGTTAGAGGGATTACCCGCGCGGGTAAATGGAGCTGAGTCCACGAAAAGATCAGTCATGATCTTATTGAATAGCGGAGCAGGCTCGAGGCTCCTAGTTCTTATGTTTTTTAAATCTGTGGGGTTGTGGGGATAGGGCCTGGAATGGATTGTTGTTGGTGCAGCTTCGATGGGGCGAATGGCCTCCTTCTGCACAGTAGGGCTCCTATGGTTCTATCAGCTTAAGGATTGAAGAACTGATCTGAAATGAGAATGTTCTACATCACGGTTAACAATGAATTCTTCCCATTAAAACAATTCTTCAGGGGGACTGACAGGGTCAGTGTCAAGAGGCGGCTTCCCCCAAGCTGGAGAGCCTATTAGGGGGGAATCATCTCAGGTCAGGGGTCAGTCATTTAGGATTAATGTGATGAGGAATTTCTTCATTCAGCGGCTGATGAATCTTTGGAATTCTCTCCAGCCCCAGAGAGCTGGGAATGTTCAGTCACTGAGGCTATACAGGACAGATGGATTTAGTTTTGGCCATTGAAGGAAATCATGTTGTGAGGACAGGAACATGGAGGCTGTGGGAAGCTCAGTCCTGATCAGAATGACTGGGGAACAGGCTCAAAGAGCTGAATGGCCTCGTGTGGTTAGTGTGTTGCTAAGCAACCTCAGCCCTTGCTGCAAGGACAGCTCATTAGCACAAGACCAGAATCAATTAACAGGGAAGTGATTCAAGAAAAGGACAGCTTCGGTGAACAGGAAAAGGAGTCACAAGTTGTCAGCAACATGGAGCATGGAAATAGAACAGTTTGTCATCAGGGCCCCACTTATTCCAATGACTGGGAAAGTGGGAAGTGTGGAGTTCCTCTTTAGTCCAATCCATCTCAATTCCGATCCATTTAGACTCAACCCAATTGGATTAAACTGGACTGAAACTCAACCCTCAATTGAGTGGATCTGAATGAGGGGAAATCAAACTGAAAAATCCTCAAAACCGCAAAAGGAAAACTTGGAGGAAGCAAAGAGAAGCTTCCAGACCAATGGGGTTGGAGAGACTCAGACCAGTGAAAGAAAGTACCATGGAAATTGAGGGACTGGTCAAAAAGAAAAGAGAGGCGTATGTTAGGACCAGGCAGCTAAAAACGGAGGGAGCTCTGGAGGAGTACAAAGAAAGTAGGAAAGAACTCAAACGGGGAATTAGAAGGGCAAAAAGGGGTCACGAAATGTCCTTGGCAGACAGGATTAAGGAGAATCCCAAGGCATTTTATTCATAAGTCAGGAACAAAAGGGTTGTCAGGGAAAAAATCGGACCTCTCAGGGACAAAAGTGGGGAATTATGCTTGGAGCCCAAAGAAGTAGGGGAGATCCTAAATGACTACTTTGCGTCGGTATTCACAAAGGAGAGGGATGTGTTGACTGGGAGTGTCTCGGAGGGGAGTGTTGAACCGTTGGAGAAAATCTCCATTACAAGGGAGGAAGTGTTAGGTTTGTTAGAGAATATAAAGACTGACAAATCCCCAGGGCCTGATGGAATCTATCCAAGGCTGCTCAGGGAGACGAGAGATGAAATTGCAGGGCCTCTGATGCAAATCTTTGTCTCGTCACTGGATGCAGGTGAGGTCCCAGAGGATTGGAGGATAGCTAATGTGGTCCCGTTATTTAAGAAGGTTAGGAAGGATAACCCGGGTAATTATAGGCCGGTGAGCTTGACGTCCGTGGTGGGGAAGTTGTTGGAGAAGATTCTTAGAGATAGGATGTATGCACATTTAGAAAGGAATAAACTCATTAACGATAGTCAGCATGGTTTTGTGAGAGGGAGGTCATGCCTCACTAACCTGGTGGAGTTTTTTGAAGAAGTGACCAGAATGGTTGACGAGGGAAGGGCCGTGGATGTCGTCTATATGGACTTTAGTAAAGCGTTTGACAAAGTCCCTTATGGTAGGCTGGTGAAAAAGGTTGGATCTCATGGGATAAAGGGGGAGGTGGCTAGATGGGTGGAGAACTGGCTTGGTCACAGAAGACAGAGGGTGGTAGTGGAAGGGTCTTTTCCCGGCTGGATGCCTGTGACTAGTGGTGTTCCGCAGGGCTCTGTATTGGGACCTCTGCTGTTTGTGATTTATATTAACGATCTGGAAGAAGGTGTAACTGGGGTGATCAGTAAGTTTGCGGACGACACAAAATTGGCAGGACTTGCAGATAGTGAGGAGCATTGTCAGAAGCTACAGAAGGATATAGAAAGGCTGGAAATTTGGGCAAAGAAATGGCAGATGGAGTTCAATCCTGATAAAATGCGAAGTGATGCATTTTGGTAGAAATAATGTAGGGAGGAGCTATACGATAAATGGCAGAACCATAAAGGGTGTAGATACGCAGAGCGACCTGGGTGTGCAAGTCCACAGATCCTTGAAGGTGACGTCACAGGTGGAGAAGGTGGTGAAGAAGGCATATGGCATGCTTGCCTTTATAGGACGAAAATATATATTTTATAGAGTATAAAAGTTGGGGTCTGATGTTGCAGATGTATAGAACGTTGGTTCGGCCGCATTTGGAATACTGCGTCCAGTTCTGGTCGCCACACTACCAGAAGGACGTGGAGGCTTTGGAGAGAGTACAGAGGAGGTTTACCAGGATGTTGCCTGGTATGGAGGGGCTTAGTTATGAGGAGAGATTGGGTAAACTGGGGTTGTTCTCCCTGGAAAGATGGAGGATGAGGGGAGACTTAATAGAGGTGTATAAAATTATGAAAGGCATAGATAGGGTGAACGGTGGGAAGCTTTTCCCCAGGTCGGTGGTGACGTTCACGAGGGGTCATAGTTTCAAGGTGAAGGGGGGGGGAGGTTTAACACAGATATCAGAAGGACATATTTTACACAGAGGGTGGTGGGAGCCTGGAATGCGCTGCCAGGCAAGGTGGTGGAGGCGGACACACTGGGAACGTTTAAGACTTATCTAGACAGCCATATGAACGGAGTGGGAATGGAGGGATACAAAAGAATGGTCTAGTTTGGACCAGGGAGCGGCACGGGCTTGGAGGGCCGAAGGGCCTGTTCCTGTGCTGTACTGTTCTTTGTTCTTTGTACAATCCAGTATAGAAAGCTGGTTTGGGGTTTATAATGATGTGGAGATGCCGGTGTTGGACTGGGGTAAACACAGTAAGCGTTTTAACAACACCAGGTTAAAGTCGAACAGGTTTATTTGGTAGCAAATACCATTAGCTTTTGGAGCGCTGCTCCTTCGTCAGATGGAGTGGAAATGTGCTCTCAAGCAGTGCACAGAGACACATCCCAGTTGGACTTTAACCTGGTGTTGTTAAAACTCTTATTGGGGTTTATAAAGCAGGAGACAGCTTTCTCCTCAATGTCAATGACATCTCACGAAGTGTTGGAATGAAGAGTGGGGAACAACCTACAGCCCAAGCTCAGAGGCAGAGTTTGAGGATTCACTTTACCTGCAATCTGCTCCCGCGCTCATGGAGTCCATAGTCAAAGAGGACAGTGTGGTTCTGAGAGTAGATCCTGGTTGGCCAACAACCTGCTGTCCTCAGGGTCAGATTAGCAGCTGTAACCAGATGCCTGGTTCCAAATAAACCCAGCTGGACCCTGATCAGGAGCTTGTCCTCTCCACACTGCACCCTCATACTCTGCACTGGAGACACACCTTGACCCTCAGACACACAGAAATGGGAAGCAAAGGGAGGCCCAGGGGGAGGGACTCTCGAAGGCCCAGAGGTGACTTTGACTCTGCTCCATGGAAACCTCTGGCCTAGAAACTGTTGCCAAGTATCAGGGCAACAAACAATTCCAGCTAACACCAGCACTGGGAACAAAGTCCACAGTCCAAAATCCCCCATGATACCAAACAACTGAATCATCATTTTCTTTTTTAAGAAGGAGGCCATTCGGCCCATCGAGTCTGCATCGACAACATTCTCAACTGGGCCTTATCCCCTTAACCCCACATATTTACCCTGGGTAGGTAGCGGAAGCAGATACGATAGTGACTTTAAGAGGCGTCAGGACAAATACATGAATAGGATGGGAATAGAGGGATATGGTCCCCAGAAGGGTAGGAGGTTTTAGTTAAGTCGGGCAGCATGGTCAGCGCAGGCCTGGAGGGCCAAAGGGCCTGTTCCTGTGCTGTAATTTTCTTTGTTCTTTGTTCTAATCCCTCTAACCTATGCATCCCGGAACATTAAGGGGCAATTTAGCATAGCCAATGCACCAAACCCACACATCTTTGGACTGTGGGAGTAAACCGGAGCACCTGGAAGAAACCCATGCAGAGGGGGAGAATGTGCAAACTCCGCACAGACAGTGACCCAAGCTGGGAATCGAATCTGGTCCCTGGTGCTGTGAGGCAGCAGAGCTAACCACTGTGCCACCGTGCCACCACCCAACTTATAAAGAAATCAGGAGAGTGAAGAGGAGCATGAAAAAACACTGGCAGGCAAATAAAGGAAAATCCCCAAATGTTTTGTCAGTATATTAGGAGCAAGAGGGTAACCTGGGAAAGAGAAGGGCCCATGATGGAGCCAAGTGCAGTGAGAAAAGAGTGTGGTAGTTTGGTAAGTGTGCGAGTTATGAGTTCATCTCTTGGATTCTAAGGCAATTGCAGCGAATTCCTTGATAACATCAACTGTTTACTAGGGTTTAATTCTAAAGGGTAGGCAGTTTAGTCTGGTTTTTTTAACCACCCCCACTCTTTATTTAAACAGTTCACAAGGACAAAATACATTACACTTTCAAATTACAAACCAGAATACTTTCTCACAATAACAAATTATAAAAATAACACTCGGAGAGATGTGATAATAACAGAGTGGTTGTGATGGGAGATTTTAATTTCCCAAATATCGATTGGAATATCCCGAGGGTAAGGGGTTTAGATGGGGAGGAGTTTGTTAGGTGTGTTCAGGAGGGCTTCCTGACACAGTATGTGGATAAGCCTACAAGAGGAGAGGCTGTACTTGATTTGGTATTAGGGAATGAACCTGGGCAGGTGTCAGATCTCTCAGTGGGAGAGCATTTTGGGGATAGTGATCATAACTCTACCCCCTTTACATTAGCATTGGAGAGAGATAGGATCAGTCAAGCTAGGAAATTGTATATTTGGAGTATGGGCAATTATGAGGCTATTAGGCAGGAAATTAGAGGCATAAATTGGAAGGAGGTTTTCTCAGGGAAATATACAGAAGAAATGTGGCAAATTTTCAAGGAAAATTTGTCTGGAGCTCTGCACAGCAACGTTCCAATGAGACAGAGAAGTTATGGTAGGTCACAGGAACCATGGTGCACGAAGGCTGTAATGAATTTAGTCAAGAAGAAAAGAAAAGCCGACAAAAGGTTCAGGGAGCTAGGTAACGTTAGAAATCTAGAAGAGTATACGACTGGCAGGAAGGAACTTAAGAGAGAAATTAGAAGAGCAAGAAGGGGTCATGAGAAGGCCTTGGCAGACAGGATAAAGGAAAACCCCAATGCATTCTACAAGTATGTTAAGAGCAAGAAGATAAGATGTGAAGGAGTAGGACCTATCAAATGTGACGGTGGGAAAGTCTGTATAGAACCGGTAAAAATAGCAGAGGTACTCAATGAATACTTTACTTCAGTATTCACAGTGGAAAAGTCCACTGCAGACTTGCAATGGACTGAGAAGATTGAGCATGTGGACATTAGGAAAGAGGATGTGTTGGAGCTTTTGAAAAGCATCAAGTTAGATAAATCGCCAGGACCGGATGGGATGTACTGCAGGTTACTGTGGGAGGCGAGGGAAGAGATTGCTGAGCCTCTGGCAATGATCTTTGCGTCATCAATGGAGACGGGAGAGGTTCCGGAGGATTGGAGGATTGCGGATGTGGTTCCGTTATTCAAGAAAGGGAGAAGAGATAGCCCGGGAAATTATAGACCAGTGAGTTTAACCTCAGTGGTTGGTAAGTTGATGGAGAAGATCCTGAGAGGCAGGATTTATGAACATCTGCAGAGGAATAGTATGATCAGAAATAGCCAGCACGGCTTTGTCCAAGGCAGATCATGCCTTACGAGCCTAATTGAATTTTTTGAAGATGTAACTAGACACATAGGATAGGAAAGGTAGGATTCGAGAGCCGTGGATAACCAGTGAAATTGTGGGTCTAATCAAAAAGAAAAAAGAGGCATACATGAGGTCCAGGCAGCTAAAAACAGATGGAGCACTGGAGGAATACAGAGAAAGTAGAAAAGAACTCAAACAGGGACTTAGAAGGGCAAAAAGGGATCACGAAATGTTCTTAGCAGACAGGATTAAGGAGAATCCTAAGGCATTTTATACATACGTTAGGAACAAGAGGGAAAGAATCGGATCTCTCAGGGACAAAGGAGGGGAATTATGCTCAGAACCAAAGGAAGTAGGAGAGATCTTAAATGAATACTTTGTATCAGTATTCACAAAGGAGAGGGACATGTTGACTGGTATTGTCTCAGAGAGATGTGTTGACCCATTAGAAAAAATCTCAATTACAAGGGAGGAAGTGTTAGGTTTTTTAGGAAACATTAAGACAGACAAATCCCCAGGGTCAGATGGCATCTATCCTAGACTCCTCAGGGAGGCGAGAGATGCAATTGCTGGGCCTCTAACAGGAATCTTTGTCTCTTCACTGGACACAGGTGAGGTCCTAGAGGATTGGAGGATAGCAAATGTGGTCCCGTTATTTAAGAAGGGTAGCAAGGATAACCCGGGTAATTATAGGCCGGTGAGCTTGACGTCCGTAGTAGGGAAGTTGTTGGAGAAGATTCTTAGAGATAGGATATATGTGCATTTAGAACTGAATAACCTCATTAGCGATAGACAGCATGGTTTTGTATGAGGGAGGTCATGCCTCACAAATTTGGTTGAGTTTTTTGAGGAGGTGACAAAAACGATTGACGAGGGAAGGGCCATGGATGTCGTCTATATGGATTTTAGTAAAGTGTTTGACAAGGTCTCTCATGGCAGGCTGGTGCAAAAGGTTAAATCTCACGGGATAAAAGGTGAGCTAGCTAGATGGGTGGAGAACTGGCTTAGCCATAGAAGACAGAGGGTAGCAGTTGAGGGGTCTTTTTCCGGTTGGAGGTCCGTGACTAGTGTGTTCCACAGGACTCTGTACTGGGACCTCTGCTGTTTGTGATATATATAAATGATTTGGAGGAAGATGTAACTGGTGTGATCAGTAAGTTTGCGGACGACACGAAGATTGCTGGAGTTACGGATAGTGATTAACATTGTCAGAGAATACAGCAGGATATAGATAGGCTGGAACATTGGGTGGAGAAATGGCAGATGGAATTTAATCCAGATAAATGCGAAGTGATGCACTTTGGTAGATCTAATGTAAGGGGGAGCTATACAATGAATGGCAGAACCATCAGGAGTATAGACACACAGAGGGACCTGGGTGTACAAGTCCACAGATCCTTAAAGGTGGCAGCACAGGTGGAGAGGGTGGTCAAGAAGGAATATGGCATGCTTGCCTTTATTGGACGGGGCATAGAATATAAAAGTTGGCATATGATGTTGCGGCTGTATAGAACGATGGTTAGGCCACATTTGGAATACTGCGTCCAGTTCTGGTTTCCACATTACCAGAAGGATGTGGAGGCTTTGGAGAGAGTACAGAGAAGGTTTACCAGGATGTTGCCTGGTATGGAGGGTCTTAGCTATGAGGAGAGATTGGGTAAACTGGGGTTGTTCTCCCTGGAAAGACGGAGGATGAGGGGCGACCTAATAGAGCTGTAGAAAATTATGAAGGGCATAGATAGGGTGAACAGTGGGAAGCTTTTTCCCAGGTCGGAGGTGACGAACACAAGGGGTCACAGGTTCAAGGTGAGGGGGGCAAGGTTCAACACAGATGTCAGGGGGACGTATTTTACACAGAGGGTGGTGGGGGCCTGGAATGCAACTGCCAAGCAAGGTGATTGAGGCGGACACGCTGGGATCGTTTAAGACTTATCTCGATAGCCACATGAACAGACTGGGAATAGAGGGATACAAAAGAATGGCCTAGTTGGGCACATGGGCGGCGCAGGCTTGGAGGGCCGAAGGGCCTGTTCCTGTGCTGTATTGTTCTTTGTTCATAGACGAGGGAACAGCGGTAGATGTAGTTTATATGGATTTCAGCAAGGTGTTTGATAAGGTGCCCCAGGCAAGGCTTACTGAGAAAGTGAAGGGGCATGGGATACAAGGGGACATTGCCTTGTGGATTCAGAACTGGCTTGCCCACAGAAGGCAAAGAGTGGTTGTAGATGGGTCTTTTTCAGCATGGAGGTCGGTGGAGCGCTTCAGGGACCTGTTCTGGGACCCTTGTCCTTTGTGATTTTTATAAATGATCTGGATGAGGAAGTGGAAGGATAGGTTGGCAAGTTTGCTGATGACACAAAGGTTGCTGGTGTTGTGGATAGTGTAGAGGGATGTCAGCAGTTGCAACGAGACATAGATAAGATGCAAGACTGGGCGGAGAAGTGGCAGATGGACTTCAACCCAGATGAGTGTGTGGTGGTTCATTTTGGCAGGTCGAATAGGATGAAAGAATATAATATTAAGGGTCAGATGCTTGGCAGTGTGGAAGATCAGAAGGATCTTGGGGTCCGGGTTCATAGGACGCTTAGATCAGCATTGTAGGTAGAGGCTGTGGTTAAGAAGGCGTATGGAATACTGGCCTTCATCAATAGAGGAATTGAGTTTAGAAATTGGGAGATAATGCTGCAGCTGTATAGGACCCTGGTCAGACCCCACCTGGAGTACTGTGCCCAGTTCTGGTCGCCTCATTAAAGAAAGGATGTGGAAGCCATAGAAAGGGTGCAGAGGAGACTTACAAGGATGTTGCCTGGATTAGGTGGCATGCCTTATGAGGATAGGTTGAAAGAGCGAGGTCTTTTCTCCTTGGAGAAGCGAAGGATGAGAGGTGACCTGATAGAGGTGTATAAGATGTTGAGAGGTATTGATAGAGTGGATTCTCAGGGGCTTTTAACCAGGGCTGAAATGGTTGCCACAAGAGGTCACAGGTTTAGGGTGCTGGGGAGTAGGTACAGAGGAGATGTTAGGGGTAAGTTTTTCACTCAGAGGGTGGTGGGTGCGTGGAATCGGCTGCCAGTAGTGGCGGTGGAGGCGGATTCGATAGGGTCTTTTAAGAGACTTTTGGATAAGTTCATGGAAGTTAGTAAGATAGAGGGTTATAGGTAAGCCTAGTAGAAACATAGAAACATAGAAAGACTACAGCACAAACAGGCCCTTCGGCCCACAAGTTGTGCCGAACACATCCCTACCTTCTAGACCTACCTATAACGCTCCATCCTATTAAGCTCCATGTACTCATCCAGGAGTCTCTTAAAAGACCCTATTGAGTTCGCCTCCACCATCACTGACGGCAGCCGATTCCACTCACCCACCACCCTCTGTGTGAAAAACTTCCCCCTAACATCTCCCCTGTGCCTACCCCCCAGCACCTTAAACCTGTGTCCTCTCGTAGCAGACATTTCCACCCTGGGAAAAAGCCTCTGAGAGTCCACCCGATCTATGCCTCTCAACATCTTATACACCTCTATTAGGTCTCCTCTCATCCTTCGTCTCTCCAAGGAGAAAAGACCGAGCTCCCTCAGCCTATCATAGAACATAGAACAGTACAGCACAGAACAGGCCCTTCGGCCCACGATGTTGTGCTGACCTTCATCTGAAACCAAGATCAAGCTATCCCACTCCCTACCATCCTGGTGTGCTCCATGTGCCTATCCAATAACCGCTTAAATGTTCCTAAAGTGTCTGACTCCACTATCACTGCAGGCAGTCCATTCCACACCCCAACCACTCTCTGCGTGAAGAACCTACCTCTGATATCCTTCCTATATCTCCCACCATGAACCCTATAGTTATGCCCCCTCGTAATAGCTCCATCCACCCGAGGAAATAGTCTTTGAACGTTCACTCTATCTATCCCCTTCATCATTTTATAAACCTCTATTAAGTCTCCCCTCAATCTCCTCCGCTCCAGAGAGAACAGCCCCAGCTCCCTCAACCTTTCCTCATAAGACCGACACTCCAAACCAGGCAGCATCCTGGTAAATCTCCTCTGCACTCTTTCCAGCGCTTCCACATCCTTCTTATAGTGAGGTGACCAGAACTGCACGCAATATTCCAAATGCGGTCTCACCAAGGTCCTGTACAGTTGCAGCATAACCCCACGGCTCTTAAACTCCAACCCCCTGTTAATAAAAGCTAATAAAAGTTAATAAAAGCTATCCTCATAAGGCATGCCACTCAATCCAGGCAACATCCTTGTAAATCTCCTCTGCACCCTTTCAATCTTTTCCACATCCTTCCTATCGTGAGGCGACCAGAACCGAGCACAGTACTCCAAGTGGGGTCTGACGAGGGTCTTATATAGCTGCATCATTATCCCCGGACTCCTAAACTCAATCTCTCGATTGATAAAGGCCAGCACACCATACGCCTTCTTAACCACCTCCTCCACCTGCAGGGCCGATTTCAGAGTCCTAGTAGGTAGGGACATGTTCAGCACAACTTGTGGGCCGAAGGGCCTGTTTGTGCTGTAGCTTTTCTATGTTCTATGTTCTATAACACAATACCAACAATAAACATGCCATTTTTAATACAACAGCACAAACCAACATAGCACAGTAACAAACAGTTATCCACAACAGGCCTTCCAAGATTGCAAATAATTCACAACGACTATAAACCTGCAAGCTATAATATAAACGCAGTACCGACAGCAAACACACTGTCCTTTAACCAATATCAAACAACTACCTTACAATAAGAACTCGATTCACTTTGAGTTATCTACAACTTTCCAGGGCTTTGCCCTCCGTATTTCCCTCTTCCAAAGGATCACCTCCCAGGGTTCTGCTCTCAGGACTGCACTTTCCGAGGCTGCACCTGAAATAATAAATCAACAAACTTATATATACACAATACAATAAGTAATATACCCTTCTTAATAGAATAACAACCGTCTCTCTTACAATGAAATGAACCATTGTGAGTTATTTGCAATTTCCCAGGGCTTCCCCTTCTGGATTTTTCACCCCTGTGGTTATTCCCCCAATTAACTGGGGGTTACTCTGTCCGGCGGTTACAGACAATCCACAATGATGATTATAAAACAACACCTAATATTCACACAATACCAACAAATAATATATCCCTTTAATACAGTAAGAAACAACTCTATTAAAAATGAACATTGTGGAGTATCTGGAACCTTCCAGGACTCTGCCTTCCAGATTTTCATCATCCAGATTTTCACTCTTCGGCATCCTCGCTTTCCGGGGGTTGCTCTTTCCAGGGGGTTACTCCGACCCGGGGGTTACTCTCTCCGGGGGCCTACTCTCTCCAGGGGCGGGGGGGGGGCGGTTATTCTCTCCGGGAGGGGTTACTCTACCCGGGGGTTACTCTCTCCGGGGGAGGTTACTCTCTCCGGGTGGGGCTTACTCTCTCTAGGGGTGTTACTCTCTCCGGGGGGGGGGTTACTCTCTCTGGGGGGGGGGGGTTACTCTCTCCGGGGGGGGGTTACTCTCTCCGGGGGGGTTACTCTACCCGGGGGTTACTCTCTCCGGGGGAGGTTACTCTCTCCGGGGGTTCACTCTCTCCGGGGGAGGTTACTCTCTCCGGGGGTTCACTCTCTCTGGGTGGTTACTCTGTCCTGGGAGTTACTCTGTCCTGGGGGGTTACTCTCTCTGGGGGGGGGGTTACTCTCTCTGGGGGTGTTACTCTCTCCGGGGGGGGGTTACTCTCTCCGGGGGAGGTTACTCTCTCCGGGGGTTCACTCTCTCTGGGTGGTTACTCTGTCCTGGGAGTTACTTTGTCCTGGGGGGTTACTCTCTCTGGGGGGGGGTTACTCTCTCTGGGGGTGTTACTCTCTCCGGGGGGGGGGGGGGTTACTCTCTCTGGGGGGGGGTTACTCTCTCCGGGGGGGGTTACTCTCTCCGGGGGGGGGGTTACTCTACCCGGGGGTTACTCTGTCCCGGGGATTATTCTGTCCCGGGGGTTACTCTCTCTGGGGAGGGGGGGGTTACTCTCTCCGGGAGGGGGTTACTCTCTCCAGGGGGATTACTCTACCCGGGGGTTACTCTGTCCCGGGGGTTACTCTCCCCGGGGGTTATTCTGTCCCGGGGGTTACTCTCTCCGGGGGTTATTCTGTCCCGGGAGTTTACTCTCTCCGGGGGTTTACTCTCTCCGGGGGTGGGGGGTTACTCTCTCCGGGGGGGGGTTACTCTGCCTGGGGCCTTCGCCCTTCAGAGGTTTCAAACAAATCACGATGATTAAATTATGAAATAATAACCTAATGTAGACACAATCCCAACAGCTAATGACACATGAACAACAACTCCATTGCAATAAGCATCGAGTCCATTATAAATTATCTGTAACTTTTCGGGGTTTCACCTCTCAGGGTTACAAACAGTTCATCCAAATACTTTGAAGGTTCCACTCGAGGCCAGCCTTCCGGGGTTACACTACCAGAAGGATGTGGAGGCTTTGGAGAGGGTACAGAAAAGATTTACCAGGATGTGGCCTGGTACGGAGGGCATTAGCTATGAGGAGAGGTTGCAGAAACTTGGTTTGCTCTCACTGGAACGACAGAGGTTGAGAGGCGACCTGACAGAACTCTACAAGATTATGAGGGGCATGGACAGAGTGGATAGTCAGAAGCTTTTTCCCAGTATGGAAGAGTCAATTACTAGGGGCACAGGATTAAGGTGCGAGGGGCAAGGTTTAAAGGCGATGTACAAGGCAAGTTTTCTACACAGAGGGTGGTGGGTGCCTGGAACTCGCTGCCGGGGGAGGGAGTGGAAGCGGATACAATAATGAGTTTTAAGGGGCGTCTGGACAAATACATGAATAGGGTGGGAATAGAGGGATATGGTCCCCGGAAGGGTAGGGGGTTTTAGTTCAGTCAGGCAGCATGGTCGGTTCAGGCTTGGAGGGCCGAAGGGCTTGTCCCTGTGCTGTAATTTTCTTTGTTCTTTGTACATCTTTTGAGATTACACCTTCCTGGGTTACGCCTTCTCGGACACATGAGCCCCAACTGGAACATCGCCTCCCACACACGTCCCAGTTGGGGCAATACTTCTTTCACAACTCTCAAAAGGGGAGATGGTAATACACCTTGACTCTCAGACAGGAAGCAAAGGGAGGCCCAGGAGGAGGGACTCTCTGAGGCCCAGGCGTTGCTTTGACTCTGCTCCATGGAAACCTCTGGCCTAGAAACTGTTATGTGGAGATGTAAAATCTTGATTACGTGCAAAGACTCGCGTTCTAACCATTATCTTGTAAATTGAGCCTGTGTCTATGTATGCCCTGTTTGTGAACATAACTCTTCACTCACCTGAAGAAGGAGCAATGCTCCGAAAGCTTGTGCCACCAAATAAACGTGTTGGACTTTAACCTGGTGTTGTGAGACTTCTTGCTAGAAATTGTTGCCAAGTATCAGAGCAACAAACTGCCCCAACTAACACCAGCACTGGGAACAAAGCCCTCACTCCAAAATCCCCCATGATACCAAACAACTGAACCATCATTTTTTTATTTTTGAGGAGGCCATTTGGCCAATCGAGTTTGCATTGACAATATTCCCAGCTAGGCTTTGTCCCTGTTACTCCACATATTTACCCCACTAATCCTTTTAACCTACACATTTTACCTACGCATTCTGGGAGAAGTTGGACCAGCAACATTTACCAAGAAGGGGGAAGCGAAAGATCACCTCCAATGATAAACAGGAGTTAGAGCATCCGGTAGAAACGGCTGAGGGACTTCACTGGTGCATTCTGGGAGAAGTACATATTGGTACAAATGACATAGGCAGGAAGAGTGATGAGGTCCTGCAGCAGCAGTTTAGAGAGTTTGGTAGAAAGTTAAAAAGCAGGACCTCTAGGGTTGTAATCTCAGGATTACTCCCTGTGCCACGTGCGAGTGAGGCTAGGAATAGGAAGATAGTGCAGCTCAACACGTGGCTAAACTTTGTTCTTTGTAAACAGCTGATGTAGGTGGGAGGGTTTCAGATATCTGGACCATTGGAGGCTCTTCCGGGGCAGATGGGACCTGTACAAGAAGGATGGGTTGCATCTAAACTGGAAGGGCACAAATATTCTAGCCGGGAGGTTTGCTAGTGTCACACGGGAGGATTTAAACTAGTTTGGCAGGGGGGTGGGAACCAAAGCAAAGGTGAATTAGCTGAAGGGGAACCAGAGAGTAGGGCCAGTAAGACCCAGAGAAACAGCAGGCAGGGTGGGATTACTAATCAAAGAGAGTCTGGTGGACTGAAGTGCATCTGTTTCAATGTGAGAAGTGTAACAGGTAAGGCAGATGAACTTAGAGCTTGGATTAGTATGAGGAACTACGATGTTGTTGCCATTACAGAGACTTGGTTAAGGGAACAAAGAACAAAGAACAGTACAGCACAGGAAACAGGCCCTTCGGCCCTCCAAGCCTGTGCCGCTCCTTGGTCCAACTAGACCAATTGTTTGTATCCCTCCATTCCCAGGCTGCTCATGTGACTATCCAGGTAAGTCTTAAACTATGTCAGTGTGTCTGCCTCCACCACCCTACTTGGCAGCGCATTCCAGGCCCCCACCACCCCCTGTGTAAAAAACATCCCTCTAATATCTGAGTTATACCTCGCCCCTCTCACCTTGAGCCCGTGACCCCTCGTGATTGTCACTTCTGATCTGGGAAAAAGCTTCCCACCGTTCACCCTATCTATCCCCTTCATAACCTTGTACACCTCTATTAGATCTCCCCTCATTCTCCGTCTTTCCAGGGAGGACAACCCCAGTTTACCCAATCTCTCCTCATAGCTAAGACCCTCCATACCAGGCAACATCCTGGTAAATCTTCTTTGCACTCTCTCTAACGCCTCCACGCCCTTCTGGTAGTGTGGCGACCAGAACTGGACGCAGTACTCCAAATGTGGCCTAACCAGCGTTCTATACAGCTGCATCATCAGACTCCAGCTTTTATACTCTATACCCCGTCCTATAAAGGTAAGCATACCATATGCCTTCTTCACCACCTTCTCCACCTGTGTTGCCACCTTCAAGGATTTGTGGACTTGCACACCTAGGTCCCTCTGTGTTTCTATACTCTTGATGGCTCTGCCATTTATTGTATAACTCCTCCCTACATTATTTCTTCCAAAATGCATCACTTCGCATTTATACGGATTAAATTCCATCTGCCACCTCTCCGCCCAATTTTCCAGCCTACCTACATCCTGCTGTATTGCCCGACAATGCTCATCGCTATCCGCAAGTCCAGCCATCTTTGTGTCATCCGCAAACTTGCTGATAACACCAGTTACACCTTCTTCCAAATCATTTATATATATGTCACAAACAGCAGAGGTCCCAGTACAGAGCCCTGCGGAACACCACTGGTCACAGACCTCCAGCCAGAAAAAGACCCTTCGACCGTTACCCTCTGTCTCCTATGGCCAAGATGTGGAGATGCCGGCGTTGGACTGAGGTAAACACAGTAAGAAGTTTAACAACACCAGGTTAAAGTCCAACAGGTTTATTTGGTGGCTTTTGCTACCAAATAAACCTGTTGGACTTTAACCTGGTGTTGTTAAACTTCTTACTGTCCTATGGCCAAGCCAGTTCTCCACCCATCTAGCCACTTTTCCTTGTATCCCATGAGCCTTAACCTTCTTAACCAACCTGCCATGTGGGACTTTGTCAAATGCCTTACTGAAATCCATACTGACGAAGGACAGGTTTGGCAGCTTAACATTCCAGGATACAGATGTTTCAGGCAGGATAGAGGGGGATGTAAAAGGGGTGGGGGAGTTGCACGACTGGTTAAGGAGAATATCACAGCTGTACTCCGGGAGGACACCTCGGAGGGCTCATACAGCGAGGCAATATTGGTGGAGCTCAGGAATAGGAAAGGTGTAGTCGCAATGTTGGGGGTTTACCATAGGCCACCCAACGGGAGATAGAGGAACAGATATGTAGGCAGATTTTGGCAAGGTGTAAAAGTAACAGGGTTGTTGTGGTGGGAGATTTTAACTTCCCCTAAATTGACTGGGACTCACTTAGTGCTAGGGGCATGGATGGGGCAGAGTTTGTAAGGAGCATCCAGGAGGGCTTCTTGAAACAGTATGTCGATAGTCCAACTAGGGAAGGGGCCATACTGGACCTGATATTGGGGAATGAGCCCGGCCAGGTGGTCGATGTTTCAGTAGGGGGGCAGTTCGGGAACAGTGACCACAATTCAGTAAGCTTTAAGGTACTGATGGATAAAGATAAGTGTAGTCCTCAAGTTAAGGTGCTAAATTGGGGGAAGGCTAATTACAACAATATTAGGCAGGAACTGAAGAATGTAGATCGGGGGCAGATGTTTGAGGGCAAATCAACATCTGGCATGTGGGAGGCTTTCAAGTCTAAGTTGATAGGGATTCAGGACCAGCATATTCCTGTAAGGATGAAGGATAAGTATGGCAAGTTTTGGGAACCTTGAAAAGCGAGAGATATTGTGAGCCTAGTCAAAGAGAAAAAGGAAGCATTTGTCAAAGCTAGGAGGCTGGGAACACATGAAGCAAGTGTCGAATACAAGTAAAGTAGAAAGGGACATAAGCACGGAGTAAGGAGGGCTAAAAGGGGTCACGAAAAAGCATTGGCCAGCAGGATTAAGGAAAATCCCAAGGCTTTTTACACATGTGTAAAGAGCAAGAGGGTAGCCAGGGAGAGAATTGGCCCACTCAAGGACAAGGGAGGGAATTTATGCGTGGAGCCAGAGGAAATGGGCGAGGTATTAAATGAGTACTTTGCGTCAGTATTCACCAAAGAGAAGGACTTGGTGGATGATGAGTCTGGGAAAGGGTGTGTAGTTTGAGTCATGTTGAGATCAAAAAGGAGGAGGTATTGGGGTCCTTGAGAAACATTGAGGTAGACAAGTCCCCAGGGCCTGATGGGATATACCCCAGAATACTGAGAGAGGCAAGGGAGGAAATTGCCGGGGCCTTGAGAGAAATCTTTGTATCCTCACTGGCTACAGGGAGGTCTGGGAGGTCCCAGAGGATTGGAGAATAGCCAATGTTGTTCCCTTGTTTAAGAAGGGTAGCAAGAATAATCCAGGTAAGTACAGGCCAGTGAACCTTACATCAGTGGTAGGGAAATTATTGGAGAGGATTCTTCGAGACAGGATTTATTCCCACTTGGAAATAAATGGACGTATTAGTGAGAGGCAACATGGTTTTGTGAAGGGGAGGTCGTGTCTCACGAACTTGATCGAGTTTTTCGAGGAAGTAATGAAGATGATTGATGAGGGTAGGGCAGTGGATGTTGTCTATATGGACTTCAGTTAGGCCTTTGACAAGATCCCTCATGGCAGACTGGTGCAGAAGGTGAAGTCGCATGGGATCAGAGGTGAGCTGGCAAGGTGGATACAAAACTGGCTCGGTCAAAGAAGTCATGATGTGGAGATGTCGGCATTGGACTGGGGTAAACACAGTAAGAAGTTTAACAACACCAGGTTAAAGTCCAACAGGTTTATTTGGTAGCAAAAGCCACACAAGCTTTCAGAGCCCCAAGCCCCTTCTTCAGGTGAGTGGGAATTCTGTTCACAAACAGGGCATATAAAGACACAAACTCAATTTACATGAATAATGGTTGGAATGCGAATACTTACAGCTAATCAAGTCTTTAAGATACAAACAATGTGAGTGGAGAGAGCATCACGACAGGCTAAAAAGATGTGTATTATTCATGTAAATTGAGTTTGTGTCTTTATATGTCCTGTTTGTGAACAGAATTCCCACTCACCTGAAGAAGGGGCTTGGGGCTCCGAAAGCTTGTGTGGCTTTTGCTTCCAACTAAACCTGTTGGACTTTAACCTGGTGTTGTTAAACTTCTTACTCGGTCAAAGAAGACAGAGGGTAGCAGTGGAAGGGTGCGTTTCTGAATGGAGAGCTGTGACAAGTGTCGTTCCTCAGGGATCAGTTCTGGAACCTTTGCTGTTTGTAATATATATATAAATGATTTGGAGGAAAATGAAACTGGTTTGATTCGTAAGTTTGCGGATGACACAAAGGTTGGTGGATTTGCGGATAGTGATGAGGACCGTCAGAGGATACAGCAGGATACAGGTCAGTTGGAGACTTGGGCGGAGAGATGGCAGATGGAGTTTAATCCAGACAAATGTGAGGTAATGCATTTTGGAAGGTCTGAAACAGATAGGAAATATACAGTAAATGGCAGAACCCTTAGGAGTATTGATAGGCAAAGGGATCTGGGTGTACAGGTACACAGGTTACTGAAAGTGGCAATGCAGGTGGAGAAGGTAGTCAAGAAGGCATACGGCATGCTTGCCTTCATCGGCCGGGGCATTGAGTTTAAAAATTGGCAAGTCATGTTGCAGCTTTATAGAACCTTAGTTGGGCCACATTTGGAATATAGTGTTCAATTCTGGTTGCCACACTACCAGAAGGATGTGGAGGCTTTGGAGAGGGTACAGAAAAGATTTACCAGGATGTTGCCTGGTATGGAGGGCATTAGCTATGAGGAGAGGCTGGAGAAACTTGGTTTGTTCTCACTGGAATGACGGAGGTTGAGGGGCGACCTGATAGAAGTCTACAAGATTATGAGAGGCATGGACAGAGTGGATAGTCAGAAGCTTTTTCTCAGGGTGGAACATAGAAACATAGAAAAACTACAGCACAAACAGGCCCTTCAGCCCCACAAGTTGTGCCAAACATATCCCTACCTTCTAGGCCTATCTATAACCCTCCATCCTATTAAGTCCCATGTACTCATCCAGGAGTCTCTTAAAAGTCCCTATTGAGTTTGCCTCCACCAACACTGACGGCAGCCGATTCCACTCGCCCACCACACTCTGTGTGAAAAACTTCCCCCTAACATTTCCCCTGTACCTACTCCCCAGCACCTTAAACCTGTGTCCTCTCGTAGCAGCCATTTCCACCCTGGGAAAAAGCCTCTGAGAGTCCACCCGATCTATGCCTCTCAACATCTTATATACCTCTATTAGGTCTCCTCTCATCCTACGTCTCTCCAAGGAGAAAAGACCGAGCTCCCTCAGCTGATCCTCATAAGGCATGCCACTCAATCCACGCAACATCCTTGTAAATCTCCTCTGCACCCTTTCAATCATTTCCACATCCTTCCTGTAATGAGGCAACCAGAACTGAGCACAGTACTCCAAGTGGGGTCTGACGAGGGTCTTATATAGCTGCATCATTATCCCCGGACTCCTAAACTCAATCCCTCGATTGATAAAGGCCAGCACACCATATGCCTTCTTAATCACCTCCTCCACCTGCGGGGCCGATTTTAGAGTCCTATGGACCCGGACCCCAAGGTCCTTATGATCCTCTACAGTACTAAGAGTCTTTCCCTTAATATTGTACTCCTTCATCCCATTTGACCTGCCAAAATGGACCACTACGCATTTATCTGGGTTGAAGTCCATCTGCCACTTCTCCGCCCAGTCTTGCATCCTATCTATGTCCCTCTGTAACTTCTGACATCCCTCCAGACTATCCACAACCCCACCAACCTTCGTGTCATCGGCAAACTTACCAACCCATCCCTCCACTTCCTCATCCAGGTCATTTATGAAAATGACAAACAGCAAGGGTCCCAGAACAGATCCCTGGGGCACACCACTGGTGACCGACCTCCATTTAGAAAAAGACCCATCTATACCCACTCTCTGCCTCCTTTGGGCAAGCCAGTTCTCGATCCACAGGGCAGCAGCACCTTGGTACTCATGCCCTCTCACTTTTTCTAGAAGCCTTGCATGGGGGACCTTATCGAACGCCTTGCTAAAATCCATATAAACCACATCTACCGCCTTCCCTTTGTCAATGTGTTTAGTCACATTTTCAAAGAACTCCACCAGGCTCGAAAGGCACGATTTGCCTTTGACAAAGCCGTGCTGAGTATTCTTGAACATACTAAACCTCTCTAAATGCTCATAAATCCTGTCCCCAGGATCTTCTCCATCAGCTTACCAACCACTGAGGTTAGACTCACCGGTTGGTAATTTCCTGGGCTATCCCCATTCCCCTTCTTGAAAATAGGAACCACATCCGCAATCCTCCAATCCTCCGGCACCTCGCCCGTCACCATTGACGACGCGAAGATCATCGCCAGAGGCTCTGCAATTTCTTCCCTCGCCTCCCACAGTAACCTGGGGTACATCCCATCCGGTCCCAGCGACTTATCTATCTTGATGCCATTCAAAGATTCCAGCACAACCTCTTTCTTAAAGGAAGAGTCAATTACGAGGGGGCACAGGTTTCAGGTGCGAGGGGCAAGGTTTAAAGGAGATGTACGAGGCAGATTTTTTACACAGAGAGTAGTGGGTGCCTGGAACTCGTTGCCGGGGGAGGTAGTGGAAGCAGATATGGCAGCGACTTTTAAGGGGCGTCTTGACAAACACCTGAATAGGATGGGAATAGAGGGATATGGTCCCCGGAAGGGTAGGGGGTTTTAGTTCAGTCGGGCAGCATGGCCGAAGGGCCTGTTCCTGTGCTGTAATTTTCTTTGTTCTTTGTACACATCCTGGGACACTAAGGGGCAATTTAGCATGGCCAATCCACCTAACCTTGGGGAAGAGCTGTTTGGAGATTGACTGGATGCCCCTGAGTGCCTGGATTGAGTGGGAGCCATTGCTGCTGCGATTCAAGACACAGGCTGTGGAGAGGATTTTCTCCTGCAGAATTGTTTCAGTTTCCAGCCAGAAGGAAGGGAGAGGAGGAGGAGCCGCCTCCCTCCCTGCCGTCCAGCCGTTGGAGGGTGCTCTCTTCCTGGGGGAAGAGAGGGAGAGACACAGAGAGAGTTTCTTTCTTTTGTTTTTCCATCTACAGGAGGGAGGACAACACAGCTTGAACAACAGCTACATCAAAGGACTGAGTGGTTGGGCTGGTGCCCTCGTCTTCGAAAGGTTGGTACCTGGAAGGGAGGGGGGGGAAGAATATCAAGCTTTTCATCTACAGGGGTGGGGGGTGAAGACACCCTAGACTTTTGCTGTTTTGGCCAGGAGGGCCGAAGGAGGGAAGTCCCCCCACCAACTGCTGCTGCCCCTAACACTGGCACCGCCCCCCCCATTCCTCCTGACTGGGGCACCGGCCCTCCTCAGCACCCTGTCCTCGTCCTCCCTCCTGCTCCTCCAACCTCCTCTCTCCCTCTCTAGCCCTTGGGAGAGAGCATGTGAACACCCAACCACCCACCCCACCCTCCCTCATTCCCTCTCTGACCCCGCCCTGCCACCTGGGCAGAGAGGCCCATTACCTATCCCTCCCTTCAACCTGCCCCCTTCCCCCCCCCCCTTCCACGGACACACTACATTCCAATATGCCCTGCCTTGCATCTGGGCCGTCTCGGGATGGGTGTAGCACTCCCTTAACTGACATGGCACTGTCGACAGCGTCACCGATGGCAGGGCCTTCTCGACCCACCTATGCGGGGGTGGCAGCGGCCAAAGCCCCCACCGCTCCGAAGACCGTGCCACCGTTACAGCTAATCACCAAGCAGCTGGGGGTCAAGTGCTATGCCCACCCTGACATGACAATTGAGACCTGTGTCAGGGCAATGGCTGGGGTTGTTGGCCCCTCAGCCATTGTCGCAGCCTCAAAGATGTACGCTAGGGCCGTATTCTTTTTGAAGGCCGAGCGGGCGGTACACCGCGCCCTGGAAAAGGGGCTCAGGGTGAGCGGGACGTTCCTGGCGGTGGACCCGCTCGAGGCCACTGCCCACAAGATAGTCATCTCGAACATCCCGCCCTTCTTACCCGTGGAGCTCCTCCTCCCCCACCTGCATCTTCTGGGGGAGGTCAGGTCTGGGGTGGCGCTGATCCCACTCGGCCTTCGGGACCCCTCCCCCTGGCACGTATACTCCTTCCGGCGCTAGGTATTTGTCCGCCTGGCCCGGGAGGAGGTCCTGGAGGAAGGGTTCAACGTCCCGTTACAGGGCACCACCTACCGGGTCTTCTGGTCCACAGACGGTGTGCGGTGCCATGCCTTTAAGGAGGCGGGGCACGTTAAAAAGAACTGCCCCACCTTCAAGGCCGTCGACCCCCAACCCAAGGCGGCCACAGCTTGCACCGCAACCCTCTCTCCCCCCGACCGAGTACCACCTGGCCCACCGCAAGGGGAGGCCACGCCGGCAGCAACTGCCACCTCGGCTGCCGCCGGGGGGGGGGGGGGGGGGGGGGGGAGTGGAGCCTCCGTGTGGCCAGAAGACCCCAGGGAAAAAGGGTAACAAAAAAGGGGGGGCAATGGAACCCCAACCCCCACTACTCCAGTCACCCCGGAAAACCAATTACTGTAAATTATTATATGAATAGACCAAAACTAAAACCATTGATAGCCACTGATGTAGGAAATGTATCCATTCATAGAACAATGCGATGTTAACATGCTTATGTCTGTATCTGTCTGTATTTGTCTATAACGATGTGTTAACGATCGATCACCTACTTGATTACAACAATGTGATAATGGCTAAATGTCTGGTCCATCTATTGTGTAAAGGGTATAAAGATGGATCGCTTCTATTGTCTCATTGAGAGAAGGTTTGCTGCTTGTTAGTGCCTGTTCTCCACGAAGCTTCATTAAAATAAAACTGTCTTCTTGAAACCTTCAAGCCTGACTCAGTGGTACATTTCCCACAAAAATTGACGTAGTCGGCACGGATCCTATTACTGGTGAGATCGATTGGCCACGATCGGAGCCGGGGTAGAGATCGCTGAATCTGTGAGAGTCAGACAAGATCAAGAATACAGTTTGCAAGGGGTTAAACTTAAGGGGTTAAACTGAAGGGGTATTTGTAGTAATAAGTATTGTTGTATATCATAGAATCATAGAAACCCTACAGTGCAGAAAGAGGCCATTTGGCCCATCGAATCTGCACTGACCACACTCCCTATCCCCATATCCCTACATATTTACCCACTAATCCCTCTAACCTACGCATCTCAGGACACTAAGGGGCAATTTTTTTAGCATGGCCAATCAATCTAACCCGCACATCTTTGGACAAGGACTATATGATATCATGATAAGTACTAACTGCTGATAGTGATAAGTAACTGTTGCTTGTGCTGACCGACAGGAGGACAAGGTAGTGCCTGTCTCAAAACCCTGCCTTAGACCGGCTGTTAAGAGGAGAAATCTCCCACGCGAAGGCCAGGAGATTGAAGTGGGTAAAGAGACACCAAGGGCACTTAGGATTGTGAAGCACAAGTGGCAGAGGTCGGTTAACATCAAACTCTGTAGTGGCGAACAAACGCAGAGTTGCTGTCTGATTGCATGAAAGTTTGAAAAGTTGGGAACTGTACTGTCAATGTTGTGAAAAGCGGGGCAGAAAAGGAGCTTGATCAACTCTGACCTAAACCGGACTCTGGTGGAGAAGCACGTTGCCGAGGTGGTAATAGTGGAAGCCGTGAGTATAACTTAAAATCCTGTAACGGTCGTGAAACACGGTGCTAGAGTAGTAATAGTGGCCGGGAGTAGTGAAGTCCCTACGGTAGAGAGCACACTTTACTAGGGAGTAATCGTGGCCGGGGTTAGTGAAGTCTGCAAAATGGCAGATAATGAAGTTAAAAGGGGACCTGCAGGATCCCTCATTGAAGTTTACATGACAGACAGGAAAGAGTTAATAGAGAAAATGCAAAAGGATGGCTGGGATACTTCTCAGACCTAAGAGCAGCAGAGACAGTGGATAGATAAGGAAAAGAGAAACAAGACAAAGAAGGTAGGAGTAATGTTAATACATCAGTTAGCTGGTCTAATTGACCAAGTAGTCACCTCTACTAAGAAGTGGAGTGAAGATAAAGAAAGGATTAGAGAATAAGAATCCCGAGTGAGGGAACTGGAGAAGCAAAACCAGGTTTTAGAAGAAAAGCAATGGAGAGGGGAAACTGTTCCTCTACCTCCTTATGAGTCCATACAGCAGGGACCAACCGCTCCTTCAGAGGAGTGGGAAGTGCTAGAACACAGCTTAGCGCCAGTAACCCGAGGGAGAACAAATGCGCGACCAAAGGCAACTTATCAACCCTTCACCCCAGGTGAGGGACAGCAGATAATGGCTTCCCTGGGTAAATTACAACCTAGAAGCGCAAACACTAAATTCTGGGAAGAATTAGACACAATCTGGGTAGGATACCAATTACACCTGAGAGACATACACCAGCTGGTCAGGGCAGCCTGTCCAGCGGATAAGTGGAGGCAGGTAGCAGGTGGACCCGCTGCTCCTCCAGCACAGGATTGTAATAGGGGATGGTGGACACATGCAGTCGCCCTAACATCGGAGATAGATACCCAACAGACACCCTTCACCCAGTTTAAAGCAGAGATTCAGAGGGTATTAGGGAATGCTCCCACTAACTGGAGCAGAATTACCACAACAAAACAGTAAAAAGGGGAAGGAGCTTCTGAATACAGAGAACGATTGTTCCAGGTATATCAAGAGTGCTCAGGACGAGGTAACCCAGGTCTAGGGGATCGAGCATTCATCCAGGCTTTTAAGGATGGACTTTCCAGCGCTCACCAGGTCATCCTAAAAATGGGAGTGATTATGTCCCAAGATTATGGCAGTTGATGTCATATACATGGTTTTAGTAAGGCGTTTGATAAGGTCCCCCATGGTCAGCTTATGATGAAAGTAAGGAGGTGTGGGATAGAGGGAAAGTTGGCCGATTGGATAGGTAACTGGCTATCTGATCGAAGTAAGAAGTCTCACAACACCAGGTTAAAGTCCAACAGATTTATTTGGTAGCAAATACCATAAGCTTTCGGAGCACAGCTCCTTCGTCAGATGGAGTGGATATCTGTTCTCAAACAGTGCAAACAGACACAGAAATCAAATTACAGAATACTGATTAGAATGCAAATCTCTACAGCCAGCCAGGTCTTAAATGTACAGACAATGTGGGTGGAGGGAGCATTCAACACAGGTTAAAGAGATGTGTATTGTCTCCAGACAGAACAGCTAGTGAAATTCTGCAAGTCCAGGAGGCAAGCTGTGGGGGTTACTGATAATGTGACTGAGAGCAGGGACTCTGAGAGCAGGGACTCTGAATGGGGAGGAATTTGTAAAATGCGTACAGGAGGGTTCTTTGGAACAATATGTAGATAGCCCGACTAGAGAGGGGGCTATACTGGACCTCGTACTGGGGAATGAGCCCGGTCAGGTCTTCAAAGTTTCGGTAGGGGAACATGTGGCAAATAGTGACCACAATTCTGTTAGCTTTAGGATAGTGATGGAAAAGGATGAGTGTCCCAAGGGTAAGGTGTTGGATTGGGGGAAGGCTAACTTTAGTGGGATTAGGCAGAAATTGGCAGCTGTTGATTGGGAAAGGCTGTTTGAGGGTAAATCCACATCTGGCATGTGGGAGTCTTTTAAGGAACAGTTGTTAGGGCTACAGGACAGGCATGTGCCTGTTAAAAAGAAGGATAGGAAGGGTAGGATTCAAGAACCGTGGATAACCAGGGAAATTGAGGGACTGGTCAAAAAGAAAAGAGAGGCGTATGTTAGGTCCAGGCAGCTAAAAACGGAGGGAGCTCTGGAGGAGTACAAAGAAAGTAGGAAAGAACTCAAACGGGGAATTAGAAGAGCAAAAAGGGGTCACGAAATGTCCTTGGCAGACAGGATTAAGGAGAATCCCAAGGGATTTTATTCATACGTTAGGAACAAAAGGGTTGTCAGGGAAAAAAATCGGACCTCTCAGGGACAAAAGTGGGGAATTATGCTTGGAGCCCAAAGAAGTAGGGGAGATCCTAAATGAATACTTTGCGTCGGTATTCACAAAGGAGAGTGATGTGTTGACTGGGAGTGTCTCGGAGGGGAGTGTTGAACCGTTGGAGAAAATCTCCATTACAAAGGAGGAAGTGTTAGGTTTGTTAGAGAATTTAAAGACTGACAAATCCCCAGGGCCTGATGGAATCTTTCCAAGGCTGCTCAGGGAGACGAGAGATGAAATTGTTGGGCCTCTGACGCAAATCTTTGTCTCGTCACTGGACGCAGGTGAGGTCCCAGAGGATTGGAGAATAGCTAATGTGGCCCCGTTATTTAAGAAGGGTAGGAAGGATAACCCGGGTAATTATAGGTCGGTGAGCTTGACGTCCGTGGTGGGGAAGTTGTTGGAGAAGATTCTTAGAGATAGGATGTATGCACATTTAGAAAGGAATAAACTCATTAACGATAGTCAGCATGGTTTTGTGAGAGGGAGGTCATGCCTCACTAACCTGGTGGAGTTTTTTGAAGAAGTGACCAGAATGGTTGACGAGGGAAGGGCCGTGGATGTCGTCTATATGGACTTTAGTAAAGCGTTTGACAAAGTCCCTCATGGTAGGCTGGTGAAAAAGGTTGGATCCCATGGGATAAAGGGGGAGGTGGCTAGATGGGTGGAGAACTGGCTTGGTCACAGAAGACAGAGGGTGGTAGTGGAAGGGTCTTTTTCCAGCTGGAGGCCTGTGACTAGTGGTGTTCCGCAGGGCTCTGTATTGGGACCTCTGCTGTTTGTGATTTAGATAAACGATCTGGAAGACGGTGTAACTGGGGTGATCAGTAAGTTTGCGGACGACACAAAATTGGCAGGACTTGCAGATAGTGAGGAGCATTGTCAGAGGCTACAGAAGGATATAGAAAGGCTGGAAATTTGGGCAAAGAAATGGCAGATGGAGTTCAATCCTGATAAAATGCGAAGTGATGCATTTTGGTAGAAATAATGTAGGGGGGAGCTATACGATAAATGGCAGAACCATAAAGGGTGTAGATACGCAGAGGGACCTGGGTGTGCAAGTCCACAGATCCTTGAAGGTGACGTCACAGGTGGAGAAGGTGGTGAAGAAGGCATATGGCATGCTTGCCTTTATAGGATGGGGCATAGAGTATAAAAGTTGGGGTCTGATGTTGCAGATGTATAGAACGTTGGTTCGGCCGCATTTGGAATACTGCGTCCAGTTCTGGTCGCCACACTACCAGAAGGACGTGGAGGCTTTGGAGAGAGTACAGAGGAGGTTTACCAGGATGTTGCCTGGTATGGAGGGGCTTAGTTATGAGGAGAGATTGGGTAAACTGGGGTTGTTCTCCCTGGAAAGACGGAGGAGGAGGGGAGACTTAATAGAGGTGTATAAAATTATGAAAGGCATAGATAGGGTGAATGGTGGGAAGCTTTTCCCCAGGTCGATGGTGACGTTCACGAGGGGTCATAGGTTCAAGGTGAAGGGGGGAAGGTTTAACACAGATATCAGAAGGACATATTTTACACAGAGGGTGGTGGGGGCCTGGAATGCGCTGCCAGGCAAGGTGGTGGAGGCGGACACACTGTGAACGTTTAAGACTTATCTAGACAGCCATATGAACGGAGTGGGAAAGGAGGGATACAAAAGAATGGTCTAGTTTGGACCAGGGAGCGGCGCGGGCTTGGAGGGCCGAAGGGCCTGTTCCTGTGCTGTATTGTTCTTTGTTTTTTGTTCTTTGTGACATAAATCCAACATCCCGGTTTAGGCCGTCCTCATGTGTGCGGAACTTGGCTATCAGTTTCTGCTCAGCGACTCTGCGCTGTCGTGTGTCGTGAAGGCCGCCTTGGAGAACGCTTACCTGAAGATCCAAGGCTGAATGCCCGTGACTGCTGAAGTGCCCCCCCACAGGAAGATAACAGTCTTGCCTGGTGATTGTTGAGCGGTGTTCATTCATGCGTTGTCGTAGCGTCTGCATGGTTTCCCCAATGTACCATGCCTCGGGACATCCTTTCTTGCAGCGTATCAGGTAGACAACGTTGGCCGAGTTGCAAGAGTAGGTACCGTGTACCTGGTAGATGGTGTTCTCACGTGAGATGATGGCATCCGTGTCGATGATCCGGCACGTCTTGCAGAGGTTGCTGTGGCAGGGTTGTGTGGTGTCGTGGTCACTGTTCTCCTGAAGGCTGGGTAGTTTGCTGCGGACAATGGTCTGTTTGAGGTTGCGTGGTTGTTTGAAGGCAAGAAGTGGGGGTGTGGGGATGGCCTTGGCGAGATGTTCGTCTTCATCAATGACATGTTGAAGGCTCCGGAGGAGATGCCGTAGCTTCTCTGCTCCGGGGAAGTACTGGACGACGAAGGGTACTCTGTCCACCGTGTCCCGTGTTTGTCTTCTGAGGAGGTTGGTGCGGTTTTTCGCTGTGGCGCGTCGGAACTGTTGATCGATGAGTCGAGCGCCATATCCTGTTCTTATGAGGGCATCTTTCAGCGTCTGGAGGTGTCTGTTGCGATCCTCCTCATCCGAGCAGATCCTGTGTATTCGGTGGGCTTGTCCATAAGGGATGGCTTCTTTTACGTGTTTAGGGTGGAAGCTGGAGAAGTGGAGCATCATGAAGTTATCCGTGGGCTTGCGGTACAGTGAGGTGCTGAGGTGACCGTCCTTAATGGAGATGCGTGTGTCCAAGAATGCAACCAATTCCAGAGAGTAGTCCATGGTGAGTCTGATGGTGGGATGGAACTTGTTGATGTCATCATAGAGTTGTTTCAGTGATTGCTCACCATGACTCCAAAGGAAGAAAATGTCATCGATGTATCTAGTGTATAGCATCGGTTGAAGGTCCTGTGCGGTGAAGAAGTCTTGTTCGAACCTGTGCATGAAGATGTTGGCATATTGAGGTGCGAATTTTGTCCCCATGGCTGTTCCGTGTGTCTGGATGAAGAACTGGTTGTTGAAGGTGAAGATATTGTGGTCCAGGATGAAGCGGATGAGTTGTAAAATTGCATCTGGAAACTGGCAGTTGACGGCATTGAGTACTGAGGCCGTTGCAGCAATGCCATCATCGTGGGGGATGCTGGTGTCGAGTGCCGAGACATCCCACAGCTTGCCTCCTGGACTTGCAGAATTTCACTAGCTGTTATGTCTGGAGACAATACACATCTCTTTAACCTGTGTTGAATGCTCCCTCCACCCACATTGTCTGTACATTTAAGACCTGGCTGGCTGTAGAGATTTGCATTCTAATCAGTATTCTGTAATTTGATTTCTGTGTCTGTTTGCACTGTTTGAGAACAGATATCCACTCCATCTGACGAAGGAGCTGTGCTCCGAAAGCTTATGGTATTTGCTACCAAATAAACCTGTTGGACTTTAACCTGGTGTTGTGAGACGTCTTACTGTCCTTACCCCAGTCTAACACCGGCATCTCCACATCATGGCAAGGAGGGTACCAGAGGACTGGAAAGTAGCAAATGTAACACCGCTGTTTAAGAAGGGAGGGAGGCAGCAGATGGGAAATTATAGGCCAGTTCGCTGGACTTTGGTCATTGGCAAGATTTTAGAGTCCATTATTGAAGATGAGATCGCAGAGTACTTGGAAGTGCATGATAAAGTAGGACTGAGTCAGCACGGCTTTGTCAAAGGGAGGTCATGTCTGACAAATCCTCTGAGCTCTTTGAGGAGGTAACAAGGAAGTTACATGAAGGAGAACCAGTGGACGTGATCTATTTAGATTTCCAGAAGGCCTTTGACAAGGTGCCACATAGGAGACTATTAAATAAGTTAAGTGTCCATGGTGTTAAGGGTAAGATCCTGGCATGGATAGAGGATTGGCTGACTGGCAGAAAATAGAGAGTGGGGATAAAGGAGTCTTTTTCAGGATGACAGCCAGTGAGTGACTAGTAGTGTGCCTCAGGGGTCAGTGCTGGGAACACAACTTTTCACAATATACATTAACGATTTGGAGGAAGGGACTGAAGGCACTGTTGCTAAGTTTGCAGATGATACAAAGATGTGTAGAGGGACAGGTAGTATTGAGGAAGCAGGGGGGCTGCAGAAGGACTTGGACAGGTTAGGAGAGTGGGTAAAGAAGTGGCAGATGGAATACAATGCGGAAAAGTGTGAGGTTATGCACTTTGGAAGGAGGAATGGAGGCATAGACTATTTTCTAAATGGGAAAACGCTCAGGAAATCAGAAGCACTAAAGGACTTGGGAGTCATTGTTCAAGATTCTCTTAAGGTTAACGTGCAGGTTCAGTTGGCAGTGAGGAAGACAAATGCAATGTTAGCATTCATGTCGAGAGGGTGAGAATACAAGAGCAGGGATGTACTTCTGAGGCTGTATAAGGCTCTGGTCAGACCCCATATGGAGTATTTTTGGGCAGTGAGCAGTTTTGGGCCCCATATCTAAGGAAGGATGTGCTGGCCTTGGAAAGGGTCCAGAGGAGGTTCACAAGAATGATCCCTGGAATAAAGAGCTTGTCGTATGAGGAACGGTTGAGGACTCTGGGTCTGTACGCATTGGAGTTTAGAAGGATGAGGGGGGATTTTATTGAAACTTGCAGGCCTGGATAGAGTGGATGTGGAGAGGATGTTTCCACTGGTAGGAAAAACTAGAACCAGAGGGCACAACCTCAGACTAAAGGGACGATCCTTTAAAACAGAGATGAGGAGGAATTTCTTCAGCCAGAGAGTGGTGAATCTGTGGAACTCTTTGCCGCAGAAGGCTGTGGAGGCTAGGTCATTGATCATAGAATAGAAGATCATAGAAACCCTACAGTGCAGAAAGAGGCCGTTTGGCCCATCGAGTCTGCACCGACCACAATCCCACCCAGGCCCTACCCCCATATCCCTACATATTTACCCGCTAACCCCTCTGACCTCCGCATCTCAGGACACTAAGGGGCAATTTTAGCATGGCCAATCAACCTAACCTGCACATCTTTGGACTGTGGGATGAAACCGGAGCACCCGGAAGAAACCCACACAGACACGAGGAGAATGTGCAAACTCCACACAGACAGTGACCCAAGCTGGGAATCAAACCCAGGTCCCTGGAGCTGTGAAGCAGCAGTGCTAACCACTGTGCTACCATGCCGCCCTTAAAGTGCCTTTAAGACAGAGATAGATAGGTTCTTGATTAATAAGGAGATCAGGGGTTATGGGGAAAAGGCAGGAGAATGGGAATGAGAAAAATACCAGGCATGTGGACTTTAACAAAGAGGTTGTGCTGGAATCTTTGAATGGCATCAAGATAGATAAGTCGCCGGGTCCGGATGGGATGTACCCCAGGTTACTGTGGGAGGCGAGGGAAGAGATTGCAGAGCCTCTGGCGATGATCTTTGCGTCATCGATGGAGACGGGAGAGGTGCCAGAGGATTGGAGGATTGCGGATGTGGTTCCTATTTTCAAGAAGGGGAATAGGGATAGCCCAGGAAATTACTGACCGGTGAGTCTAACCTCAGTGGTTGGTAAGCTGATGGAGAAGATCCTGAGGGACAGGATTTATGAGCATTTAGAGAGGTTTAGTATGCTCAAGAATACTCAGCATGGCTTTGTCAAAGGCAGATCGTGCCTTACGAGCCTGGTGGAGTTCTTTGAAAATGTGACTAAACACATTGACGAAGGGAAAGCGGTAGATGTGGTTTATATGGATTTCAGCAAGGCGTTCGATAAGGTCCCCCATGCAAGGCTTCTCGAAAAAGTGAGAGGGCATGGGATCAAAGGGGCTGCTGCCCTGTGGATCCAGAACTGGCTTGCCCAAAAAAGGCAGAGAGTGTGTATAGATGGGTCTTTTTCTAATTGGAGGTCGGTCACCAGTGGTGTGCCCCAGGGATCTGTTCTGGGACCCTTGCAGTTTGTCATTTTCATAAATGACCTGGATGAGGAAGTGGAGGGATGGGTTGGTAAGTTTGCCGACGACACAAAGGTTGGTGGGGTTGTGGATAGTCTGGAGGGATGTCAGAAGTTACAGAGGGACATAGATAGGATGCAAGACTGGGCGGAGAAGTGGCAGATGGACTTCAACCCAGATAAATGCGTAGTGGTCCATTTTGGCAGGTCAAATGGGATGAAGGAGTACAATATAAAGGGAAAGACTCTTAGTACGGTAGAGGATCAGAAGGACCTTGGGGTCCGGGTCCATAGGACTCTAAAATCGGCCCCGCAGGTGGAGGAGGTGGTTAAGAAGGTGTATGGTGTGCTGGCCTTTATCAATCGAGGGATTGAGTTTAGGAGTCCGGGGATAATGATGCAGCTACATAAAACCCTCGTCAGACCCCACTTGGAGTACTGTGCTCAGTTCTGGTCGCCTCATTACAGGAAGGATGTGGAAAAGATTGAAAGGGTGCAGAGGAGATTTACAAGGATGTTGCCTGGATTGAGTGGCATGCCTTATGAGGATAGGCTGAGGGAGCTCGGTCTTTTCTCCTTGGAGAGAGACGTAGGATGAGAGGAGACCTAATTGGGTATATAAGATGTTGAGAGGCATAGATCGGGTGGACTCTCAGAGGCTTTTTCCCAGGGTGGAAATGGCTGCTACGAGAGGACACAGGTTTAGGGTGCTGGGGGGTAGGTACAGGGGAAATGTTAGGGGGAAGTTTTTCACACAGAGGGTGGTGGGCGAGTGGAACCGGCTGCCATCAGGGGTGGTGGAGGCAAACTCAATAGGGTCTTTTAAGAGCCTCCTGGATGAGTACATGGGACTTAATAGGATGGAGGGTTATAGGTAGGCCTAAAAGGTAGGGATATGTTCGGCACAACTTGTGGGGCCGAAGGGCCTGTTTTGTGCTGTAGTTTTCTATGTTTCTATGTTTCTATGATTGAATGGCGGAGCAGATTCGATGGGCTAAGTGGCCTAATTCTGCTCTTATGTCTTATGGGTCGCCCCTCAGTCTTCTCTGCTCCAACAAAGACAACCCAAGCCTACCCAACCTCTCTTTATAAGTTAAATGTGCCCAGGCAGCATCCAGGTGAATCTCCTCAGCAGCCCCTCCAGTGGAATCCCATCCTTATAATGTGGCGACCAAAACTGCACACAGTACTCCAGCTGGGCCTTATCAAAGTTCCATACAAGTAAGTGAGTCAGTGAGGAATAGAAGTTTTATAGGCCAGTTAAAGCACAAGGGAGCTTTGCAAGATTGCATGGTACTTATTTTAATGTAATGGGTTTGGTGAACAAGTCAAGTGAATTGAGGGAACACATTGAAACAAGGGGATATGATATCCTAGCTGTCACTGATTTGATTTATTGTCACATGTATTAGTATACAGTGAAAAGTACTTTCTTGTGTGCTATACAGACAAAGCATACCGTTCATGGAGAAGGAAAGAAGAGTGTGCAGAATGTAGTGTTACAATCATAGTTAAGGTGTAGAGAAAGATCAACTTAATGCAAAGTAGGTCCATTCAAGAGTCTGACAGCAGCAGGGAAGAAGCTGTTTTTGAGTTGGTTGGTACGTGACCTCGGACTTTTGTATCTTTTTCCCAATGGAAGAAGGTGGAAGAGAGAATGTCTAGGGTGCGTGGGGTCTTTGATTATGCTGGCTGCTTTTCCGAGGCAGCAAGAAGTGTAGACAGTGTCAATGAGTAGGAGGCTGGTTTGAGTGATGGACTGGACTTCATTCATGACCCTTTTGTAGTTTCTTGCGGTCTTGGACAGAGCAGGAGCCCTACCAAGCTGTGATACAACCAGAAAAAATGCTTTCAAAGGTGCATCTGTAGAAGTTGGTGAGAGTTGTAGCGGACATGCCAAATTTTCTTAGTCTCCTGAGAAAGTAGAGATGTTGGTGGGCTTTCTTAACTATAGCATTGGCATGGGGGGACCAGGACACTGAGACATGGTTGAGAGAGGGATAAGATTAGCAGCTCGGTATTTCAGGATATAGGATCGTCAGGGGAGGAGGTAAATGAGAAGAGGGTGTCACAATTTTGATCAGGGAATCAATTACATAGAATCATCGAGGTTTACAGCATGGAAACAGGCCCGATGGCCCAACTTTTCCATGTCACTCAGTTTTAACCACTAAGCTAATCCCAAGTGCCCGCATTTGGCCCATATCCCTCTATACCCATCGTACCCATGTAACTATCTAAACGCTTTTTAAAAGACAAAATTGTACCCGCCTCCACTACTACCTCTGGCAGCTTGTTCCAGACACTCATCACCCTCTGTATGAAACAATTGCCCCTCTGGACCCTTTTGTATCTCTCCCCTCTCACCTTAAACCTATGCCCTCTAGTTTTAGACTCCCCTACCTTTGGGAAAAGATATTGACTATCTAGCTGATCTATGACTCTCATTATTTTATAGACCTCTATAAGATCACCCCTTAGCCTCCTGTGCTCCAGGGAAAAAAGTTCCAGTCTACCCAGTCTCTCCTTATAACTCAAACCATCAAGGCCCGGTAGCATTCTAGTAAATCTTCTCTGCACTCTCTAGTTTAATAATATCCTTTCTATAATAGGGTGACCAGAACTGTACACAGTATTCCAATTGGGGCCTTACTAATGTCTTGTACAACTTCAACAAGACGTCCCAACTCCTGTATTCATTGTTCTGACCAATGAAACCAAGCATGCTGAATGTCCTCTTCATCACCCTGTCCACCTGTGAATCCACTTTCAAGGAGCTATGAAACTGTACTCCTAGATCTTTGTTTTGTAGCTCTCCCCAACGCTCTACCATTAACTGAGTAAGTCCTGCCCTGGTTCGATCTACCAAAATGCATCACCTCACATTTATCTAAATTAAACTTCATCTGCCATTCATCAGTCCACTGGCCCAATTGATCAAGATCCCGTTGCAATCCTAGATAAACTTCTTCACTGTCCACTATGTCACCAATTTTGGTGGCAGTAAGGAGGGACAATATTTTAGGCTCTTTGAGTGAAGCCAAATGAGTTCATCAAACCCTTTGCATTAAAATAAATACCATGCAATATTGCAAAACTCCCTTGTGCCTTAATTGGCCTATAACTTCCATGCTTCCTGACTCTCTTGCTTGTATAGAACTTTGGTGAGGTAGCAGCTAAAGTACTGTGTGCAGTTCTGGTCGCCACATTATCGGAGGGATGTGATTGTCCTGAAGGGGATGCAGAGGAGATTCACCAGGATGCTGCCTGGGATGGAACATTTAAGTTATGAAGGGAGGTTGGATAGGCTTGGGTTGTTTTCATTGGAGCAAAGAAGACTGAGGGGGCGACCTGATCAAGGTGGTTCAAAACCAAAAAGGAGTAATCATATTGCTGTGAGTGTTCTTTAGGCCTCCTAACAGTCAGAAAAATAAGAATAGATATGGAGGCAAGTTTCAGAGAAGTGCAAAAGTATTAGGGTAGTGATAGAGGTAGTCATAGAGGTAGTTTAACTGGGGTAGTCATAGTGTGAAAGGTTTAGAGAGAGTGGAATTCTTAAAATGCATCCAGGTGAATTTAAGACAGTACGTAGAAGGGCATACAAGAGAGGGGGCAATCCTAGACTTAATTTTAGGTAATGAAGCTGGGCAAGTGGTTGAAATGGGGGATTTTGTAATCATGATCGTAACTCCATTAGATTCAAGATTGTTATGGAAAAAGACAAGGAGGGGCCTGAAATCAAAGTTCTAAACTGGGAGAAATAATTGATTTTGATAAGGTCAGATATAGATTTGGCCAGAGTAAACTTGGAGCAGACACTTTTAGGTAAATCTGTGATGGAACGGTGGGATGCATTCAAGAAGCAAATAGGGAGATTACAGGGCCAACATGTCCCAGTGAAGAAAAAAGGTGGTACCAACATATCCAGTGAACTCTGGCTATCGAGGGATGATGTGGAGATGCCGGCATTGGACTGGGGTGAACACAGTAAGGGTTTTAACAACACCAGGTTAAAGTCCAACAGGTTTATTTGGTAGCAAATACCATAAGCTTTCTTTAACCTGTGCTTAATGCTCCCTCCACCCACCTGTCTGTATCTTTAAGACCTGGCTGGCTGTAGGGATTCGCATTCTAATCAGTATTCTGTAACTTGATTTTGTGTCTCTGTGCACTGTTTGAGAGCACATTTCCTCCATCTGACGAAGGAGCAGCGCTCCGAAAGCTTATGGTATTTGCTACCAAATAAACTTGTTGGACTTTAATCTGGTGTTGTTAAAACTCTTACTGTGTATCGAGGGATATACATCTTTGGATAAAGAGTAAAAGGGAGGCTTATGGCAGATGCCAAGGGCTCAAAATAGCAGAAGTACAATAATGTAGAATGTGTAAGAGGGAGTTTAAGGAAATTAGGAAAACAAAAGGGGAACATGAAAGGATACTGGCAAGGAAAATTCTAAGTTGTACAAGTACATTAAGAATAAAAGGATAATGAGGGAAAGAGTAGGGCTTATTAAGGGCCACAGTGGTAATTTGTGTCTGGAGCCAGAAGACATAGGTAGTGTTCTAAATGAATACTTTGTCTCTCTTACTCGTGAACACCAACAATGTGAGTATAGAAATCATGGGGAAATCGTGTGATACAATTACAGACAGCGAGGAGGTTGAGTGGTCTGGCAGACTAGAAAATAGATAAATCTCCAGGGCTGTTGTGAGGCAAGGGAGGAAATGGCAGGGGCACCGGCAATAATTTTCAATTCCTCTGTGGCTACAGGAGAGATGCCAATGCGGTACCATTATTCAAGAAGGGAGGAGGGGATAAACCAGGAAACTGTAGGCCAGTCAGTCTAACCTCAGTGGTGGAGAAGCTATTGGAAGCAATTCTGAGAAACAATTAATCTGCATTTGGAAAGGCTGGGATTTATCCAGAACAGTCAACATGGTTTTGTTAAGAGGGGGTCATGTCTAACCAAATTGATTGAATTTTTTGAAGAGGTGACCAGGTGTGTAGATGCGGACAAAGCATTTGACATAGTCTTCTTGGACTTCAGCAAAGCTTTTGACAAGGTCTTGCGTGGAAGACTGATAGCGAGCCCATGGGATCCAAGGAAATTTGGCAAATTGGCTTAGTGGCAGGAAGCAGAGGGTGATGGTTGAGGGGTGTTTATCTGACTGGAAGGCTGTGTCCAGTGGGGTCCTGCAAGGATCTGTGTTAGGGCCCTTGCTGTTTGTGATTTTATAAAATTGATTTAGACTCAAATGTAGGAAGATTGATCAGTAAGTTTGCAGTTGATATGAAAATTGGTGGGGTGGTAAATTATGAGGAGGATAGGCTTGGATTACAGGAGGATATAGACAGACTGGTCAAATGGAATTCGATCCGGATAAGAGTGAGGTGACACACTTGGATAGGACAAACAAGGTAAGAGAATACATGATGAACGGCAGGACCCTGGGAGGCACTGGGAATCAAGGGGGACCTTGGTGTACAAATACATTGCTCTCTTAAGATAGCAGAAGAAGTGGTTAAGAAGGCATCTTGTATACTTGCCTTTATCAGCTGAGGCAGGAAGGTTATGTTGGAACTATATAAAACAGCTTTGACAAAAGGTAATCAGGACTCGAAAGGTCAGCTCTTTTCTCTCCTTACAGATACTGTCAGGCCTGCTGAGATTTTCCAGCGTTTTCGCTTTTCGTTTCAGATTCCAGCATCCGCAGTAATTTCCTTTTATATAAAACATTGGTTAGGCCACAGTTAGAGTATTGTGTGCAGTCCTGGAAACCACATGGTAGGCGAGATGAGGATGTAGAGGAGATTTACCAGGATATTGCCTGGGCTGGAGAGTTTTGGTTATGAAGAGAGATTGGATAGACTGGGGTTGTTTTCTTTAGAACTTGGGGGTGGGGGAGAGAAACATGATTGAGCTGCTAGGTGGGTACAATTTTGTCTTTTACCTGTGTAAGACGGGTATAGTGGGATATGGGCCAAATGTGGGCAATTGGGACTAGCTTAGGGGTAAAAACTGGGCAGCATAGACAAGTTGGGCCGAAGGGCTGTTTCCAGCCCTTCTTTATGAGGGGCATAAATAGAGTAAACAGGAAGAAATCTTTCCCCTTGGTGGAGGGATCAACGACCAGGGGGGATAGATTTAAGGTAAGGAGCAGGAGGACTAGAGGGGATGTGGAAAACCTTTTCACTCAGAGGGTAGTGAGTCTGAAACTCACTGCCTGAAAACGTGGTGGAGACAGAGACCCTCATTTGTTCGACTGGAGCAGGACAGAGGGAGAGATTCTCAGCAGCAGTGCTGAGGGTGAGTAAAGTGCTGTGATTTATTTATTTAATCTGTTTTTTCGTGGACTTTTTTCAAGGGTTTAAACTAAGGGAAGTGGGAGTAGGCCACAGGGGATTCTGGGAGATTGTGTTTTTTTAGTATAAAAGTCACTCTATACAGCGGGCAGCGTCGGGAGTAGAGTGTGAACTGGCTTTGGCTCACAGGGCTTCAGCGAGGGCAGGGGCAGGGGCAGGTTTTCACTTTTAAATTACACCAACTCATACAAGGTAAATTGGTATGGAGGGATATGTAATGTGTGCGGTGGACCTCAGTTGTGCCTTTGTCCTATATGGACCACCGTTGTGTGTGTTTGTCATACCTGGACACATCCCCTTCCAGTTTGGTTCCTCCCCTCAGCACTTAGTATAAAGGTGGCTGTCTCCTCCCCCTTGTTCAGTCCAGGTCGGTTAATTGTTGGGATCTGCTCCTGATTCTGTTGTGAATAAAAGCCTACACTTATATTGGCATATCGGTAGTCTTTCGCCTTATTGATAGCGCATCAATGTGCTGTTTCTGCATGATATGGGAGCAAGTGGACCCCAAGGTGGACCCCAGGGACCATGTCTGCAGTAAGTGCTGGTTACTGGAGGATCTCCAGCTCAAGATAGATGAACTGGACTTTGAGCTACAGACACTGAGGCTTATCAGGGAAGGGGAGAGCTATCTGGATAATGTGTATAAAGAGAAAGTCACGCCCCTTAGACTGACTAACTTAGCTGGGGGTCAGGGACAACAGGGAGTGACTGCGGGTGAGGTGGGCAGTGGGGGGAAGAAGGCGGGCAGAGGGGGGAAGAAAGGAAGTAGTTTGCGGGAGGTAAAGTCCCAAGAACCTCAGCCCTTAAATCTTTGTAACAGATTTGAGGTTCTTGCCACCAGTGTAGATGGGAAAAATGACTGCGAGAAGGACGAGCAAACTGTCGGCAGTACCGGGTTGCAGGATGCTGCTGCAACGGAGAAATCAAAGAGAAATGTAGTAGTAATTGGGCATAGTGTAATTAAGGGCATAGACACTGTTCTCTGTGACCAGGAGAAGCAATACCGTAGGTTGTGTTGCCTGCCTGGTGCTCGGGTCCAGGATGTATCATCTGGGCTGCAGAGGAATCTGGAGTGGGAGGGTGAAAATCCAGTTGTCGTGGTCCATGTAGGTGCCAATGAGATAGACAAAACAGGAACTAAGGATCTACAGAGGGAGTACGAAGAGCTGGGGAACAAATTAAAAAGCAGAACCAACAAGGTGGTAATCTCTGGATTACTTCCTGAGCCACGTGCAAATTGGCGCAGGGTTAATAGGATTAAGGAGATGAATGCGTGGCTCATGGATTGGTGTGGGAGAAATGGGTTCGAATTCATGGGGCATTGGCATCAATATTTGGGAAGATGGGACCTGTATAGATGGGATGGTCTCCGTTTGAACCGTGCTGGGACCAGAGTCCTAGCAAATCGTATCACTAGGGCTGGAGATAGGGCTTCAAACTAATTTATGGGGGGGGAGGGTGCAGAGGTAAGAGGAATTACGAAATCAATGGTAGAGGAGAGGAAGCGAGTGCAAGTGAATGAGGGCATTCAAGTATTTAAAGGAGTAGAGGGCGAGGGAGAGGTTGATAGCGTTTCATCAAATCGGGTCCAGATAAAAGCTGGAATAAAGACACTTTGCCTGAATGCAAGAAGCATTCGGAACAAAGTTAATGAGTTGATGGTGCAAATCAGCTCTAATGGGTATGATCTAGTGGCCATTACAGAAACGTGGCTGCACGGAGACCAGGACTGGGAGATGAATATCCAGGGGTATCAGGCATTTAGGAAGAATAGACAGGAAGGAAAAGGTGGTGGGGTGGCTCTGTTAATAAAAGATAATATCAGGGTAGTAGTGAGGGATGACATAGGCTCTAAGGAACAAAACGTGGAATCGTTATGGGTAGAGATAAGGAATAGTAGGGGGAGAAAGACACTAGTAGGCGTGGTCTATAGGCCCCCAAATAATAATGTTGAGGTGGGGAGGGCTATAAACAAGCAAATAATGGATGCGTGCAAAAACGGAACGGCAATAATCATGGGGGACTTCAACCTGCATATTGATTGGCTGACTCAAGTTGGAAGGGGTGGGATGGAGGAAGAGTTCTTAGAATGCTGTCCGGATAGTTACCTTGAACAGTATGTTACAGAACCGATGAGGGAACGAGTTATCTTAGATCTGGTCATGTGTAACGAGGTAGGTAGAATTAAGGATGTTCTTGTGAAGGACCCTCTTGGGTCAAGTGATCACAATATGGTTGAATTTCTGATACAAATGGAAGAGGGAGAAAGTAGGGTCCCATACCACTGTCCTCTGTTTGAATAGAGGGAAGTACGATAGGATGAGGGCTGAATTGGCTAAGGTGGACTGGGAGAGCAGACTGGTAGGTAGGACAGCTGAGGACCAGTGGAGGATTTTTAAGGAGATCCTTTTCAGTACTCAGCAACAATGTATTCCGGTGATAAAGAAGGACTGTAAGAAAAGGGATAGCCAGCCGTGGATAACGAAGGAAATTAAGGAGAGTATTAAATTAAAGACCGATGCGTGCAGAGTGGCCAAAAATAGTGGAGAATCGGAAGATTGGGAAAACTTTAAGAAACAACAAAGAACGACTAAGAAAGCGATAAAGAAAGGAAAGATAGGTTATGAAGCTAGGCGAGCTCTAAATATAAAAAATGATAGTAAAAGCTTTTACAAATATATAAAAAGGAATAGAGTGGCAAGAGTGAATGTTGGACCCTTGGAGGACGAGAGGGGGGATTTATTAGTGGGAAATGAGGAAATGGCTGAAACTTTAAATACGTTTTTTGTGTCGGTCTTCACGGTGGAAGACACAAATCATTTACCGAATATTAACAATAGAGGGTTGGTAGGAGGAGAGGTACTCAATACAATTAATGTTACCAGGGAGGCAGTGCTTGGTAGACTAACGGGACTGAAGGTGGACAAGTCCCCGGGCCCGGATGGAATGCATCCCAGGGTACTGAAAGAAATGTCAGAGGTAATAGCGGATGCGTTAGTGGTTATTTATCAAAATTCGTTGGATTCTGGGGTAGTGCCGGCGGATTGGAAAACGGCTAATGTTACGCCGCTGTTTAAAAAAGGAAATAGACAAAAGGTGGGTAACTACAGGCTGGTTAGCTTAACATCTGTAGTTGGGAAAATGATGGAATCCATCATTAAAGAAGAAATAGCAGGCCATCTGGATAAGAATGGTTCGATCAAGCAGACGCAGCATGGATTCATGAGGGGAAAGTCGTGCTTGACGAACTTGTTGGATTTTTATGAAGATGTGACTAGTGCAGTTGACGGAGGGGAACCGGTGGATGCGGTGTTTTTGGATTTCCAAAAGGCGTTTGATAAGGTGCCTCACAAAAGGTTGCTGAAGAAGATTGGGTCACACGGAGTTGGGGGTAGGGTGTTAGCGTGGATTGGGGATTGGCTATCCGACAGGAAGCAGAGAGTCGGAATAAATGGGTGCTTTTCTGGTTGGCGGATGGTAACTAGTGGCATGCCGCAGGGATCGGTACTGGGGCCTCAACTATTTACCATTTATATAGACGATCTGGAGGAGGGGACTGAGTGTAGGGTAACAAAGTTTGCAGACGACACAAAGATAAGTGGAAAAGTGAATCGTGTGGAGGGCGTAGAAGGTCTGCAGAGAGATTTGGACAGGCTGAGTGAGTGGGCGAGGATCTGGCAGATGGAGTATAACGTTAACAAATGCGAGGTTATTCACTTTGGAAGAAATAATAGCAAATTGGATTATTATCTAAATGGAAAGAAATTACAACATGCTGCTGTGCAGAGGGACCTGGGGGTCCTTGTGCATGAGACGCAAAAACCCAGTCTGCAGGTGCAACAGGTGATCAAGAAGGCAAATGGGATGTTGGCCTATATCGCAAAGGGGATAGAATATAAAAGCAGAGATGTCTTGCTGCATCTGTACAGGGCATTGGTGAGGCCGCAGCTGGAATACTGTGTGCAGTATTGGTCCCCTTATTTGCGGAAGGATATATTGGCCTTGGAGGGAGTGCAGAGAAGGTTCACCAGGTTGATACCAGAGATGAGGAGTGTTGATTATGAGGAGAGACTGAGCAGATTGGGTTTGTATTCGTTGGAATTTAGAAGGCTGGGGGGGGGGATTTTATAGAGACATATAAGATAATGAAGGGGCTGGATAGGGTAGACTTGGAGAGATTCTTTCCACTTAGAAAGGGAACTAGAGGGCACAGCCTCAAAATAAAGGGGGGTCGATTTAGGACAGAGTTGAGGAGGAACTTCTTCTCTCAGAGGGTGGTGAATCTCTGGAATTCTCTGCCCACTGAAGTGGTGGAGGCTACCTCGCTGAATATGTTTAAATCACAGATAGATGGATTCCTGATCGGTAAGGGAATTAGGGGTTATAGGGATCAGCCGGGTAAGTGGAACTGATCCACTTCCGATCAGCCATGATCTTATTGAATGGCGGGGCAGGCTCGAGGGGCTAGATGGCCTACTCCTGCTCCTATTTCTTATGTGCTTATAACATTTAAAAAGTTTTTAGATGTGCATTTGTGATATGAAGGCAAACAAGGCTATGGGCAAAATGCTGGAAAATGGGATCAGAATAGGTAGTTTGTTTTTGACTGGTGCACAAATGCTAAGCCAAAGAGCCTTTTCTGTGCTATAGACCTTTGACTCAAGTGGCAATCTATGTGTGCGGCCATAGATGTAGGTGAGATATTAAATGAGTATTTTGTATCTGTGTTCACCATGGAGAAGGACAATGAAAGTGTAGAAAGCAGAAAGGGAGGACTGAATATAATTGAACAGATTAGTATTGAGAGGGAGGAGTTGTAGTGGTTCAATTGGGATTAAAAGTGGATAAGCACCAGATTCAGACAGGGCTGCTCTGAGGCAAGGGAGGAGATTGCAGGGGCTCTGACGCTAATTTTCAAATCCTCTCTAGCCAGAGAAGCGTTGCCTTGGACTGGAGGAAATGCATTATTTAAGAAGGGATGTAGGGGGAAAAAAACAGGTAATTGCAGGTCAGTGAGTCCAATCAGTGGTAGGGACATTATTGGAAAAAAATTCTGAGGGACAAAATTAATCTCCAAGTGAATGTGGATTAATCAAAGTTAGTCAGCAAGGCATGGGGGTAGGGGTGGAATCATGTCTAACATTTAATTTTTTTTTGAGGAGGTGACTAGGTGTGTAGATGAGGGCAGTGCAGTTGATGTAGTTTACATGGACTTCAGTAAGGCTTTTGACAAGGTCTTGCATGGAATTCTAGATCAGGGGGATCAGTGTTGAGACCCTTGCTGTTTATAGTGTACATTAAATTCACAAATGACAGGAAAATTGGTGTTGTGGTAAATAGTGATGTGGAAAGCCTTATATCGATGGGGTGGTCAGATGGGCAGAACAGCGACAAATTGAATGTAACCCTGAGAAGTGTGAGGTGATGCATTTTTGGAGGACGCAAAAACATACACAATGAATGGTAGGATGCTAGGAAATACAGAGGATCTGAAGGGCCTTTGGGTGCATATCCAAAGATCTCTGAAGGCAGCAAGACAGGCAAATAAGGTGGTTAAGAAGGCATATGGGATATGCCTTTTGATGGAACTGTATAAAATGTTGGATAGGTCACAGCTAGAATAGTGTGTAGTTCTGATTGTCATACTACTGCAAAGCTGTGTTTGCCCCAGAAAGGGTGTAGAGGAGATTCAACAGGATGCCCAGAAGGAGTTGGAGGCTGTGGTGGGGGGGGGGGGGGGGGGAGAGAGGAAAGAGTTCAGACTAGTATTTGTATTTCCCTGTTTTATTGGTGTTCCATTTTGACCAGTTCAGGCCAGTATTGTTATTATTCCCCTTTTTCCCTTCTGGGTGTTGCATGGCAGGAGTGTTTCAGCTATGGCTAAGTTGTGGTTATTCTCCTCTGAGCAGAGAAAGCCGAGGGTGAACCTGATTATGGTACACCACATAGATAGCCAGAAACCTTTTGCCCTGAGCAGGGGTCAATAAAGGTGGGGAGGGGGGGCTAGATTTGGAGGAGATTTGAGCAAAAGGGTGGTGGGAATCTGGAACTCATTGTCAGGGTGATAGAAGTGGGATCCCTCAACATTTAAGAAGCATTTAGATGAGCCATAGCATACAAAGTTATGGTAAAACTCTCAGGGAATTGCTTGTTTGGGGAGGTGTTGCAGATGTGATGGGCTGAATGATCCCCTTCTGCCATGTAACAATTCTGATTTGAGAGAAGGAAAAAACAACTTTATAAGTCCAGTAAAAATCAGACCAGCACCAGTAATCAGAATCCCATGTTGAGGTCTACAAGGCCACTTTGGACACACACTTTACTGGCATCCTTCATTTTCTAGGTTTATTGTTTTTTCTTTACGCTCAAACTGGATTTGACAATCCTGAGGAGGTGACAGTGGCTATATAAATACAATTCCTTACTTTCCCTCTCTGTGCGTCACAGGTTTTAGTGTCCGGCCCCAAGCGGAACCACCTGAAGCTTCGGGGAAGGATTAAAGCGCGGAAGCTCGGGCCGCCGCATTGCGCGTGCGCAGTCCTCGCGCTCAGGTTGCTGGGAAGCCCGGGCATTGTTAATGGCGGTGCTGCGGCCTCCCGGGTCTGAGGCGGGCGCCGAGCGGTTTGTTTTAGTCGCCAGTTTAGACAACGCGCGGAACCTGTCAAATTTACTGAAGGCCGTTCATTTCCGAGACCAAGCCACCGTCTTTGCTTCTGCCAACGGCATCAGGGTGACGACTGAGGCGGCCAAGAGCGTCCAGGGGAACGCCTTCATCCAGGTGGGGGAAATGGGGGGGGAAATGGGGGGGAGGAGGGGGGGGAAATGGGGGGGAGGAGGGGGGGGAAATTGGGGGGGAGGGGGGGGAAATGGAGGGGGGGAGGGGGGGGAAAATGGAGGGGGGGAGGGGGGGGGAAATGGAGGGGGGGAGGGGGGGGAAATGGAGGGGGGAGGGGGGGGAAATGGAGGGGGGGAGGGGGGGGAAATGGAGGGGGGGAGGGGGGGGGAAATGGAGGGGGGGAGGGGGGGGAAATGGAGGGGGGGAGGGGGGGAAATGGAGGGGGGGAGGGGGGGAAATGGAGGGGGGGAGGGGGGGGAAATGGAGGGGGGGGAGGGGGGGAAATGGAGGGGGGGAAATGGAGGGGGGGAGGGGGGGGGAATGGAGGGGAGGAGACGGGGGAGGAGAGGAGAGGACGGGGGGAGGGGAGGAGAGGGGGTAGACGGGGGAGGGGGAGGAGAGGGGGTAGACGGGAGAGGGGTTAGACGGGGGAGGGGGAGGAGAGGGGTTAGACGGGGGAGGGGGTAGACGGGAGGAGAGGAGGTGGGAGGGGGAGGAGAGGGGGTAGACGGGGGAGGGGGAGGAGAGGGGGTAGACGGGGGAGGGGGAGGAGAGGGGGTAGACGGGGGAGGGGGAGGAGAGGGGGTAGACGGGGGAGGGGGAGGAGAGGGGGTAGACGGGGGAGGGGGAGGAGAGGGGGTAGACGGGGGAGGGGGAGGAGAGGGGGTAGACGGGGGAGGGGGAGGAGAGGGGGTAGACGGGGGAGGGGGAGGAGAGGGGGTAGACGGGGGAGGGGGAGGAGAGGGGGTAGACGGGGGAGGGGGAGGAGAGGGGGTAGACGGGGGAGGGGGAGGAGAGGGGGTAGACGGAGAGGGGGTAGACGGGGAGGGGGAGGAGAGGGGTAGACGGGGAGGGGGAGGAGAGGGGTAGACGGGGGAGGGGGAGGAGAGGGGGTAGACGGGGGAGGGGGAGGAGAGGGGTTAGACGGGGGAGGGGGAGGAGATGGGGTAGACGGGGGAGGGGAGGAGAGGGGGTAGACGGGGGAGGGGGAGGAGAGGGGGTAGACGGGGGAGGGGGAGGAGAGGGGGTAGACGGGGGAGGGGGAGGAGAGGGGGTAGACGGGGGAGGGGGAGGAGAGGGGGTAGACGGGGGAGGGGGAGGAGAGGGGGTAGACGGGGGAGGGGGAGGAGAGGGGGTAGACGGGGGAGGGGGAGGAGAGGGGGTAGACGGGGGAGGGGGAGGAGAGGGGGTAGACGGGGGAGGGGGAGGAGAGGGGGTAGACGGGGGAGGGGCGGGAGAGGGTAGACGGGGGAGGGGGAGGAGAGGGGGTAGACGGGGGAGGGGGAGGAGAGGGGGTAGACGGGGGAGGGGGAGGAGAGGGGGTAGACGGGGGAGGGGGAGGAGAGGGGGTAGACGGGGGAGGGGAGGAGAGGGGGTAGACGGGGGAGGGGCGGGAGAGGGTAGACGGGGGAGGGGGAGGAGAGGGGGTAGACGGGGGAGGGGGAGGAGAGGGGGTAGACGGGGGAGGGGGAGGAGAGGGGGTAGACGGGGGAGGGGGAGGAGAGGGGGTAGACGGGGGAGGGGGAGGAGAGGGGGTAGACGGGGGAGGGGGAGGAGAGGGGGTAGACGGGGGAGGGGGAGGAGAGGGGGTAGACGGGGGAGGAGAGGGGGTAGACGGGGGAGGGGGAGGAGAGGGGGTAGACGGGGGAGGGGGAGGAGAGGGGGTAGACGGGGGAGGGGGAGGAGAGGGGGTAGACGGGGGAGGGGGTAGACGGGGGAGGGGGAGGAGAGGGGGTAGACGGGGGAGGGGGAGGAGAGGGGGTAGACGGGGGAGAGGGGGTAGACGGGGGAGGGGGAGGAGAGGGGGTAGACGGGGGGGGAGGGGGGGGGAAATGGAGGGGGGGGGGGGAAATGGAGGGGGGGGGGGAAATGGAGGGGGGGGGGGAAATGGAGGGGGGGGAAATGGAGGGGGGGAGGGGGGGGAAATGGAGGGGGGAGGGGGGGGAAATGGAGGGGGGGAGGGGGGGGGAAATGGAGGGGGGGAGGGGGGGGAAATGGAGGGGGGTGGGGGGGGAAATGGAGGGGGGGGTGGGGAATGGAGGGGGGGAATGGAGGGGGGGTGGGGAATGGGGGGGGAAATGGAGGGGGGGGGAAATGGAGGGGGGAGGGGGGGGGAATGGAGGGATGGAGGGGGGGAGGGTGGAGGGGGGGGAATGGAGGGGGGGAGGGGGGGGGGGGAGATGGAGGGATGGGGGGGGGGGGAATGGAGGGATGGAGGGGGGGGGTGGGGGAGGGGGGGGGTGGGGTGGGGGAGGGGGGGGGTGGGGGAGGGGGGGGGTGGGGTGGGGGAGGGGGGGGTGGGGTGGAGAGGGGGGGGTGAGGTGGAGAGGGGGGGGAGGGGGGGGTGGAGTGGGGGGGTGGGGGGGTGGAGAGGGGGGGGGGTGGAGAGGGGGGGGGGAGGGGGGGAATGGAATGGAGGGGAGGAGACGGGGGAGGAGAGGAGAGGACGGGGGGAGGGGGTAGACGGGGGTGGAGGGGGAGGAGAGGGGGTAGACGGGGGAGGGGGAGGAGAGGGGGTAGACGGGGGAGGGGGTGGTGGGGGAGGAGAGGGGGTGGAGGGGGAGGAGAGGGGGTGGAGGGGGAGGAGAGGGGGTGGAGGGGGAGGAGAGGGGGT